>NC_054886.1:31817175-32170225 GCF_018320785.1 Cheilinus undulatus | reverse complement strand
AAAAACTAGATAGCATGAACAGCTTGATTGATTGATAGATATTAGTCAGTAATTCATCATTTTTTCTTTTTTTTATCAAGATCAATCTTAAACTCTTAAAAATGAGTAAAACACAGAGGCTGTTTTTACAGCCATATCGGTAGTGCCAGTTTAAAAACACAGTATTGGTGTTGACAGTTACTTTAGCCTTGCTAAATAACCCCTTATAGGCTAGTTATGGTTTCCTTTACTGTTAGCTAACCTTTTTAATATAACCTGCTGCTCCCATTTAGAATACATCATCTTTAATTGGTCCTCATGCAGGGGCTGTCAGCAAACACTCTTTCTATAAAATAAGAGCTGGATAGTTGTCTCACGTTAGCATCAGTTAGCTAACAGATATTCTAGATCTTGTAAGCTGTGGCAGTCATTCTCTTGGTTAATGGAGGTAAAAGTGAAAAAATATCACTTTTTACTGGCTATTTAAGTGTAAATCTCTTACCTTTCTTCTTGATTTTCTTTTTGGGTTTGTTTGTTTGTTGATTTGTTTGTTAGCAACATAACTCAAAAAGTTGTGGACGGATTTTGATGAAATTTTCAGGAAATATCAGAGATGGCATAAGGAAGAACTGATTAGATTTTGGGACTGATCCGGATCAGCGTCTGGATCCAGGAATTTTTTAAAGGATTCTGTACTATTGGGAGATAGGGCTAATGGCAGAGGTCTGCGCTGTTACCACTGTACACCAGGAGATGGCGGACATGAGTAGCTTCAATCCCAGCAGCATCTTTTGGTGTGTTTGTATTCAAAGTTTTGGAGTTTATAGAGTTTGAAAGACGCACGTCCAGTCAAGGAGGCGAGTCGGAGCGTAACAGAGAGAAAGACAGCGAATTGTAGCAAGAATACTCGCAATGCTGGGAGGAATAGAGGAATAGTCACCCTTTGCCATGACTTTCAGTCGTTTGGTGAGACCATGGGTGCATCTGTTGGCACCCGTAGCGAAGCCAATGCTTTGCCTCACTGTGTTTCCACCCTACTGGGGAGGGAGTAATCGGCGAATGCTGTGGTGGGGGGCAGATGGGGACAGATCCAGGAATTTTTCAAAGGATTCTTCACTATTGGGAGATGGGGCTAATGGTGGAGGGCTGTGCTCTCCGAGTGTTTTTCTAGTTTTCTTATAGTATAGACAATAGTCAGAAAATGTTGGCATTACTGCTGGTATCCCTAACATAAGGTTAGATTTTTCGATGAGCAGGATGTAGAAGGCTCTCTTAAAAGAAATATAAAAATCTTAATCTAATGGCTAAGGCTGTATTTGATAGAATAAACCAGCTGTTGGAACTCGCAGCAAAGGAACATTTCTCGCTGATATAAATCACAGTTGAGGAGATTAAAGTAAAGATTCATGGAGCTCGACTCGGTGGTGTCATTAACAGAAACAGTTTAATCAGGCATCACTGGCGTTCAAACACTCCAATAAAGTCAAATTTGTTGTTAAAATACGGTAGTAAATTTAACAGCACCAATTTCCACAACGCTGTTTTACGAACAAACTCTCAAGTGGGAAAAGTTCACAGTCTCTTCATGTTACAGGTTTTTACGAGATGTTCCACTGTGACCGACAACTGGATGAGGAGGAGGAGGAGAAGTGGGAAAGAGAGAGTGCAAAGAGGCAGCTAATGAAGGATAAATAAAATATTCCAGGAAGGAGGAGGAAGAGGGAGAGAGAGGAGGAGAATCAGCAGAGAGGTGGGGGTGAGTGAGCATTTACAGCTATCAGAGAGAGAGTAAAACTGAGCCGTGTCAGTTTGACTGCTTCAGTTTTGCAGAGTCTTCTCTCCTTCTCTTGTTTACTCTCTGGGGATATTTGGATTTAAATGGACTAAAAACCCCAAAGAAGACAAGACAACACAAATAGGTGAGTTTTAAACTATGCTTTCTTTCACATTTTGCCAACTGAAGTACAAGTGCATGTGCAATTTATAATTTGGAGTGATTTGGAGTAAAAATTTCATTGCAAAATTTCTTCAAAAATGAGTTTGACGTGGCAGAAACGGACAGAAAGGATGGTAAATTAGAAGTAAAACTACATTACTCAGTTTTTCATCATGCCTTTATTTGATAAAGCATATTTTATGTCTACAGAACTACTTGAGTTTAAGAAATCAGATAATGATTGGACTATTTGTTTGCAATGTAAATGTGCACACTGAATAAGGGCTTCCAGAGAAGATAGAATGGATCTTTGCTTTATTTACTGTATGCATTGACATCAAATAAAAGTAAGACCACCTGATTTGAGGTATACATATTTTCTTTATTAGCAGTTATAGATTAGCACTTGTTGACGTTATTTATATTTGGCAGTGTGGCTGTTCTGGGGTCTCCCTGCCATTCTAAAAGCACACGTTCCTGCCTTACTTGTGCCTGCAAGGAAAACCCAGAGCAGCGCAGGCATCAAGGACAACAGGATTACACTGATTAAGTCAGAAGCAGAATAAATGAGGAGCTGGGGTGGAGGAAGGTTGCAAAAAATGGTTTGCAGAGGGAGTAGGGCAGGTTAACTATGGCAGCATTTAGAGGGAATCAGATGGCCATCAGCTGATGAGAGCTTGATGAGATCAGCTGATCTCAGTTATATGGCAGCGCTTGACTCCATGGCCTGCCTGAACTAGTGCTATACACTTGGTTTGAGGACAGTACTCATCTTATTAACTGTGAATATCTCTTCTTTGGAATGGAGCTTCCAAAATTCACAAAAGTCAATAACACAGACAAGCTGAAGCTCATACAGATCAAAGTTTGAGTCTGCTATGTTCATTATATCAAACTTGGATGAGCTGATAAAACTCTCTGTGAAGTGTTTTTAGCATTTCTGAGCTAACTGTTTAGAGTTCCTGGCCAAGTTTACTGTTTTGGTTCAGGGCCATTGACCTCATTTCAAAGGAGTAGCAGACAGCTGTTTGTGAAAAAGCCTCTGTACTGAATCTCCTCCAGAGCAAACAGCAAGAAAAACACACTTAGAGATCAGATGGTAAACAGCTCCTGGGGTGTTTGATACCAAGGACAGAGAAATCAAAGTGGAAATGGACTTAAAGTAATTGAGTTTGGATGCCAAATGTCTGGTTGTACTTGCTGGATGGATCTCATCTGGCCTGGGGACACCTAGGAATCCCCCAGGAAGAGCTGGGAATTGTCACTGGAGATAGGGATGTCTGGGGAGACTTACTTAGCCTGCTGCCACCCTAGCTAAGCAGAAGAAAATGGATGGATGTACAGATGGATGGAGAATCCTCTGCAAATTTCTAATCCATATTTTGTGTTGTTTTAATTTCTTTTTCAGATTTTCCCAAAGCCCAGAATCAACAAAGTTGTCAGAGAAGCCTTAGAACTTATATTCCACCTTTTTTGGCCAGCTGACATCAACCTAAGAACTTCTAGAGCCTCTAGACCTGATCCAGGACTCCAACATCAGTTTTTCGCAAGGCTTGTAGACTCAGAGAATTCCAAGACTGTTCAAAAAAGAGGTTCAGCAACTAGGGGCGGTCTGGACTAGGTTATAGAATCTGAGTGGGCTCTGGTATTTAGAGAGAGTCTACAGAGAGTTCTAGACTCAGTACATGGAGAGACAGCAGTGGGATCTCTGGAATCTGAGAGGGTTCTAGGTCTTTCTCAAATATACCGATCTATTAGAGTCAGGTTTGTACGGTATTCTAAAGTCACAGTTGGTTTGATAGTCCAAGTGAGTCTTTGGCTACAACAGTGAGGTTTTACAAGGTTTTCTGGAATAACAGAAGGTTCCAGAACTTGATCTTGGAATACACTACACCATCAGAGGCGTTTCCGTACAGTTCTTTGGTGTCACAATTGCTCCAGAAAAACTCAGTGTGGGTTCTAGAAAATGTTCAAAGGATAGCAGAGTTCAAAGGTGTGTTCAGGAGTTGTATCAGGTAGGGTTTCAGGAATCACAGAAGGTTCTAGAACTTCTTCATTGAAATCGTCAAGCCATACGAGACGGTTCCCAACAGGATTCTAGAACCACAGTGAGTTCAACTGATACTTTGAAATCTTTGCACAGCTCTGGAATCAGTTCTAAAGTTTAAAAGTTTGATCTGCGACTACAGGGGCTTAGAAAAGGTTCTGGAGCTCGTGTTCAGTGCAGATTAAAAAAAAGACAAGGTTCCAAACTGGGTTCTGGGATCCCAGAGGGTTCTGGACTTTGTTCAGAAGCCTCAGAAGGTGTTATCTCATGAGGTTATTGAGTTTGATCTAGAGGGATTTTGGAGAGGTTTCTAGAATCAGAGAGGGTTTTAGAACTGGTTTGTGAAATCTGTTCTAAAATTGGTGTGGAATCCTTACTGGGGTTCTAGAATCTGTTCTGCAGCGACAGAAAGTTCTCAAATCACTGTGTGTCAAAGACTGCTCTAGAACCACAGTGGTGGGGATTTCCAAAGGTTTCTAGAATCAGGGTTTTATAACCGGCCTCCAAAATTTGTTCTGAGGTAAATGCAGAATACAAACTCAGTCTAGTATCACAGTAGGTTCTAGAAACAGTTCCCAGGCTTTACAGAGTTCTGGAATCACCACAGGATCATACTTGCTCCAGAACCACAGCCGTAAAAACAGAGTTCTGGATTTTTAGAAGGTTCTAGAGCGTGTACTCATGTTAGATCCTGTTAAAAGAGAAGGTTCAGAACTCTGAGCAGTCTAAAAAGGGTTCTGGATTCAGAGTAGGTTCAGTAAAAAGGACAGGGTACCTGGAAATATTGCAGTTTCAACAGTTTGGTCTAGATTTCCATCAGAATGGTTTCTAGAGTCTCAAAAGTAAACTCAGCAAAAGCCACTGGGGTCAAACTGGGACCAAGACTGGGTTCCTGGTCGTTATCCAGACAGGGAAAGTTGACCATGCCTCTGGTTGTCTTGTGCTTGTTATTTGTTGATCGAGTCGGTTGCCATGGCAACTCCTCATCTGAGCTGTCATTGTCAGATTTGATGATGTTGGACCGTCCTGACTTCCATGGCACAGAGTCACCTCTAGAACCACTGATGGACCTTCAGATCCAGACCTCAGAAGGGGAGGCACGTCTGGTCCAAGAGACCGTCAACAAAGCCTCGTCCTTACCAGAGAAATTAAAAATGAAACATATGAACAAGCTGAAACACAAACCTGAGAGAAAGCCATACCAGCCATCCTCTAACTCTTCCATGGCTGTTCATAGGCGCCCAGTAGCGCCCCCCAGCTGCCTGGAAACCACATCGATCAAAACAGCCTTCAAGTACATCAACACGGTGCTGTCCTGTGTGATCTTTGCCGTGGGGATCGTAGGAAACGCCACCCTGCTGAGGATCATCTGCCAAAATAAAAGCATGTGGAATGGACCCAATGTTCTGATAGCCAGTCTGGCCCTGGGAGACCTGATCTACATCGCCATTGACATACCGATCAACGTCTACAAGGTAACACCTGTGTGCTTAAGTGTTTTTAGTTAACTGTTTCATTGAAATGCATTCTAGAGGTGTAAAATAGTCTAAAAGTGTTCTTAAAAACATTTTTTAATTTTGGGGTTTATGCACTTCAGCCAGAACTCCTGGCTTTAGTTGCTGGCCCATCTAGAAGTGGTGAAATGATGAGCATTTCTCAGATTTACTATATTTATAAGATTTGCAAACCCTCAACAGCATTTGAGTCTTTAATCTTAAGTGTGATGGCATCCAATCAAAGTAGTTGTCCTTAAAATATAACAAATTTTTCCATCAGTCCTTTGTGCTTAAATCAGTGTTACTCCACCTGCTCAACGAAAGAGCCAAATTATTGAAAATACCTTTGCAAGAGCCATAATCTAAGAGGTGAAAAGTGGCAAACAAAGCTTGAAGTAGCAACAAACATAAGTTAATGGTGGAAAAATGGTCAAAAACCAGCAAAAATGGGTGAAAAGGGGCAAAAATGGGGAGAATTGGTGGGAAAAGGGTCAGAAAACAGCAAAAAATGGGTGAGAAGAGACAAAAAACAAGTTAAAGGTGGCAAAAAATGGTCCAAAAGTGGCAAAAAAAAAAAAAGAAAAGTGACTAAAATGGGCAGAAAGCAGTCAAGGAGGGCAAAACTGGGAAAAAAAATAGGACACAAGTGGTATTTAATGGCAAAAAGTAACTTAAATGGGCAAAAAAACGGTGAAAAAGGCTAAAAGTGGGATAAAAGTTGCAAAAATGGGGAAAAAGTTGGAAAAGGTGTGGTACTGATTGCCAAAAGATGGCTTAAATGGGCAAAAAAATAGTGAAAAATGGCAAAAATGAGATAAAAGTGGCAAAAAGAGGTGGAAAAAGGGGTAAAAAAGAAGAAACAAGTGGCATTTAATGGTAGAAGGTAGCTTAAATGGGCAAAAAGATGCAAAAATTGTGAAAAAGGGCAAAAATTGGATAAAAGTGGCAATAATTGGAAATAAGTGCCAAAAGAAGTGGCTAAAATGGGCAAAAAAACAGACAAAAAGGGGTATTCAATTGCTAAAGGTAGCTTAAATGGGCAAAAACAATTGTGAAAATGGCAAAAATGCAATAAAAGTGGCAAAAAGAGGTGGAAAAGGGCAAAAAAGAAGAAGCAAGTGGTATATAATGGTAAAATGTAGCTTAAATGGGCAAAAATGGTGAAAAAGGGCAAATATGAGTGGCAATAATTGGAACCAAGTGGCAAAAAGAAGAGGCTGGGGGGGGGGCAAAACAGAAAAAAGGGGTATTTAATTGCAAAAGGTAGCTTAAATGGGTGAAAAGTGGCAAAAAATGGTGAAAAGGCCAAGAAGTTTCCCTTTTTCAAGGTTTTCTGGGGGAATAATATTTAAAATTAAGACATAAAAGAGCCACTTGTGGCTCCAGAGCCACACATTGAGTATCATTGGCTGAAATGATGCTGTATTCATGAATCAAATGAGGCCTTTTTGGCTGTTCTTGCATAGACTGGAGAACTGCATCGTGGGTATGCTGATGTGTTGTTTGTCTCAAACAGGAGGTTGAGTGTTGTCTTGATAACGACACTAAAATATCCCTCTGACACTGATAACAGCCCTCTCACCAACACCGTGTTAATCTCTGTGCAGCTCCTGGCGATGCGGTGGCCTTTTGCTGACAGTGCGTTCGGCCTGTTCCTCTGTAAGCTGTTCCCCTTCCTGCAGAAAGCTTCAGTCGGCATCACCGTCCTCAACCTGTGTGCCCTGAGTGTGGACAGGTAACACTAATGTACAGTTGTATTACTATACTGTAGAGAGCTTTCTAAAGTTTACCTGATGCTTTAAATATTCAGATATATGTGGACAAAGATGTCTACTTCAAACTGCAGGGGTGTTTTTGTTCCCACAAAGAATAAATAATCATAGCGCTACATTTCTGGCTGCAGGTATCGAGCCGTGGCGTCCTGGTCTCGGGTTCAGGGCACTGGTGTTCCCATAGTAACGGCGGTAGAGATCGTGGTCATCTGGCTGCTCTCTGTGGCGTTAGCCGTGCCCGAGGCCAACGGCTTCACCATGGTCACCTTCGACTACAAGAACGTTACCATGACAACCTGCATGCTGCAGCCCAGGACGCCCTTCATGACTGTGAGTTCAGTTGCTGGAGGACTGGTGAATAGTGACTAAAATACTTCAGAGTCAAATAGAAATAAAAGTGTGCTTTGAAATAAAAAAAATACATTAGATCTAATCTCTAGAGTGGGTGTTTCTGTGTGTTGTAGTTCTACAGGGATGTGAAGGACTGGTGGCTGTTTGGTTTCTACTTCTGCGTCCCACTGACCTGCTCGGCCGTTTTCTATGGACTCATGACCAGAGAGATGCTCCGACATCAGAAAGGAAGTCTGAGGATTGCGCTGAGTGAGCACCTCAAACAGGTAACACACAAACTCCCACAATGACAGATGTTTGATACAAGAGTCTCTAAGGCAGCAGATCCCCTCCTGTTTACCTCAGGACCCTCCTACTCAATTTAACATCAGTTTGAATTGTTTTCATCGACAAGATCTCAACAGAACAGGCCTAAATCCATGTGTTCTTGCCAAAAGTTCTATGCATTAAACATCCATTATTAGAAACATTCAAAAAATAAGAGAGAATCTGTTAATTTTCATAAGAAAATTGGAATTTTCAAACTTAAAAAAATCATAAATTTACAAGAGGAAAAACTCAAAACTTGATTTTCAAAATTTGTAAATTCATATGGACTGAAACTGAGAAGTTTTGAGGTTATAAAGTCAAAAAGTCTTGCAGTAGAGAGCCTAATTAAATGATCACTGTTACTCAGACAGAGCAGTAAGGATGTTCTTGTGATTTTAAGCCCAGAATCTTCACATGATAAATGATATTATCATCTGGACATTTCTATAAACTGGGTTATCCAACAGCTGGTTTCCATTTGGTTTCTTGTAAATTTGCAACTTTAGAATATCGGAACGTTATGGCTTCAAAAACTTAAAATATTTGAGTTTATAATGTGAAAATTTACAACTTTTTAAACATGAAAATATTTTTTTTTCTCTCAAAATCATGTTTGTTTAAACTCCGAAATTCCAAGTTTGTTTTCTTGGAATTAAATTGAAAATCTAAAAAAAATCACATTATTTTCTAGAGAATCAACATTTTTTTTATATTTTAAGACTGCCCTAATACGCTGTTACTGTGTTTCTAATCATTATTTGAAAAAGTAAAGCGAATCTAGTAATGCCAATGCCCTGCAAGCCCCCTCGGGTTTGGAGACCGCCTCCCTAAGGTTGAATTTTTGTCTCTGCAGCGTAGAGAAGTGGCCAAAGCCGTGTTCTGCCTGGTGCTGATCTTCGCTCTGTGCTGGTTTCCTCTCCATCTGAGCCGTCTGCTGAAGAGAACCGTCTACAAACCTCATGATGCTCACCGCTGTGAACTGCTAAAGTACGTGGAGAAACTGTATTAAACATGGACATACAGCTGTGATGTCACGGTGGTAAACTGGACCTTGCGAGGCAAATGGATTTGTCTGATGACAGTCTGGCAAATCCGTCTGTATTGAAAAGCTCCAATCATTTATGCTGAACCAGACAGGGTTCTGACCAATCAGCATCATTTAAGGAGGATGAGGTGGCAGCTATGCTCAGGGTTTAGTTGTGCAGAGAGCCGTCACAGTCAGTATGCTTCCGCCAAAGACTAGTTCTTGTTATATTGTTAGTTTTAGTGAACTTTAATAAACATTAAAAACACGCATTCATAGGAAATATTCTGCACATGTAACAGCCATGTTTTGGACTCTGGTATGACCGACAGGTCTCTGAACAATAGGACAGGAATTTAAGTTTAAAGATAGTGTTGTTTTTTTAAATAAATATCGTGTTCTTCTTCTGTGGTTTCAGCTTCCTGTTGGTGCTCGACTACTTCAGCATCAACATGGCCACCATCAACTCCTGCATCAATCCCATAATCCTCTTCTTTGTCTCCAAGAAGTTCAAAAACTGCTTCAAGGTGAGAACAAATCTGACATCACAGTGATATCATGAGGTCAAAGGGCGTGAGATACAAGAGTGTGAGACAGAGACAGAGTTACATCTTTGGTGCAGAGATAGAAACATTTCTCTACACAGAAAGGTCGTGATCTTTGAGGAAGACTCCCGACAGATTATCAGTGCTGTGGGGGTTTAAAGGGTCATTCCACCAATTTTAAAGGTCAGATTAGTCATCATCAGGAGTGTCCCTGCCTTTAAAAGCTTCCTAAAATCTAACCCTTGACCTTGATGATGTCATAATGATGCCATCAGTGCTATTTTAGCTTTAGTTTGGAGACAACATATCAAATTTGGACAGAGTAACTCTTAACAAGACACTGACCTACCTATGTTTTAATCCTCATATTTATTAAGTTTTATATTTATACTCTACTTTTATTTTTTCTATTTATTCATCAGAATCAGTTATTTTCACTTAATAAATATTAGATATAGCCTTTATTTGAAAATTTATGTAAGTATTTAATATTTATAAAAAATTACTTTATATTATCCCATTTTTAATTTCTAAAAATAAGCAGAACTATAATGTAGATTTTTTAGACATGGTAAATAAAGATTAATGCTGTACTAGATTAATATATCATCGTATGAGAATAGAGATTCATCAGATGTTGAGTTAGTAAGGATTTAGGCCTGAATATGTTTACAAAAAATCAATTCAGTGATAAGAAAAATGGAAGAACTGAAAAAGGTCTGTAGAAAGTGTTGCAAAAAAGTGCGTGCCACTATTAAGGCATTTATTTATTTATCTGTTTAGCTATTTATTAATGTATTTATTCATTCATTCATCTCTTTATTTTTTTAATTGATGGCAGCTTTTGTGTGCTATAATTTAAAGGAGAAAATCTGTCTAGAAAAAGAAGGTTTAAACTCAAATGACATTTTCAAAAACGAGGATTGATGGACATTTAGGGAAACATTGCATTATGGGAAATGTAGTTTTAGATGTTTATTTAACTTTAAATAAATCCAGGGATAAATTTTCTCTAAGTATTTGATTCTGCTGCATTTGTATTGACTTTCTCTTTTTAAAAAAAATCAATCTCTGTAACAAATTACTGGTGTTTCCCTTCACTCAAACTCACCCCTCTGTCTCCCCCTCCCCTCTCTCTCCCCCTCTGTCTGTCTCTCAGTCCTGTCTGTGCTGCTGGTGTTATTCTGGCTCTCTCTCCAACAGCATGCTGCCCCTGCACCGTGGGACGAGTCTACCATACAAACATACTGACCACTGAGAGAGGGCGAGAGAGAGCGAGAGAGAGAGCACAGAGACTCAACAGTACAGAGACTGGACTGCATCAGGACACCCAACAATCTGACTGACTGATAACCACTGTATCTACCCTTTAACATGCAGTTCTAACCTTTTTATAGCGTATTTATTCAGCTATGTATATTTTATTAAATATTAGTCATATAGGTTGATATAATAAACAGTACAGAGCCTTCAGTATCATTATGGTCGCATTTTAAGGCTCAACAAAATCATTTTTAATACAAATATAATTTTTAGACTTACTTAGTTTGGCCATGTAGGCCTTTTGTATTTATTATTGTGTCTGAAATGTAAAATATGCTTTTATAGCTCAGGTACTGAGTCTGAAAGAGCACTTGCACCCTCTAGTGGCTGAACTTTTCATTATTTAACCGAGTATAGCTAAGAAGGGGAACAAAATACAGATAGTTTTTCTGTTTTCAGAGAATCAGCATCTTCTGTGGGATTTAAAATTTCCTTCAGGTGTCGCTAATGCTACTTTTAAGAAGCCACTATCTTTAACTCTCAGCTTACATAAAGACCGTGGTATTTCAGCGTTTGGCACAGAGAGTTACTAAAATAAATGTGTGAGAGAGGCTATATGATGATTAATATTATAAAAACACGGTTTCATGCTGGTATAATCCATGCTCTCATTTGTAACATGTTTGAAGCAAATAATATTAAACTTTTGTATTTAAAAATAAAGCTACAGTCTCAAACTCTCACAGAGATTGTTCTTGTGCTTCCTTCTGTCTAGGTTTTAGTTTTAGCATTGGTGCAAGTCTTTGGGCCACTTCTGATCAATTTTTCACTCTTTCTCTGCTTGTTTTTTCCACTTGTGATCAATTGTTGACACTTTATATTTCTTATTTGCCTCCGTTAAACAATTTTTCCATTTTCATCACATTTTTGTCACTTTTTTGCCTGTTTTTACCTATTTAAACTGCAATCAAATTTTGTGTGCCCTTGTTTCCCACTGAACATGCATTTTTGCCACTTTAATTCCCTTTTCACCACTTTTATTTTTTTACCATTGTTTGCCTCTTTTGACCCATTTCAACCACTTTTTCAACCTAATTCACCACTATTTATGCCTGTTTATGCCTATTTTAACTGTAATAAGCTATTTTATATGCCAAATTTGTCCACTTTAAATACATGTTGCCACTTTATATCATTTTTCATTACTTCTTTGCCTGTTTTTGTCACTTTAAACCACATTTGTCTATTGTTTGCTCCTTTTGAGCCATTTCACAGTTTTTTTTATTCTAATCCACCACCTTTTCTAACCATTTTTACCACTTTTAATTTCTGTTTTTTCTATTTTAACCACAACAGCTATTTTCTTATGCCCAATTCACCACTTTTTTGATGGTTTTTGCCCTTTTAGACCAATTTCTGCCTATTTTTGACTGAATTTTGCCACTTGTTATTCTTTTCTCACCACCATTTCTAAACCTTTTCAACATTTCAGCCCATTTTTTTCCACTTTTAACTCAATATATTTAAACACATTTTTGCCACGTTTAACCCATTTTAATTTTGTTTTATTGATAGTATCAATGTATATAAGTTGAATCAGTGGCATTGGTGCTAGTGTAAGTGCCACTTTGAATTCATTTTTTCAACTTGTGGATCATGTTCACCACTTTTTTTTGGGCTGTTTTTGCCACTTTTGACCAATTTCTGCCTATTTTTCACTGAATTTTGCCACTTTTTAATTCCTCTTTCACCACCATTTCTAATCCTTTTAAACATTTTAACACATTTTTTTCCACTTTTAACTCATGATACTTCTTTAAACACATTTTAATCATTTTAACCCATTTTAATTTTGTTTTATTGATAGTATATAAGTTGGATTGTGGCATTGGGGCTAGTCTTAGTGCTACTTTGAATTAATTTTTTCAACTTGTAGCTCATTCTTACCACTTTTTGGGCTGTTTTTGTCACTTTTTAATTCTTATTTCACCACCATTTCTAATCCTTTTCAACAATTTAACCCATTTTTTGCCACTTTTAGCTCATTGTAGTACTTTAGACGAATTTTTGCCAATTTTTTACCAATTTTTATTTTGTTTTCTTGATAGTATCCATGTATAAGTTGGATGGGTGGCATTGTTGCTAGTCTTAGTGCCACTTTGAATTCATTTTTTTTAAACTTGTAACTCATTCTCACCCCTTTTTGGCCCGTTTTTGTCACTTTAAACCAATTTGTAACAATTTCTACCTACTTTTACCTCTTTTGACCCATTTTTGCCACTTTTTATTCCTTTTTCACCTCCATTTCTGTCCCTTTTTTGCCACGTTTAACCCATTTTAATCCTATTTTTTTGTTTAAAGTATGCTAGGCTATATTTCGGTGCTACAGCTAGCTTAAATGCTACTTTTTGGATTAAACTTTTGATAGATACTTAATATTTCACAAAAAACTGTAGACTTTTAACCGTTCTTCTGAAATGAAATACGTCTTATTTACCCCGTATTTTAATCTCTATTTCTGACATTCCGTAGAAATAAACACCGTTTATATTTTTAAAGAAGAATATTAAGAAGGCCGTATTTAGACTCACATTAATGTAAAATAAAATAGAGGGCGACTGTGGGCTCATTATGAGTGGAATTTGGTCGCTAAAGTGTTTGAAATAATCAAATTTGAGCCCTGAAAGACGCCGTTTGTTTGTACCGCGTGACTGATGGAGAGCGACGGTTCTCGTGACGTGGGCGCGTAAACACGGAGGAAACACGGCGGAAACCGGAGGCAGAAATCACGGACAGCTGCTGCATCCTGACGCCGTCGGTTCCGCGGCCGTCCCCCGGATCGATCACCGTGATTGATGATAAAACACAGCGTTAATCGGTTCAAACGGGAACGACTGATCCTCGGTCTGGGTGTCTGCGTCTGTGTGGTCGCGCGGAAGTGGGATGCGTTGCCTGGTAACAGAAACGGGAGCGAGGAGGAAAACAGGCCAACCGTTCCTCTGAGTGATCATCTTCAGCTTCAACGGTCATAATCGTTTAATATTTTATGTCATTTCATCATGCTAGCTGTCAGATGTATCTCTGCAACGACCTGAATATCGGTGTAACTGATGAAAATGACCATATTTTATATTTTTAGCCCCCTGTTAGCTAAAAATAAACACTAATGTTGTAATGTGCGGTTATTTAGCGGTGTAACGTTACTGTTATGAGGAATCCAGTGATAAGTAGGTCGAGAATTAAATATAATATGGCATTTTAGCTCCCATGTCAGGGTCATATTTTAAAATGTGGGCTTTAAACCCTGTACTAGTGTAATAACCTTAAACAAAGTTAACATTAAACGTCTGTTAAGATGTACTAGGCTATTTTATAAACAAAGAGAGCCTTATTATTCAGATTCCATATCTAAATATTAAAGATTGAAAAAAAAGTGTGCTTCACTTTTATAAACTATAGTTAGCACAGCTCAAAGTTCTTTATTAAAACTATGTTTCATTTTCTAAATGAATAATAACCACTCCTATCAGAGTAATAACTGTATTTATGTTACAGTACAATATAGCCCTTTTTTCAAGTTATAAAGCCCTTTTTATAAAACAGAACTGACTTTTTTTTTAGGCACTGACAACAATGTGGATGGGCATGCTAGATTAAACCACTTGGAAAGAAATGTCAGACATCAGGATGCCAGCGAATAAAGTAGAAGTAACTGGGACAACATCAGTGGAATGATAATTCAATAAAACAATACAAACATGGGCGACAAGGGACCAAAACGGGTTAAAAAAAAGTGGCAAGAAAAGAAATGGTTAAAAAAAGTGGCAAACATGGTTTAAACTGGGAAGAAAAAAACTGAGAGAAGGGGTTAAAAGTGACAAAAAAAATGGATTTAAAGTGAGAAAATAGAATTAATAGTGGCAGAACAGGGTTACATGTGGCAAAAAGGTGATAATCACTTGAAAGTGGCAGAAAAAGGATTTAAGTGGTAAAAATAGGTTAAAAGTTGCAAAAGGGGTTCAAAGTAGAAAGAAAGTGGTTAAAATTAAAGAACAGTGGCAAAAAGGTATTTTTATAAGTTTCGAGTGGCAGAAAAATAGTGAAAACTGGTTAAAAGTGGAAAAAGAAGTTAGAAGTGTCAGTATCGAATAAAAGTGGCAAAAAAAGTGGAAAAAATGTTTCAAAGTGCAAAAACTTGGTAAAGATGAGTTAAAAGTGGCTGAAGTTGATGGCAAAACTTGGTGAACACTGGTAAGAAGTGGCAAAAATGGGTAAAAAGAGGTTAAAAAATGGCAAAACCAACTTTAAAGTGGCAAGGAGATTTGTGAACTAGGATTAGAAGTGGTAGAAATGGGTTAAAGGTTGCAAAAATGGTCTTAACTTGGCAAGAAAAGAAAGTCTTAATGAGTGGAAATGGGTAATAGGTGGCAAAAGGAGGATTAAAGTGGTAAAAAGTGGTAAAAATTGAATAACAGTTGCAAAAAAGGCACTCATTTGAGTTAAAAGTGGTTTATAAATGGCTTATATTGATTAAAAGTTGTACAGTTTTGGTGAAAATGAGTTATAGTGGCTCAAATGGGTGGAAAAAGTGCTGAAAAGGAGTTAAAACGTGGCATGAATAATAATTTCTTGACACTTTGAGCTCTAAAATGAGGGAATTGTAAGCTATGATGCAAGCACCGATGCTACTGGTACAACACACCTTGGAACTCTCCAACGGATGCTGTTTTTGCCCAGTCTCTTTCTTATGGTTGAGTCATGAACTCTGACCTTAACTGGGTCAGTGAGACCTGCAAGTCTTTAGATGGTGTTCTGGGTTCTTTTGGGTCCTCCTGGTTGAGTCGTCAATGTGCTCTTGGAGGCATTTTGGTTGACTGGCCATTTGTGGGAAGGTCCACTACTGTCCCAAGTTTTCTCCATTTGTGGATAATGGCTCTCACTGTGATTGGCTGGAGTACCAAAGCCTTAGAAAAAGCTTTGTAACCCTTTCCAGACTGATAGATGTCAGTGCTGTTGTTTCCCATCTGTTCTTGAATTTGAACTCAGTTTAAAAAAAATTTTGACATCAGATAATCTGTTAATGTCTGTTTTATCGGAGAAGACCCAGTGAGCAAAAGTTGCAGGATTAAGGTGCTTCTGTTAGGTGAGGATAGCCTCTTAAAAGTTATCTAACACAGGCCAGTTACACAGAAAAGCAAACTCTTGCACACTGACTAAAATGCACAAGTTGGCAAATTATTTGTGCAATTTTGGTTAAAACATTTTTTCTACTTTAGATCATTAAAATAATGGGAATGTTTGATTTCTGAAGTATTGAAATTCTGACAACCTTAACTTGTGTGATAACCTGACTTTTTCACCCCTCAGGTGTGGCCTTGAGTGGAGGATGTGCCTGTAGACAGCGCTGAGGGTGAAGCAGCCATCATGCCGTGTTCATGTTCAGAGTGGAGGAGGTGGATCCGTCCTCTGGTTCTGGTTCTCTACGCTCTCCTGCTGGTGGCCGTGCTGCCGCTCTGCATCTGGGAGCTGCAGAAAGACAAGGTTCACCTCCAGCTTTTAACCTCCATCTAGACTAGATGATATTTTTAGCACATCTTTGAGGAGAAATAAATGTTTTCAGATGCAGGGGACTAGACTGACAGACTGGCCTTGTAGCTCTTGTTAAGGCTGTTTTTCACTTTGTTTCTTCAGGTTGGGACTCACAGTAAAGCCTGGTTCATCGCTGGTATCTTCGTCTTTCTCACCATCCCCATCTCACTGTGGGGGATCCTGCAGCACATCGTACACTACACCCAGCCGGAGCTGCAGAGGCCGATCATCAGGTGGACACGCAACACAAACTTTATTTTTAAGTGACTTTTTAAAAAGATAAAGAAAAATGAAGAAATATGCTTTGTCTGTAAAGAATAGTACAGAAAATATGGGAAGAGAGGAGAGGAGGAAATGCACCCAATCACAGCCAACCATACCCATACATGGCAGGGTGGGGGTGTAAGCCAGATGGCGATAGCTGCATAGCATGATCCTAGCAGCGTGACCCAGCACAGTGCCACTCTGGCTTTCATGGTCTTTAGTGGTTCTGTATTTGCTGCAGAGCTTTTATTCCCTGTCCAGGACTGCTCTCCAAGAACCTGTCTGCAGCTTTCCTTTGTGAGACAACCTGGAAAAACTTTTTTTTCCCTTCTAACAGCTTTGTCTAATTCCATCTCAACCTCCTTTTTACCAAATGCACTCTGCACTCCCAGGGTTGTCAGTGGGGCAGCGCCACGCTCTGGCATTATGTGCAAAAAACAAAAATAGCCTTGAATGACTCTCTTTAAATCCTGTTCGTCCATTTTCTTTTGAGCAAACAACGGACTGCAGTGTGTCTAGTGCCCCACTTTAGGGTCAAGAAGATATACTAGGTACCCAGATAGAAGGATGCCAGAAAAAATAGGACAGTATGGACTGGATATTATCCAACTTTTGACATTAGAGTGAAGATAACTGCATCCTCTAGCACAGGGGCTCTCAGTCTTTTCAGCCCAAGACCCTCAAAATAAAGGTTTCAGTGACCAGGGACCCCCAGGGCCTAGCCAGATTGGGGGCCAGCAAAATCATGGTCCATTGTAAAGTAAAGCTGTGGTATTTTATATTTAACCAAAATAATAAACACTCTTATCAAAGAAAGAAATATCGTTTTAATTCATTTGTGTAGTGGGTAGCCCTCTTAAAAATGTAAATCGTGGGAAGGGTGGTGAAGTTGGATTTTAAAAGTAACAGAAATGGGTTAGAATAAAAATGGCAAAAATTGGTTTAAGGGGCAAAAAAGGGCATTTAAGGTGGTAAAAGGGGATTAAAAAGTGGCTGAAATGGTGTTAAAAGTGGAAAAATAGGTTGAAATTTGGTGAAATGAGTTGAAAAATTGATATAAACTGGCAAGAAAGGATTAGATGAAGCAGGGATGGTTTAAACTGGCAAAAATGTGCATATCAGATTTTGAAATGTGGCATAAAAAGTGGTAAAGAGGTGTTAATTGTGGCAATAATGAGTCAACAGAGCCAACAATAGGCTGAGAGTGGCAAGATTTCATTTAGTCGTGGCAAAAACAGGCAGGAAAAAGTGGTGGAAATGGTTTAAAAACTGAGAAAAAATGGGTTTTAAGTGGCAAAAATGTGTTCATTGATAAAATTTGTATGAAAAAGTGATGAAAACATTTTAAAATTTGGCAAAATTGGTGAAAAGTATAACAAATTTTAATTAATTTGTGTAGTAAGAAACCCTGGTAAAAATGTAAATCCTTGTGTTGAAAACATAATTAAAATGCCAAATACCCTGTAGCAGAAATGGGTTAGAAATGCCAAAAAAAAAGATAAAAGTGGCAAAAAAATTAACCCAAAAATAGCAAAAATGTGATAAAGCAGCAACAATGGGCATATTAAGTAGTAAAAAGGGATTCAAAAGTGGCAAAAACAGGATGAAACTTGGTGAAATGGGATGAAAATTGATAGAAACTGGCAAAGAAGGGTTAGCTGAGGCAGAAATAGTCAGAAACTGGCAAAATAGGCATAGCAAATTGGAAATTGTGGCTTAAAAAGTGGTAAAAGCGGTTAATTGTGGCAATAATGTGTCAACAGAGTCAACAATAAGCAGAGAGTTGCAAGATTTGGTTTAGAATTGGCAAAAACAGGCAGAAATAAAGTGGTGGAAAAAGTTAAAAATGGACAAAAAATGGGTTTTAAGTTGCTAAAATTGCCAAAATTGGTGGAAAAGGTGATAAAAATGGGCTAGAATCAGGCAAAATAGGTGTAAAGTGGCAACAGTGTAATCAAAAATATTCTTTTTTTTTTTTAAGGCATCTGGAGACCCCCTCTCAGCGTCTCATGACCCCCAATGGGGTCCCGACCCCAACGCTGAGAACCCCTGTTCTAACAAATGAACTGAGCCCACAGCTGACATGTCTATGGTAGTGTAGCATCCCCCCTTCCTTTAACAACAGTCTGTACACGTCTGGGAAGTGAGGAGACCAGCTGATGGGAGAGGAATGTTGTCCCATTCTTATCTGATGTAGGATTCTAGCTGCTCAACAGTCCTGGGTCTTCTTTGCCAGATTTTTCCTTTTATGATGCTCCAAGTGTTTTCTAATGCCAGTTCAGGACCCAGACTCTTCTCCTGTGAAGCCATGTTGTTGTGATGGATGTGGTGTGTGGTTTAGCATTGTCTTGCTGAAATAATCAAGGCCTTCCCTGACAAAGACGTTGTCTGGATGGGAGCATATATCGCTCTAAAACTTCTTTCTACTTCTCAGCATTGATGGTTCCTTTTCAGATGTTAGAGCTGCCCATGCCATAGGCACAAATGCAACCCCATACCATCAGAGATGCAGGCTTTAGAGCTGAGCTAGGAGAACAAGCTGGATGGTCCCTCTTCTCTTTAGACCACAGGACACAACATCTGTAATTTCCAAAAAGAATCTCAGATTTTGATTCATGTGACCACAGAACAGTTTTCCATGTAGCCTCAGTCCATTTTAAATGAGCTTTGGTCCAGAGAAGACAACGTTATTTCTAGATTCTGTGTACATGTGGCTTCTTCTTTGCATGATCCAGCTTTAACTGTCATTTGTGGACAACATGACTAACTGTGTTGACAGGGATTTCTGAAAGTGTTCCTGAACCCAGTACAGAATCATGACTGTTTTTGATGCGGGCAGGCTGAGGGCCTGAAGACCATGAACATCCAATAATGACCTTCTCCCTTGCTCACAGAGATTTCTCCAGATTCTCTGTATCTTTTGATGACATAATAGACTGGAGATGGTGGAATATTTAAAGTTTTCTCAATTTCAGAGACTCTGCCTCTCTACCCAGTAATGGTACTCACACGCTGCCAATTAACTCTAACTAGTTGAAAAATACTCCTCTAGCGGTTTTTTATTGGTACCACTTACTTTTCTTGCATTGTCGCCATGAAACAGGAAGTTACTTCCAGCCCTTTTCCTACTTTTTTGAGATGTGCTTTTACACTCTGCTTTTATTTACATCTTACAGCGTGTCCCAACGTCGTGGTGATTGTTTTTCCTCATGTTTTATAATGAGAACTAGGATCCTACATGAACACAACATTTTTGTCTACACTTGTTAAGAAGTGAAGATTAATCACAATTTGATGGCGTTGTCTCGTATGCCCATGTTTTGTGAAGTGTGTTCAAATGACACCCAAAACAGGTTAGCACTTTTAGGTAGTAAAATACATTACCATGTTCTTCATACCTTTCTGTTTTTTTCAGAATATTCTCTCAGATTATTATGATAAAATATGTTGTTTATTCATTGAATAAATGCTGTTTTGTTGCTGTATTAGACTGTAGTGATAATATTTCCACAGTGGAAGAAATTACATTTTTAAACTGTTTTATTATCATTTTTGTCAAGTCAGCATCTTTGAAATATAAATACACTGATCTATTACAGCTGCTTTCTGCAGGGTTGAAATTACAGCATTATAAAAAAAGAATACTGTTTCAAATCATTCCTTTTATTTTGTGCGGACTACCCCTTTACTACATGATACTTATTTCACTGTGCATTATCTCCTCATTCATATATACACATGTATACCAGAAGTTTCATTTCGTTTTCCTTCTTTCTTTCTTTCAGGATATTATGGATGGTACCGATCTACAGCTTGGACAGTGTGAGTCATAACCACACCACACCAGATATGAGTGCAACCATACAGTCTATTACATTATGTTTCCATGGCAACAAACCTTAATTGGAAACACCATGGACCATGTTACAAGCATAGAGGTCCAGGGAATATTTCTCTGCACAGTCTGGCCTGTGTGTTATCAAGCAGTCTCCTTAAACCAGTGAGGTTGTATTTTGTCTTACCTTCTTCTTCCTGTGCTTTCTCTCTCCTTCCTTCTGTACATCAGTGGTTGGCTCTACGGTATCCCAGCCTGGCGATCTACGTAGACACGTGCCGAGAGTGCTACGAGGCCTATGTCATTTACAACTTCCTGGTCTTCCTGTTGAACTTCCTCAGTAACCAGTACCCCAGTTTGGTGCTCATGTTGGAGGTCCAGCAGCAGCAGCCACACCTGCCCCCCCTCTGCTGCTGCCCGCCATGGGCCATGGGAGAGTAAGAGTGGGCGGGGCAAATCCTAAATGATTATTTAAAGCATTAATGATGGACAGATGCTGATGTTTTCTTCTCTCTCTCTCTGTCAGGGTGCTTCTGTTCAGGTGTAAGCTGGGAGTCCTCCAGTACACTGTGGTCAGACCTGTGACCACGGTCATAGCGCTGTAAGTTTCTCATGGACTGCATTAAAAGATGGATGACACGACAGATCCCACAAATAAAGCAGAAACATTTGAAGCTTTCCCTGCTGACCGGCTTTAGTAAAGGTCATAAGCTCCACTGCCTGCATGTTAACTGATGGGCCAAACTATTAAATTAAATATATATCAAATGAATTTCTGCATTTATTAGAGCCTGAACACCAACAGTTGCTGGAGCCCTAAGGAAACTGAGGGAATTATTTATATTCTGTCAAAAGAATTGCTTAACACATTCACATTATTATTATTTATTTATTTATTATCATTATTATTTTTTTTTTTAATGTTATAACGATGCCCCCTTCTGCCTTGAAACAGGAAGTTACTTCTTTGGAATTATAGTTTATCCTTCTTTCAAGGTTTGTTGTATCTTTTAAAAATATCTATAATATCTCATTGCATCTCCTTAGAATATCCCAACACCTCTGCCAATACTGTTGTCCAGAGCTCAAAGGCCTGCCTCTGATCCTCTAGCAATGGCATTGACTATAATGACATGAAACAGGAAGTTACATTTTTGGAATTATGATTTATTTTTCTGTGAAGGTTTGTTGTATCTCTCCAAAATTTGTATGGAACATCCCAACACTTCTGGCATACTGTTGTCAAGAGCTTTAAGACCTGCCTCTGATCCTGTAGGAATGGCAATGCACATAACGCCATGAAACAGGAAGTTACTTTTTTGGAATTATGATTTCTTTGTCTTTTTAGGCTTGTCATACCTCTCTCAGAAATTCCCTCAGAACACCTTTACACCTCTGCCATACTGTTGTCCAGAGATCAAAGGCCAGCCTTTTATGTAGCCATGGCTATGCATATAATGCCATGAAACAGGAAGTTACATTTTTGAAATTATGATTTCTCTGTCTTTTGAGGTTTATTATATAGAACATCTGTTACATCTACTGTAACACCTTGTAAATTCCTCTGTGTGCAGGATCTGTCAGCTCTGTGGGGTTTACGATGAAGCCAACTTCAGCTTTAAAAATGCCTGGTCCTACCTCGTCATCATCAACAATATATCACAGCTGGTAAACACACAACAAACACGCTGATAAAAGCTGTACCTGTAAGGATCCCTGAAAAAAGTTTAGTCCTTGATTCTTGGGCTGACTATTTTTCAATTAAATAACCCCACAAGCAACTCTAACACAGCCATCAGGTCAAGGTCCAGTGGCTGATTGGCTGTATGGTGTTTAGTAGACGTTTAAATTCATCCTGGTGAGATTTCATGAAAAGAGAAATGAGGTACAGAAACCAAAATTTTTTTGTAGCAGACTGTAACTATGTTTATTTCTACTTTAAAGTTAGAAATTTTAATATGGGGCTTGATGGGGAGCGACTCACTCTTGGAGTCAGCCCCTAGTGGACACTCCAGGAACTGCATTTTTCACAAATGCATTGGCTTCATTTCTGACACTGGAGCTTTTTGCTTGCTGTCACCTTAACCCTTAAAGTTACAGGTTTCAGAATCTTTCAGAAAATGATGGCTGGAAATTCAGACAAGAGTTTCAAAACAAAATGCTGTATCTTCCACTACTGCAGTACAGAGTACTTTCCCTCTCTTCAGTTTGCCATGTACTGTCTGGTGCTGCTGTACCGAGCCCTTAAAGAAGAACTGACTCCCATCAGGCCTGTGGGCAAGTTCCTCTGCGTCAAACTGGTGGTGTTTGTCTCCTTCTGGTAAGGATGGACAATAGCTGTCTTTGTTAAGAACTCACTGACACTGTTGGACTAGACAAATAAAAGGGGGATCTATAAATACAGATTTACCTCAGTAATTATACATTTTTGTTTTTTCTCTTCAGGCAGGCAGTGTTGATAGCTTTCCTTGTGAAAGTGGGCGTTATCTCGGACAGACATACCTGGGACTGGGACAGCGTGGAGGCCGTGGCTACTGGACTCCAGGTACAGAGATATAAAAGCATATTACTGCCTTCAAATCATCTAAACTTTGTGGTAAATTAAAATTATGGGGTGTTGTTCTTTAAACTTAAGTGTTTGTTTGATTAATACAGGACTTCATCATCTGCATAGAGATGTTCCTGGCTGCAATCGCTCACCACTACACCTTCACATATAAACCATACGTACAGGTATCTATCTATCTATCTATCTATCTATCTATCTATCTATCTATCTATCTATCTATCTAGAACTGCTGGCCCATCTTCCTTGCTAAAACTCTTGAGCCATTAGTCAATATTTAAATCAAATTATTTAACGATACAGTTTGATACTTTTTTTGCCCCCAAGAGATCCTCCAACAAGCCCTTGAATTAATTGCAACATGCTCTATTTAATTTGAAACTGCCTCTTATTCAGGCTGTTCTCCAAAACCAGACACCCTGCCGATAAATTACTCTGTTTACATATATCACCATTTTAACAGGACACAGTGTTCGAGGCAATACCAACAAACAAGTGATACATACATATCCATCCTCTTCCTTTTTGTCCCTCTATCCATCCAGGAAGCAGAGGAGGGGTCGTGTTTCGACAGCTTTTTGGCCATGTGGGATTTCTCTGACATCAGAGCTGATGTCACAGAGCAGGTCCGCCATGCTGGTGAGTTCTATTAAATCATTATATGAATGTTGGTACAGTAGCTTTTTTTAAAGGCAAATCAAGGAGATATATTTGAAAAACCTCTTCTATTTTCTCTAACATAATCTTTGTATTACAGCTTTTAACAGATTTTTTTGACTGCATAGTATTAAGAGTACCTACTGAAATAGACTTTTCTCTCTGTATTCTGTGTATGTTTCTGAAATATGAATAAAGTACCCAGATAACAAAATGTGACAGGACCAGACATGGGCCAGTCAGGTTTTCGGTCCAAATTGGGGAAATGGGTCCACCCCTGTCTTTTGTACAACAGGCCTGTGTGGTGTGGACTCAAATAATGAATCTAGAACAGTTTTTGACCAGAACGGGTCCAGAATAATAGAAACCAAAGTACTTTTCTGTCCAAATCTGGAGCAAACATACCCGATAGAAAAGACATTCCAGCTCAAAGCTAGTACTGTTCGGCTTAAAGCTGGCTCAAATTTGCCCAGATCTGGCTCAAAGCTGGCAGAATTTGGCCCAGATCTGGCTCACAGCTGGCAGTATTTTGCCCAGTTCTGGCTAAAAGCTAGCACTATTTGGCCCAGATTCGGCTCAAAGCTGGCTCAATTTGCCACAGACCTGGCAACATTTTGGCCCAGATCTGGCCCAAAACAGGCACAATTTGGCTTAGATCTGGCTCAAAGCTGGCACATTTTGGCCCAGATCTGGCTCAAAGTTGGCACAAGTTGGCCAAGATCTGGCTCAAAGCTGGCATAATTTGGCCCAGATCTGGCTCAAAGCTGGCACAATTGGCACAGATCTGGCTCACAGTCATCACAATTTGGCCCAGATCTGACTCAAAGCTTACACAAATTGGCCAAGATCTGGCTCAAATATGGCACTATTTGGCCAAGATCTGGCTCAAAGTTAGCACTATTTGGCCCAGATCTGGCTCAAAGCTGGCACATTTTGGCACAAATCTGGCTCACAGCCATCACAATTTGGCCCAGATCTGGCTCACTGCTGGCAAAATTTGGCCCAGATCCTGCTCACTGCTGGCAAAATTTGGCCCAGATCCTGCTCACAGCTGCACTATTTGGCCCAGATCTGGCTCAAAGCTTGCACAGGCTGTGCCAGACAAAAACAAAGACAAAGCAACTGTCAAATTAAAGACATTTTTCCCTGATCTGGCTGGCAAAAATAGCAACAATGGGCAGAAAATGTGGTAAAATAGGATTTTAAAAGTTGCAGAAATGGGTTAAAAGTGGCAAAAATATGTATAAAGTGACAGAAAATTGAAAAACAGACAAAAGTTGGTTTTTGGTATAAAAGGGTAAAAGGAGGTCAAAAAATTGTGCAAAACTGTTCAAGAATGCCCAATAATAGTGGCAATATTTGGTAAAAAACTGGTAAAAATCAGATCAAAATTACAAAAATGGGTGAAAAATGTTGAAAGATGATGAAAAGTGTAAAGATGTATGCCCCTAGCCTGCCTTATGTTATTGTGCAATAAACTGCAGTTATAGTACCATTTATTTTGACATGTTATTGATATGCATGGAAAAATAATTTCAGTGAGTCTAGAGTGATGTCTCCAAATATCCAAGAGATTAAAAAAGAGACTAAATCAGCCATCAAAATGACACAGAAATATATTTTTTAAATACTACAGGGGATAAACCCAAGAAATGTTGTTAATTATCAGTGTAAAATATTTGTGAATATCTATCTAAAGTAAATATCCTTACCCTCTCAGGTCGTACCTTCCTGGGTCGTCCAAACAAGATGTACTTTGGTGCTGCAGCTCGACCCGAACACACCGAGCACACCGGCCTCCTCAACGCCACCTCTCAGGACGCCATCGCCGCAGCCGCCACATCAATGCCCGCCTCCCCCTCTTCAATTGGGCGGTACCAAGGCCTCGGCCACACCCCTGCCCCTCACTCTATCTCCGCCCCTGCAGGCTTCACCTCCTCATCCTGGGAGGACGACAGCGACAGCTCACCTCCTGAGCCCGGGAACAACCCTGGAAACACGTAACCAGGAGGAAGTTCAGCTTTATTTTGACGTGCTTTATGGAAATGGACAAAAACGGTCAGAATTCAATGATCAACGTTGTCTCCAAAGTTTGTGACTGAGTTTGTGACTGAAGTTTGTCATGGAGGGATTTTATCAGGACTACAGGATGACTCTACACGCTGTGATGTCAAAGCCATGTTTGTTAAGAAACAGTTGTTTAAACCTGTATTTTGATGTCTAATGATGTCATTTTGATGAATGTGTCTAGCTGTTGAGTAGAAGTGATGTTTTATGGAGAAATGAAGCAGCGTGTTGGTTTCACTGACGCCACAGAGCTCAGGAGGCCTTGAGCTGGGTTTGATTATTTGTTCTTCAAAATAAATGAATATGCAGAATCATCAGAAACTGTCAGGCCTGGTTCACTTCCTCAGTATTTGTCAAAAACAGACAGAACCAACACTGTAGTACCTGCTCTTGTGTTTCCATTGTCCTCCACTAGATGTCAGTAACGGTTCATGAATACCAGCTGTTGTTTATCACTTCAGTGAAACCGAAAGTAAAGTCACAGGAATTCCCTCTTTTGACTACAGTCGCACAAAGGTCGAGTTCTCCGTGGATTTTGTCCAAAAACATAACAAGGAGACAGCAGTGTCGGCGTTGATTGATGTAAGTATCAGATTTTGACCTTATGTGTCACGTAATGTGACGTCACACGAGCAAACTAGCAGATGTTTGCGTGTATTTGGTTTTTAGTTGAAGTGCGCAGTTTACTAAAGGGGTTCTGTGTTTCTAGCGATGTCGAAATACTCAGAAATAAAAACAATAGTTTAAGGTTTTATTTCTACATTATTTATAATTTCAATCAGAAATGATGGTTCAGTGCAGTCTGTAAGGCTAAATAATAGAATAATTACAAACCTGCACACGATACACAAATGTCTTTGTAAAAACTATGAGTTATCGAACTACTTACCGCTATCACGCATGCGCATACTAAAAAAAATGTTTTGCCATAGTCGTTATAGAGCAGGGCTTATCAAGTGCATTTGCACAAGGGCCAGATTTAGTCTCAACAGAAACTCAATCAGACCAAAATATTAAATAAATATTTTGGTCTGATTGAACTATTATTGCAGTAGTATTTGTATTTTCTTTTAAAACACAGGACATTTTAGCCATTACCAGTGAGATCTATCCTGTTATCTATAACGCAGCAGGCCACAGAGAGACAGGTCTGATAACAGAAGTGGCTGGGCCTCTGAAAAAATCCCGGAGAATGGGCCCTCCCCAAATGTGATTTAGCACCAAATTTAACCCGTTGTGACATTTTTAACCCTTTTTGATACTTTTTGCTCACTTTTGCCTCTTGACCCATTTTTTTAACCCCTTTTGAACCTGTTTGCCTTTAGATTATCCACGTTTTAACACTTTTCTATTTTTAGCACTTTGTAACCTCTTTTCATTACATTTTTTAAACATTTTTTGCAACTTTAAAACCAATTTTTGCCACTTTTAAGTCATTGTTGATACTTTTTACCCCTTTTTGCCTCTTTCACAAAATTTTTGAAAGATTTTAACCCCTTTTTAACCACTTTTCCTGCATATTATCCACGTTTTAACACTTTTCTTTTTTTTCCACTACCACTTTTCCTGCATGTTTTATCCCCTTTGTGCCACTCTTTAATCAATTTTTGCCACTTTTCTTCTATTTTTGCCACTTTTTAACCCCTTTTATTGCATTTTTTCAACATTTTTTGCAATCTCAAAACTATTTTTTGCCACTTATAACTCATTGTTGATACTATTTACCCCTTAATGCCTCTTTAAACCAATTTTTGAAAGATCTTAACCCCCTTTAACCCACTTTTCCTGTATGTTTTATCCCCTTTGTGCCACTCTTTAATCAATTTTTGCCACTTTTTAACCCCTTTTCATTATTTTCTTGCCCTTTTTTTGTCATTTGTAACCAATTTTTGATCCTTTTTGCACACACACACCCCCCCCTTACCATTTTTTTTTGCCACATTTTAACCTCTTTTCTCCACTTTACCTGGTCATTTTGCAGCACTTCTGCCAACCTTAGCCCTTTTTTAAATATCTACAAATTATGACAGTAAATTTCTTAAAAAATGTTATGTCATTCTAAGACTACACTGCCTGGCCAAAAAAATAGTCGCCACCAAAAAAGGTCACGCACTCTAATATTTCGTTGGACCTCCTTTAGCTTTGATTACAGCACGCATTCGCTGTTGGCATTGTTTCTATAAGCTTCTGAAATGTCACAAGATTTATTTCCATCCAGTGTTACATTAATTTTAATATTGATGATGGGAGAGTCTGACCACTGCACAAAGCCTTCTCCAGCACATCCCAAAGATTCTCAGTGGGGTTAAGGTCTGGACTCTGTGGTGGCCAATCCATGTGTGAAAATGATGTCTCATGCTCCCTGAACCACTCTTTCACAATTTGAGCCCGATGAATCCTGGCATTGTCATCTTGGAATATGCCCGTGCTATTAGGGAAGAAAAAAATCCCTTGTTTAAGAAATGAGAAGTTACTCAATGCATCAGTTGGAGTTAAATAACTTGTTGGATTGGATGGATTTAACAGCTGCAGACATTTAAAGCCAAAAGATGCTCTTAAAGATACTCTTCTTCTCTTCCTTTTCTGAATTTAATGATCTTTTGGGGGCCGGAGAGGAAGCTTTAGGGGGCCTGATATGGCCCCCAGGCTGCCAGTTGATGATCAGTGTCATAGGGTTTTTTATGATGAAGAACACAAGCAGACATAGTTTAAATTGGATGCTACACAAAAACTAAAAATGCATTAAAGTCAATATTTTGGCTAATCATTGAAATGTCCAAGCTGGATTTAGAAATAATGCCCCAGCCATCCAACATTTGGTTTAAGGAAGATATCACATTTTTTCACTTAAGAAAAAAAAAAAAAAAAAGAAGCAACATTGACTTTAAGTAATCAAGCTGGCATTTAAAGGGTTAAAATCCTCAAAATGATTGAATGTTTGTTATTTTTTTTGTGCACAGCTGAAGTTGTTTAAGAGATTTATGCAAACAAGCAGAAAAAAATATTAATCTGTTAAGTTTTTCAGAAGTGGACATTTTTGTCCTTAATGGCTTTAGAGGGTAGTAAATTAAAGTGATGCCTGAGGGTTAAACTACCTATTCTAAATTTGTGTTCATTATTTACCTAAAACTGGTAAACAAAGTAACAAAGTATGGTATAAAATGATTAAATGGGCTGAGAGATATTTTAACCCTTTAAAGCCTGAATACACAAATTATAGCTGGAAAATTCTCATTTTTTGGAACTGAAATGTTTATTTCACTTTCTACTGAAATCCAAAAATACCCAAACTTCCATGAAATTTAACATATTTTTTTTTGTGTGTGTCATTTGATACATTATGTATTTTGGTACCAGATAATCCACTTGAGGGCTTTTTTTTATCACTTATCAGATTGTAGTCAGATTTTTTTTTAGTAATTTATTGATTGTATTAATTAGATAGAGGTATCATAAAAGTGTGTTTCAAATATGATACAACAGGCTGTAAGGGGTTAATTTCATATAAAAGAATTATTTCATGAAAGTCTTGAAAGGTTTGGTGTTTGTGTTTTAGCTGCAGAGATGGCAGAGAGGACGAAAAAGAGGAAGAGACCTGACTCTCCCACATCTGTGAAGCCTGAGCAGCCAATCAGCTCAAGCACAGAGCTACAGAGGTACTAACATCCAATCACAAATGAGCATCTGTGATGTCACGAAGAAGGAGAAAACATTCACCGTGAAAAGTTTAGTGCCGTTGGTGCTGCTGGGGCTCAGTGGGTGGTACAGGCACCCATCAGAGGAGAGTACAGTCCTAATCTCAGTGGTCAGGGGATTGATTCCTGGTCTTGGTGCATGTCTGCTCAGTCTTTTTCCCCATATTTCCTGTCCCTCTTTAGCTGCCCCAACTGTCTTTTTATTACTTTCTTCAAAGTCAGAAGTTTACGTACACCAAGATTACTATGCCTTTAAACAAATTGGGAAAGCCCAGATGATGATGTCATGTCTTTCGAAGCCTCTGATAGGTTTAGTGACAACATTTGAGTTAATTAGAGGCACACCTGTGGATGTATTTTAAGGCACACCTGAAACACACTGCTTCTTTGTGTAACATCATGGGAAAATCAAAAGAAATCAGCCAAGATATCAGGAAGAGAATTGTGGACTTGCACAAGTCTGGTTCATCCTTGGGTGCAATTTCCAGATGCCTGAAGGTGCCACGTTCATCTGTTCAAACAATTATACGCAAGTATAAACACCATGGGAATGTCCAGCCATCATACCGCTCAGGAAGGAGGCGGGTTCTGTGTCCCAGAGATGAACGTGCTTTGGTCTGAAAAGTGCATCTCAACCCAAGAACAAAAGCAATAGACCTTGTGAAGATGCTGGCAGAAGCTGGTAAGAATGTGTCATTATCAACAGTCAAACGAGTCCTGTACCAACATGGGCTGAAAGGCCACTCTCCCAGGAAGAAGCCATTACTCCAAAAGAAACATAAAAAAGCCAGATTACAGTTTGCAAATGCACACAGGGACAAAGACCTTAATTTTTGGAGACATGTTCTGTAATCTGACGAAACTAAAATTGAACTTTTTGGCCATAATGACCATCGTTACATTTGGAGAAAAAAGGGGGAAGCTTGCAAGCCTGAGAACACCATCCCAACTGTGAAACATGGGGGTGGCAGCATCATGTTGTGGGGTTGTTTTGCTGCAGGAGGGACTGGTGCACTTCACAAAATAGATGGCATCATGAGGAAAGAACATTATGTGGAAATACTGAAGCAACATCTCAAGACATCAGCCAGGAAGTTAAAGCTTGGACGCAAATGGGTTTTCCAAATGGACAATGACCCTAAGCATACTGCCAAACAAGTTACAAAGTGGCTTAAGGATGACAAAGTTAATGTTTTGGAGTGGCCATCACAAAGCCCTGATCTCAATCCCATTGAAAATTTATGGGCAGAGCTGAAAAGGCATGTGCAAGCAAGGCGGCCTACAAACTTGGCTCAGTTACACCAGTTCTGCCAGGAGGAATGGGCCAAAATTCCTGCAAACTATTGTGAGAAGCTTGTGGAAGCATATCCAAAACATTTGACCCAAGTCATACAGTTTAAAGGCAATGCTACCAAATACTAATGAAATGTATGTAAACTTCTGACTCTCAAGAAAATAATAAAAAATTGTCTAAAAAAATGATCTGTCTCATTATTCTGGCATTTAGCAAATAGAAATAATTTTGGTAATCCTAATTGACCAAAAACAGGAAAAGTTTAATCTGATTTAATGTTAGACAGTGAGAAAAAAAAGTTTATGTGCCCTTTTATATAGTGTATGTAAACTTCTGGTTTCAACTGTACATTTCCATACATACATACCCATATACACAAATATACATACACACATAATAATTGCACATTTGCAAAGGCATACCTCTAAAAGCACACGCAAGTGTCATACATCATACATACATAAGCCTTATTCCTATCATAACTCCATTTGGGATTAAACCTAAAACATAGTATGCTGGATCCAGTGGTAAGTCAGCATTAAGAATGGAATGTATTTCTGATTGAATACCTTGCCAAAATTTTTGAAGACCTGGGCAGTCCCAGAAAATGTGTGTGTGATTTCCGACCTGCTTACAGTTCCTCCAACATTGGTCAGTTTTTTTTTTTTTTTTATCATATTTTGATATCATTAAAGGTGTCTTAAAATGTATTAAGATTTTTATTACCTTAATAATAATTGCTACAGTCAAAGCAACTAATATTTTATGAATTAGTGCTGTAGTAGATAGCCCTCTTAAAAATGGAAACTCAAAATGAAAATTTAAATAGGTTGAAAGTGGCAAAATGAGTTAGAAGTAAAAATGGATTAAGAGATGGCAAAATGGGCATAAAAGGTGTGGTGAAATAGAAAAAAATGGTAAAAATGAGCCAAGAGATTTAAAATTAGGCAGAAATGAGCACAAATTGGTTTGAAGTGGAAAAATTTTGCAAAAAAGTGGTGAAAAGGGATTATAAGTGTATAAAAAAGATTTATAGTAGAAGAAATGGGCATACAAAGTAGCTAATTGCAGTTAAACTTGGAAAAAATGACATAAAAAATGGTTAAAAGGAGATACTAGTAGCAAAAATGTGCATAAAAGGGGGATAGGATTATGAAAGTGGCAAAAAAAGGGTCAAAAAAGGCCAAATAGGTTAACAGAGGCAAAAAAACAATGGAAAGTGGCAAAACCTGTTAGAAGTAGGGAAATGGTTTGACAGAAGTAAAATGGGCAGAAAAGTTGGTGAAATAGGAATAAAAAATGGTAAAACATAGTCAAGAGAGGTAAATATAGGTAAAAACTGGCACAAATTGGTTTAAAAGTGGCAATAATACATCAAAAGAGACCAAAAAGTGTCAGATAAACATATATACAAGCACGTGATTTAAAGTTATGTTGCATTTTCAGCTCGGTCAGTAGATTATTCCAAATTTTGCTCATGTGACAGAGAAGGCTGATTGTCCAAAGGACATTTTGGGCATTGAATCCGACAGTTACCATTTACTGAAGCCCATGTGTTCGCTCAATTACAGTCCTGATATCAGCTAACAAATTCACCAAACAGTGATGGAACCAGACTATGTAGACATTTAAAAAACATTTTAAGGTTACAGTAGTTGATGAAGCTTTCAAAGCTAAGCATATTGCTACTGATCCAACACACATGCATCGATATCATCAATGAATCAGCTGGGGAGGGCCTGTTCTCTGGGTTTGTCAGGAGCCCAACCAAATCTCCAGGCTGAAGGCATTTTGTTTATGGTTTGTCTGTCTGTCCAGGCTATTCTCCTGAGTGTGATATCTCGAGAACTCTTTAAAAGAGCTTCCTTAAACTTTGCAGAAATTTCACATCTGACTCAAGGATGTGCTCATTTCCTCTACCCATGACTGTGCTTTTAAAGTACAGCAGTTGTACTGTATATCTAATGAGACATCCAGTATAACTTCCAATTGGTAACTCTAGTTACAGCAGAAAAATACATGTTTAAAGTCTGATTTAAAACAGATGAACTTGGTCCATATAGCTCATTTCTCTATTTGTAAAGATGTGTTCAAAAAACCATGTCGTAGCTCTCTGCCAAGGCCCACCTCAGCTCTACCTCTTGTTTCTGGGCAGATCAGATGGGAGAGGGGTGGCACCAGTTATAGTATATGACTGCCATTGTTAGGCTTCCATCTTTTATACATGTATACTCCAAATCAGTTAACCTCAGATAACAAACATAAGCATCTGGAAAAATGTTCTACTTTTGGTTCTCTTTACAGCCAGCAGACAGAGACGTCCACGCCACCCAGTCAGGTTTCTTTGAAGAGTGATGCATCCATGTATGAGCCAATTTGGTTTGCTCACAAAGACAAAGAAAGGTAATCAAAGGTGTTCTGTATTATTTAGAAAATTATGCATTTAATCACATATAAAGGTTTAAATTTCAGGCCATGCTGCTCTATATTTATAGCAAGTCTCCAATGTAAACAGCTTCCTGCATCCTTGGCTGGTTTGAGTCTTTCATAATCATGGCTGCATTGCTGAAACATGGACATTAGTCATTGACCACATCCTTCTGTTTTTGTTTCTAAACTTAACCTCAAGTTAAATAGCAGATATAGTGATATTTTCATCCAAACAGGGCTGCCTCAGAGAGGTCCAGCTAAGAGATTAGAACACATAAATCTGGTAGAACTAACGCTTCATTTGTTGATCTTACAGACAGCTGATCGAGACATCCGCAGCCCCCAGTGTTCTTTCAGTGAAGAGTGATGCATCCATGTATGAGCCAATTTGGTTCAGTCACGCAGAAAAACAAAGGTAATTTCATACAGTTTACATAACAGAGGAAATGTTTTGAATGTAGAATCATTTTAATGTCATATAACCACAAAGAGAATGGAACAGAGACAATTATGTGTTGACTGCCTTCAGGTGTTTTAACTAATTTTCATAGCTGAACTAGCCCTGAATATTTTTGCTCTACATCAAGAATTTTATATTGTGTTAAAGATCACAAAGAAAGACATGCTCACAACAAATAGTGGAACCTGCTGGTTGCTTTATATGGTATTGGAGATTACATTTAAAACATCCCTGGTGGACTTTATATGCTATACCACCTGTGTCACTCAGGGCGCACTCACATTAAGCCATTCATACCATGCCAAAGTACTTTGACCCCGAAGTGTCGGAGTGCCGTATCTGACAAAAAGGACTCCAAATAAACCACGATTTAAAGTTTCACCAAACCTTGATGATGAGAACTCAGTCCTTACAAAGTTCTAATGGCAGCCAATTATGCATCCGTCTTTGCACCTCCTAGTTCCCCTTCTTTCCTTGCTACCTAGTCTGTGGGAGCTTTATGACTTTCACCATGAATGTGGTCATCTTTGAGCTCTGGCTGCATTGATGTTTCACTCTTTTCTTTACTTTGTTTACCAGCCTTATGTATAATTAAAGTATTATTGTATTATTGACAGAACTGTAGTTCCTAAAGCAAAGCAGAGTGAGATGTGTCTTCCATTGTGGCTGCCAATTCTCCCTGCCATAACACGCTGTGATGAAAGTATTTTCAAGAATTGCTTAGCATGTGTGAAAGAAACATGTTGAAAAAGGTGACCTTACCAATGACTGTGAAACCCAGACCTACATGTACCAAACCATGATGGTGTTCCTCATGCTAGGGAGCTTTTAAAGTTTTTTCAAAATTGCAACATTGATGTAATCTGATCTGTATCTCAAGAGAGCTTTTTTTGTCTATTGCATCCAGTTGTTCAGTATGTGAGGAGGCTCTAAGGGATCCGGTCCATTTTGCCTGTGGACACTCCTCATGCAAACAGTGTATCAGCTCAGACTGGGACCAGGGGGATTCACCAGCAGACTACCCCTGCAAGACCTGTGGGAAGAAACCCAGAAAAGAAACCAAACTCCCAACAGACATCAAGAAAAACCTTTGTAAGTGTGGTTATGTAAGATATTCTCTTGGCCGTAGAAGGAAAAAAACTTTTCCTTTTAGCAGAATTTACCAAGTTACGTTTTGAGAAATGTAACTGTTAAAATATCACATTAAAGCCAAAACCTTTGTTCTTTCCTATTCTTCTGATTGTTGCAGGGGGTAAACCTTTTATGGAAGCAACAGAGAAATTTAAAGAAGCAATGAGGAATAAGTTGACTACAGTATCTGAGGGAAATGGTGGCCCAAAGACTTCTTTGGACAACATATTCACAGACCTCCTGATCACCACTCAAGAGAGTGAAGGGCCTCATGAAGAACACGTGTTCAGAAGTGTGAAACAAAAATTGGAACAAGAATCCACCAAAACAAAAGTCGACCTCAAAGACATCTTCAAATCTGTGCCCAGACAAAACAGAGAGAACAAGACTGTTCTGACGAAGGGTGTGGCAGGAATTGGAAAATCGTTTTCTGTGCAGAAATTCATTCTTGACTGGGCCGAGGGGAGAGCAAACCAGGACATTGATTTCATTCTCTTTCTTGCTTTCAAAGAGCTCAATTTAAGCAAAAAAGACAAAAGTCTTCATGAGCTCCTGAAAGAAATTCATCCTTTACTCCATGATCTGAACATTTTAGGAGATCTCATGAAAGCCAGAGTCATTGTGATCCTGGATGGCCTGGATGAAAGTCGGTTTGAGCTGAACTTTAAGAAGAACAAACCAGTAACATCAGTGAATGAAGTAGCATCCGTGGCTAATCTCATTACAAACCTCATCCAAGGTAACCTTCTTCCAGGAGCTAAACTCTGGATAACGTCCCGTCCAGCAGCAGCTGACCAGATCCCTGCAGAGTTTATCGACATGGTTACAGAGATCAGAGGGTTCAGCAACCCCCAAAAAGAAAAGTACTTCAGGAAGAGGTTCAGTCATGACCTGGACCTTGCTGACAGAATAATTTCACACATTCGCTCATCACATAGTCTCGACATCATGTGTCAGATCCCGATCTTCTGCTGGATTACTGCTGAATTATTCCAGGAGATCTTCGGAGGAGATGAGAAGGCTGAAATCCCTCAAACTCTCACAGAGATGATGGCACATTACCTGTTTGTCCAGATAAAACGTAGAAACAGAAAATACTATGAAGAGACAGAAGAAAACAGAGAGCAACTACTGAAGAAACACAAAGACTTCCTCCTGAAACTTGGCAAGCTTGCATTCATCCAGCTGCAGAGGAACAACCTCATCTTCTACGATGAAGACTTTGTGGATTGTGGCATCGACCTGAAAGAGGCAACCATCTACTCTGGATTCTTCAACACAGTCCTTAGAGAAGAACAGATCTTTTCTCAGAAAAGGGTTGTCTTCTTTGTGCACCTGACCATACAGGAGTTCTTTGCAGCACTTTTTGCCTACGACTGTTTGACAAACCAGAAAACAGAAGAGCTCAGAGACTTCCTTAATTTGCAAGATAAAGGACTTAGCTTAGTTGATCTTCTGAAGATGACAGTTAAGAAAGTTCTGGAGAAGAAGAATGGCCACTTGGACTTCTTCATGCGCTTCCTCCTTGGCCTCGTGGTTGAACACAATCGAAGAATTCTTCGGTGTCTGCTCACATCACCAGACCCAAGCCAAGCTATCGAGAAGAAAATCCTGAGCCACCTCAAAGTTACAAAAAAGAAGCACCTCCCTCCAGACAGTAGTATCATCCTTTTCCAGGCCATGGTTGAGATGAGGGACCACAGAGTCAAAGATGAAATCCAGGAATTTCTTGAACAACCAAAACGTTCCAAAACAGAGCTGACTCCCCTTCACTGCTCAGCACTGGCCTACATGCTGCAGGTGTCAAAGAATGATCTGGAACTTTTGAACTTGAAGAAGTTCAACACAACAGATGAAGGAAGAAAGAGACTCTTACCAGCAGTGAGGATCAGCAGGAAGGCTGTGTAAGTTTACTGCACCAGCAATCCTGCTAAAACAACATATTTTAACACATCTATTAGAATCTTTAATGTTTAAATTGTCGTTTATCATGTTCTCCATACTTAGACTAGCACACTGCAACGTGACAGAAGAGTGGGTTGAAGACCTGGCCTTTGGTCTCAAGTTCCCCTACTTACCTTTAAGAGACCTGGATCTGAGCACCAATGACCTGAAAGACCCTGGAGTAGAGCTGCTTTGTGCTGGACTGTCAAGTCACTGCTGCAGACTGAAAACACTGAGGTATTTATTATCAAGTTTCCTCTTTTTAATCCAAGGACAAAAGAAACTTCAAACATGTTAAAGTCTCTTTGAAATATATATTTCCTCTCCTGTTTTCTAAACAAAACTCTTCATTTTCTCAGATTGTCAGGCTGTATGGTCACAGAAGAAGGCTGTGGTCATCTGGCCTCGGCTCTTAAGTCCAACCCCTCCCACCTGAAAGAGCTGGACCTGAGCTACAACAATCTTGGAGACTCAGGAATGAAGCAACTGACCAAGCTGAAAGAAGACTCAGAATACAGGCTCAAAACACTCAAGTACATAACATGCTACTTTAGTTTATTTATATTTCACCATTTTAAGAGTATGCTATTGGACAACACTGCAGATTTATTCGTGCATTGTCAGGGCATACGTAGATTTGAGTTCTTGTCCAATAGGGGTTTAACAGTTCAAAGGTCATTGTTTGGTCTACATCTCTGTTTTGGGTTCAAAAGTATAGCAGTAGAATAACATCATATTTTCAATTATTAAAGAGAAAAAATGCATTCATCATAGGAATATGTATGATTGTTCTGTTTTCCAGTAGATAGAAAACAGTATGATCATTTCCTGGATTGGACTATTTATTTCATCAATTTATCTTTCTTTATCCTCTCTTCATACATTTTCATTGTGAGATTGAGTACACCGAACAATGATGGTTTAGGATGAGTACAAATACTGTTACATCCCTATTGCCCAGTTTTTCTGCAATGATTTGGTTATCAACACTTAGCTGGACATAGCATAGCAGTAGCTGTGGTCATATTTTATATGAGAAGAAAGAATAACTAACCCAGGGCAATGAAGGATTTGACCAACAAGACAGCAACAAGACAGCAACAAGGAATCTAATGTTAAGGATCCAAGTCCTTCTGTAGCCAAAAAGAACAAGGTAGGGAGTGGGGGGACAATGTTTTTCGAAGCACATGAAGAAAAAACAAATGAGAAAATGGAAAATTATAGCCCACTAATTGTGTGATTGTTTCCTGCTCCTCTTTGGCTGATGCTCTCTGCTTCAGCCCAGTGTTATTTTGACAACTATGTTTTTTTTTCTTTTTTAGTCTAATTCTTTTGATGACATGCCTTCTAGATTTAGTCACATTTCAGTCATTTCTACCCTTTTTAGTTTGAGTCTAGTTTTAGTTGACAGAAACTCTAAATATTTTAGTCTAGTTTTGCCTAAATCTGGTACCAAGTCATGGTAGTGTGTTCTCTGCACCCTGCCTAACCTGGGGTTCATGTTTTCTACATCTGAGAGGCAAAATAGATACAGATGTATTGTTTTGTTGACAGATTTACCCACAGTAGATAAATATCATGGATTTTTAATGTCTGACGAAGACTGAATAACATTTTAGTCAGTTTTAGTCATCTTGATGAAAACTAAACTTACTTTTTGTCAGTTTTAGTCATCACAGATCTGTCTTTGGCTAGTCTTAGTTCAGTTTTTGTCATGGGAAAAAAGGCTGTCAACAAATATTTTAGTCATAGTTTTAGTCAGCAAAATTAACACTGCCTCAGCACTTGATGGTGTTCTGTCCTGGTCTCAACTGCTTTACTTCATAACTTTGGGTGTCATCAGTAGCAGTGGCATTGGTCATATCATTCAATCATGGAAGTTACACATGACTACATTGCTCAAGCCCCCAAAGACCCCAGCATCAATAATCTAACCTTTTTAATGTTTGCAGTTTAGACCAACACTAATTCTAGTGAATTTCAACTGTTCTTGTATTAACGTATAACTCTTGTTTCTCTACAGTGTTGAGCATGGTGGAAGTCACAGGATGAAGCCAGGATTAAAGAAATGTAAGTATCTGAAAAGTCCCACTGATCATCAATGAACTGATGAACTCTACACTGTTGCCCTTCACATTAATAGCACTAAACCACCACATTTGCTTTTAATGCAACACAACCTCTACAGCTGACAAACAGTATCACAGGAAGTTGACTTGAGCAAAAGTAAAAACTTTTTGTTAAGTTAGTTTTACTTTTGGGAACACCTCATCAACTCTATGGAAGAAATGCCATTGACCTTTTCTTTGTCTTTAAACTAGAGAGAAGGCGAGACTGGGTTTTCAGCAGACACCAGAAACAACTGTGTGTTTTATTTGCTTTCTGTGTCATGAATCTCTTTGAACTTCTAGATGCCGTTGAGCTCACCTTCGACCCCAAGACAGTCCACAAGAGTCTCGCTCTGTCTGAAGGGAACAAAAAGGCAGCCTGGGTGGGAGAAGAGCAGCGGCATCCCCATGACAAGGAAACATACGATCACTGTCTGGTGATGTGTGAACAGGCTTTAGATGGGCGCTGCTACTGGGAGGTTAAAGTGTCAGAGCCCTCTGTGATTGGGTTAACAGACAAACCCACGGCCAGTGATGTGACTGATTTCAAGCTGGGGGAAGAGTCTTGGTGTTTAAGATGCTTCACTGATGGATGTTATGTGTTACATGGTGACCAGAGATTCGGTGTTTCTTCCCTCCCTTTGCGCTCCACTCGGGTGGGAGTGTACCTGGACAGGCCGGCTGGAACTCTTTCATTTTATAGAGTTTCCTCTGACAGTCAAACCCACCTCCATACCTTCAACACAGCGTTCAGTGAGCCCCTCTACCCTGCTGTTGAACTACACCCTGGTTCCTCTGCATCACTATGCCAGCTAACATGAACGCTGTTTCCACATGAGCAACCAAAGGTGAAGATTTGCATATGCAGGTGCATCTCAGAAAATTATGATATAGTGAAAAATGTCATTTTTGACATCTAAAAGTTAAACTTCCATATTTTCCAGATTCACCTAATATAAGAAATAACTGATATATTGGACTTCTCAACAATGTTCTTATATTTTGAGATTGGGGATTTTTGATTTAAGTGAGCTGTAAGCTGTGATCTTCAAGATTAAAACGTAAAAAGTCTTGCATGAAATATTTCATTTTGTTTGAAATGAATTCAGAATATATGGAATTTAAAGTTTTTGACTTGAATCACAGCAAAGATGACTTTCTGTTTTTTTTTTAGATTAACCTGTAGATGCTTAGTCATGCAAAACTAAACCATGGCACAACCAAATTCATCTTGTAAATACGTTTAACAGTCAATAGATGTCAATCAAGGAGCAACATTGTATCAATATTACCTTGAGACATATGTAGTCATAGTATTTGGGCTTTTTTCTACAGTGGAATTGAATGAGAGACATGTTGAGAATATAAGTGAGAATAAGAGGGGCAGTGGGGGTGCTTTGTAAAAATGAGTGCAAGTTTAAAACAGTCAGTACATTAAGGGCCAGATCTACTAAAATCCCAGTTTGTGTGTACTAATTTGCGTGCACAATCTAGAATTTTGTGTTTGGGGTTGGACCACGGTTTGCGGGTGATTTACTAAGAGTGAATGCGCAAATGACAAGAGGTGCAAACTTGTTGGAGACACGCCTATTTAAATGAGGGTTTTGTGTGTTTCGTAGTTGCAGCATGGCGAGTTTGGAGAGCCGAACGCGCAAAATAAAATTCAACCTTACAGAATTAGAGGAGTTGATGGATGAAGCCAATAAACACTTCAATGAGCTACAGCAAAGAAGCCCTCGGGGAGTCAGGGAGAAGAAAAAGAGTTTTCCCTGTTAGATTATGCTGCCTGGATTTGGGTGAGATCGTCTTGTTTTTGTATTTTTTACCTGGTATACCACTGATTAGTGGTCGATCGCATATTTTTGTTTTTGGGGGGGGGTTTTGCTGTGTGGATTTATTGTGTTTTTTCTGAGGAGACTGGTGGATTATAGACTTCTGCCTTTGTGTTTACATGCGTCATAGACATTTAAAAAGACTTAAAAGACACTTAAAAGTGCTCGGATAAGGACGAGGTTGCTGTTTCATTAGATTTTGACTTTAAGTTTATTATGAAATTATGAAGACCGAGATAAAATCTTTAATTTTGTTGTGACCTACTTTTCATTTATGTTTACGCACGACCTGCACTTATGTTCTGGAGAGGTGTTAATTAAATGGGAAGTGCGTTAAACTCTTTACGTTCTCTTGAGAGATTTATTGATTATATTTGTTCAGAATTGTTTATTGCATTTTTAATATTCTTTACTTTTAAAGGTTTTCTATTTTCCTTAACCCCCCCCTCGTGTGTGTTTAATGCTAACTGAAAAAAAGTCAAGTGCTACAACTTCAGACAGAACATCAGAGAAACAGGATTGGGAGATCCCAGCTGTAATAGCTACCGTACACTGGAATGACCCAGATGCAAAAAATGTAAACTTGCAAGGAGTTTTGTCATTGCAGGTATTGCATGACTCCTTCTCGTGGCTGGCTCCAAATCTGCTCTGAGTTCCTCCAACAGCTCCAAAATGGCAAGGATAGGCGATGTTTTAATGACTGTTTCCTCATTCATTCCAAAAATGTTCACACAAGGGTGAAAAATGCGTTCTCTGCATCTTCTTTTATCGTTTCGATGTCTCGGCACAATTACCGCAGCCATGTGTGCACAATTATGCATACAGACTGTTTGCACCTCCCTTTTGAGACATGTTAAATATAGACACAGTGTCTATGAGCAAAACTGCTTTCAGGCTTGATAAATCACTTTGCGTGCGCTAAAACAATACATTTACATTTTCTCCTCCCAGTACGCACAATTGAGTGTAAATGCCCCATATTGCATATTCATTGAGGCGAACGAACTAACTGAATGCAGCCGCGCTATTTTGCACCTTTGAAAGACGCAACCCTTAGCACAAACTGTAAGTAAATCAGTTTGTACTTTATACACGCAAACCTTTAGTAGATCTGGGCCTTAGATGCAGTTATGATAAGTTGAATTGTAGTGTTAGTCAGACTTAAACTACTAGAACTTAAGCCGCTTCTTTATTTTCCAATATGTCAAGCCTCTACTAAGTTGCTGCTGCACAAATATTAGTTACAACAGTTATCTCAAAGTTGTTGTTTTCTTGTGCGAACCATATTTTATGCACTTTGAACCTTTTAAAGGCTGTGGCAGAAATCCCTGCTAATTTTCACTCTAATAATTCCATCTTTCTCTACATCTTGACTCATAAAGCTACAAAACATAAGATGCCCAAAAAACGTGGGACCACCATTTATGTTTTACACTTGAGATCTGATCAAAATGAATCATGTCAGGTATTCTTTCAGCTTCATAAAACTGGCCTGTAGTTCACTCAGTGGTCAGTAGCGCATAGTCCATGGTGTGAAGCAGGAAAGACGGCAGTGAGGCGGAGGAGCGGTGTCCTGATGTGAAGTGAAATCCTGAGGTGGGTGTGAAGTTGCTGCTGGATGGAGGCAACTTTATCCTGGAAAAACTGCAGGTGCCTAGTGCAGCAGTTGAAGTTGGCTGGGGGATGAAGGTTGTCAATGGGGCAGAGAAGGCGGTTTATTGTGGAGAAGAGCATCCGGGGATGGTTTTGCTGGTCACTGATGAGGGATGAGTAGTAGCTGGACTTTGCTCTGGAGAGAGCTTCTTTGTAGGAGCGCACATGCTCTTTATAGGCCTCCAGATGGACGGTGAAGCCAGATTTTTTAGAAAGTCTCTCCAGCTGTCGGCCAGAAGCCTTCATGGAGCGGAGTTCAGCAATGTACCAGGGGGCTGGGTGGGTAAAGGAGACTGAGCGAGTCTTCAGAGGGGCGAGAGAATCCAGGCTGAGGGATAGTGCTGTATTGTAGTGATTCACCAGGGCATCAACTGTGGTTATAGGGTGTGTAGTGGTCAGGTTGGTAGCTAACATGTTCTTGAGGGCTGGGATGCTTATTGACTTGAGGTTACGGAAAGTGATGTTGCGTTTTGTAAGCTGTCTGGGGAGGGGGGTGGGGATAGAGAAGAAAACAGCATGGTGATCTGAGATGGCTAGGTCCAGGCATTGTGGAATGAATGGGGTGAGACCAGTGGAGCACACAAGATCTAGTGTGTGACCTTTGGAGTGGGTGGGTCCTTGGACATGCTGTGTGATGTTGAAGCAGTCCAGTAGTGATAGAAATTCGGAGGTGAGTGTGCAGCTGGTGGAGTCAACGTGGATATTGAAGTCTCCAAGGAGAAGTATGGAAGAAGACCTGGAGCAGACAGAGGTGAGGAGCTCAGACAGGTCAGACAGGAAGGTGGTAGTTGCTTTGGGAGGCCGGTAGATGAGGACGATCTGAAGCGGAGCTGATCCAGTGAGAGAGATGATTAGACACTCGAGAGCTGAGGTGCTGGGTGCTGGTAGCTCCTTAACCTGGAAATCTTCTCTGTCTATCCCGATAGACTTTATTGTCTGTCTGAGAGGTGACAGAAATTCTTCTTTGACAAGGCTCAAACAGCACATCAAGGTGGTTATTGCAGAGGGAATGAAGGATTTTTTGTAGATATTTTTCTGGGCCAGGGTGGAAAAAAGGTTTGTGAGTTGTTGGTTAAAAGCTTTAACACTGGTGCGCCGGTAGTCGAGTGGTTAAGGCGCACGCCATATACGCAGGCGACCCGGGTTCGAACCCAGCCCGTGGCACCATTTCCTGCATGTCTCTCCCTGTTTCCGACTCTATCCACTGTCCTATCTAATAAAGGCCAAAAAACAAATCTTTAAAAAAAAAAAAAAGCTTTAACACTGGTTTGATTGATTTGTTTTATTGCGATGAAAAATCCTGCACAATTAGTAATTAATGCCCTATTCGCACGGGATTAGAATTACCTGTGGACCTACGACAATTACCCCCTGACATCAGTGTTTGGTGCATTCACACAGGATAAGTGAAGTCTGGAATGTACTCAAATTTACAGAAATTTTTAAATGTAAACACAAGGGTGCAGCAATGAAATGTGCAGTGAATTTTTATTTGTAAAGTTCATACAAAATAATGTAATGTTATACACATTGCGTTCTGCAGGTGATGTTTCTTCATGTGTCCTACATACTGTTAATTAAGGTTTCCAGCAGATGACATGTTACGTGAAGTAAAAAAGTTTTACACAGAAGTTGAAAATAATTAAAAGAGAAGCACTATTGATAGCCCATATGTGTCAAAACTTTAACAATCTCCTATATTGCCTCTATTATTTTTTCAATCAAAAAAGTTACATGAAAAGCTGCACAGACCTTAAAAACATAATTACCCCCCTAAATTACAGAGATGCCTATTCCCACTGGATTAGTATTACATGTGGATCTGTATGTGGGCTGTAATATGGTAGAAAATTTCCCCTTGTTTTTACTGCAATCACAGACATGGTTGATTCACATGGAATTAAAAAAACAGACATCCTGTGCAATTGTTACAAATAACCAAAGGTCCCTAGGTAATACTAATCCCATGCAAATGGGGTATTAGCTATAAAAAATCAGCTTTAAATAGTGTTTGGTGAATGTTAGAAAATGTTGGCATTGCAGTTAACATGGCTTTTCCTGGCTGTCATTAACAGTAGATTATCCTCAGAGTAAGTATTCTACAGTATTTGTTTGGTTTGTTGAACCTGGTCTGTAATGATTTTGATTTTGTATTGTGTATAAATGTGGTGCAAAGCCATGTATATTCATTAATTTAGTTAAATGCGCTAAAAACTGTGTTGTGTGTTAATTTTGAGGGTTGTGTTAGCATCATTTCTTTTGTATGTAATGCTTTTATTTTTAAGACTTTGTATTGATATTAACGCTGCAGTTTATTCATGTTGGGCACAGTAATAATTGACTAACTGGCAATGAAACTGAGTAGTTTAAAACTTAAAATAGACCAACTATCCTTCTTTATCAAAATACCAGCAACCATTTTATAAATAGCTTATATGCACTAAAACAGTTAGTGATAATTAGTGAAAATTGCTGTTCTGTGTTTCAACCGGGGACATAAAATGTTTTTAAGATAATACCTATCTGATTGTGTCTGTTTTTCTGTTTTTGACATCAATAAAGTTTTACTGCAATAACTCATTGACTGACATTTTAACATTGACAGTAATTCTGTGTTATTTTGTTTATTTCATCTTGTAAAGTTAGAAACGTCTACTCCACGTAAAGATCTGAATATATTTAACCCTTTGATCTGTGAAAGTCTCAACAGTGGACATCTATTCAAAAGTGATGTTCTTGGGTTTTTATATTTTGTCATGCGTATAAGCAGGCCTGCCATTAGATCAAAAAACTCTGGAAATGGGACCTTCACAGTTATGATTTATTGATATCAATAGCATTAGCCATAGCATTTGTGCTAGCATCCTGGCTCACTGTTCCCTCATTTTGGAGCTGAAATGTGTATCAAGCTGTTTTTGGGTTCTCACTGTATGTTTGAATCACTAATAAGTGCCATTTTAACCTCTTTTTATCTATGTTCAATTACATTTTGCTTCTGTTAACCATTTTTGCCACTTTTAACCCATTTTTGCTACCTTTTAACCCCTTTTCACAATTTTAGCTGCCAGTGCTCATTTTTTGCCTCCATAACCCATTGTTGCCACTTTTAACCCAATTGTGCCACTTTCTCACTTTCTTTCTCACTTCTCACAAATTTTCCACCTGTTTTGGCCCTTTTTCTGCCTTTCTTAACCCATTGTAAGCAAACTGGAAGACATTAACATGTCCCATCTATGTCTTCAGCTGCCTTGAAGCTAGCTAGGTGTAGCCGGAAGTGTGCTACCCATTCTGGCTACGCTGCGTTGTGTTCAGTCAGGAAGCAATCATAGACTCAGGCCGGTCTCACTGAGCAGAATTTATTCTCTCCCAAGTTGAGCTCCTTAACAGGTTCAGAGCAGAGAGCAGAAACACAGTCAACATTTAGCTTTCTTCTTAACAAGCCTCTCCCAGTTGTGCTCTGATTAGACTGGCGAGAGGGCGGAAGTGACAGGATATACCACCTTACCGCCAGCAGAGGGCGTAGTAATGTCACCAATTCAAGGCTTCAAAATAAAGACTTAAAAATACTTAAATAAAACACAAGATTTTGGTGAAATTAACTTTAAAATATAAACAAAACATACAAAAAAAACCCAAAATAAAAAGACTATATTCTTATCCAATATAATTTACCTATCTGTTACATAGGCTCTATATAACAGGTTACGAGGCATCCTAGAAGGCTTCTAGACGCCTACCAGATAAATGAGATTCTCTTAATTTGCTAAGGAGATTTAACTAGGTTGATTTTGTTTGCTTGTTTGTTTTAATCTATGACATTTCTCAGATTTGATTTAAGGTAGCTAATAAATATAGTGAAGCCAGCAAGCTAGCTAGCAAAGTTGCCTGGTGTACAAACACAGTTAAAATGCTGCTTTATTTTCATTAGATATGAGGATATATTTTGCTACATAAATGTTATTTTATCTGTGATATTTATCAGAGAAGAGTCTGGGTCCTGAACTGGCCTGCCTGCAGACCTTTCACCAATAGAAAACGAGTGGAGCATCACAAAAGTTAAAATCCAGCAAAGTAGACTGCAGTGATCTGCACCATTAAAAGAGGGCAGATATCAACCTTCCTGATTTTAGTCCAACTTCTGTATGCGACCAGAGATACTGGATGTTAAATACTGATGTTGGAATTTAAGACAACCTTTGTAGAACTTCAGTGGGGTAGGAGCAAAGATGGTCAAGTGGTTTAAGGCGCTACCCATGTATGTGGGCAGCTTGGGTTCAAATCTGGCCTGTGGCCCTTTGCCCCATGTCTCTCCCCACTCTCTTCCCTGTTTCCAAGTCTATCCACTGTCAAATAAAGGCAAGAAAAGGCCCAAAAATAAATCTTAAAAAAAAGAAATTCAGCTGGGTTGTAAGGTTTAAAGATTTAAAATGTTTTAGTGTTCAGTTTTTAGTATCCACAAGGTTAATGTTTAATATGTTATTTTGAATACAGCTGTTAGAAAATGATACTGTTTAAAAAGTATTTCTATGGTGACCAATTCAAAGATTTAGATTACTTGACAGCAGCAGGGACGTATTATGTGAAGAAGTGAACATGTTCCTTAGGCACGATGGGTACTGCCCACTATTGCCTTGTTGGGCTCCGCCCTCTGATGCAGTAAGGATCACCTGTGTGTGTCACAGGTGTGGCTCAGCTCAAGAGTGTCAGAGTGAAAGTAAAGTGTCTTTCTGTGGATCTGGCTGTCATGCTCGGTGGGAGTCACAGGAGGGGATCTCCGTGAATTCAGTCAAAAGCAGCGAGGAGACTGAAGAGTCAGCGCTGACTGACGTGAGTATCAGATTTTCATCTTATGGGTCACGTATGTGACGTCACAGACGCTACTGAGCTGTTTGTCTAGTTTTTAGTCGATGTTCGTGATTGGAAAGTGCAACATGTTTCCAGTGATGCTGAAATACTCAGAGATAGATTAAAAACCACAATAACCACATTTTTTTTTTAAAAATGTATGCTTTTAGAAATAATAGTTCAGTTCACTCTACAAGGTTAAAGATGTACAAACCTGTACACGATAACATAAGGCCTTTGTTAGCAGTTTTTATTATAGCTGATAATAACTGAACTTTGAACTTCTGTATCACGCATGCGCATTTAAACAATATTCCAGCAGTCTTAATAGGACTTTATGGTCCAATAAATGGTGCAAACGGAACCAGAGATAATAAAACAAGCCGTCAGAGTTCAACCATGACTGTAAGAGTTGTGTTTTACAGTTTACAAGAAATAAATTCAGAAATAGAATAAAATGAGTAAAACCATTATTTAAAGATAAAATGATGACAACTTTGATGTCTGTTTGAGTTTCCCTCCTTATTTCATCCTGTATAATTTCTATAACATCTGTGTTTAACTTCTCTTTTAAAATCGTTTCTAACACATTTAAAATACTGTTTTCAAACATTTTCTCTTACCTTCTATCATATTGATTTAGATGCTTTTAGGCAAAGTTAGCAATTGTCTGGGGCCTCAAAATCCAGAAAAAGGTGTTCATGAAAGTAAATATCACATAGAGATGATGGTGTAGAGGGAAACTTAAATTGTAAATAAGATGCCCAGAGTGAATTAAAAGCTTTGAAATAGAGTTTGATGGACCAATAAAATATCTAGGAAGGACTCTGAATTCAAACTCCTCAAAGAGCCCACCTACGCCTTCAGAATAAGCAAACTGTAGTGAGGTAGATCCAAACAGATTTATCAGACCAATAAAATAGCCATAAAGTATTTTATCTGGTTTCACAGAGTAAGGTCACCAAGTGTTTTGACAGAATCTCACTATAACATTATTGGCAGCAGTAAAATCATAAAGATAAACATCATTTATACCAAGATACATCAGATAACTACAGATTAACTGAGGTCAAAATCCAGGATGAAAAGATTTGTCTGGAGCAGCTTTTTAAAAGCAGTAGAAGCTGCAGAAGAGAAGAATGTTGAAATGTCTGCAGCACAAATTCTACATCAACATGAGGGATGACAAGTAGACGCTGATCAGACCTGAGGGGCCTACAGGGGGTGCAGGACTGGAGCAGGTCTGAGGTACAGTAGTGTACAGACCATTTAGGCATGCTTGGGCCAAAAACTGAGGGTGAAGTAAGGCATAGATGTGCTGAGTCAGCTGCCTGAGGGTGGGAAGAAGGACTGACACAACCCTGGTAGTGCTCTGGATGTCCTTACATGCTACCAGAGGTTAAAAAAAAAAAAAGAAAAGTCAAATCTAAAAAAAAAGCCTAAAGAATGACATAGTCCACACCTTTAGGGCAGAGCAAGGAGTGGGTGTGTTGAGTTAGCATGGCCTAGGGTACTGTCCAGGTTGCAGCAAGCCCCTGGTCATGCTATGGATGTCCCAGGCGCCTTTAAACCACCAGCCCTCCCTCAGTGTAGTACCACGGGGGAGAAGGCCTAGACAAGAATGCTGTGGGCATTGGTGACTTTTTAAAATCTCTTAAGGGGGACATATTTTCCCCTTTTAAGACAGGTTTATACTGGTCTCAGAGGTCCCAAAAAATGCCTGTGAACGTCTGAGAACAACTTGTTATAGCACTCATTTTCTGAAAGGTGGAGGGGGAGAGGGGCAGGGGCACATATTTTTTGTTAGAAAAGCCTGAAAAAGTGATTTTTACACAATATGTTCCCTTTAATACATGCTTGGCACAGAAATGGATTAAAATTCAACTTTTGTTAATTCAAAAGTTCTGAAAATGGCAACAAACCATTGCTTTAAAGACAGCCTAATTATAACATTTTATAATATTTGAATTATACTGTTATAAACATCTTGCATTTTCTGAATTTATTTCAATACAAGCTGAGAACATGTGCTACAACTGTTATTATGGAAAGAAATTAAATGCATCTGCTTTTTGTTGAAACTATTCTACTTTATTCTTCTGAAACAGCTCTTTTTTCAGGGACTATTTGAACTTTTACTCCATTATTATTTAAAAGGGATAATATAAATATAGATCAGAATCTTAAAGATGAATATGTTAAAAGTTCAAGTTCAAAGTATTAGTTTAAGCAGTCTGTGTTTGTCTATTGTTGTGACTTAGATGAAGATCAGAACACATAAGACTGATCAGGAATAAAGTGACCATTGTAGTCAAAGTGCGTGAGGCAGATGATAAAGTGCTGTAGTGCTAAATTGCAAGTGTCCTAATGTATTACACATGATCATGAGTGTGCCTCAGGAAATTGCACATTGCAAATTTTGCGTCTTGAAAATTGTGATGCTCATGTTTCAGCTGCAGAGATGGCAGAGAGGAAAAGGAAGAAACCAGGTACTCCTCAGCATGTGATGTCTGAACAGCCAATCAGCTCAGGCAAAGAGCTAACGAGGTATTGTAACAGCCAGTCAGAAATGAGCAGCTGTCTGTCACATTGCTCTCATATGTAATTGTATGAGAAATGTTTCTATGAGTGGTGTATAAAATTGAAACTTGTACCTTCCTGTGTGAGAAACGATCAGTTTGCTGTATCTGTTTTAATCTTTTGTTTTTTTGTGTGTTTTTATTTAAACTGCTTTCAGTGACACAGCGTCCACAGCGCCCTCTGTTCTTTCAATGAAGAGTGCTGAATCCATGTTCCATCCCATGAACTTTGTTCACAAAAACATAAGGTAATTGAAGTTTGTTTAAAGTATATAATATTTTTATAGCATCAATGTAGAGATTTAGAGTTTAAAGGGGTAACTTTTTGTAGCATGTTGTCTGATTTCTATACATCGATAGCTAAGGAAGACTTGTCTGGCAAAACTTCACCAAATTCCAGGGTGTATAAAGGAAACAGAGAGCTTTTAGCTTGTGGCCTTCATCAGAGCAATCAAGAAACACATTGCAAACATCACTTTAGTAGAGTAGGGTGAAATAGGAGGCTGTACGGTGGTGCAGGCGTTAGCGCTATTGCCTCACAGCAGATGGTCCCTGGTTCACTTCCCGGTCAGGGCCTTTCTATGTGGAGTTTGCATGTTCTCCCTGTGCATGCATGTGGGTTCACCCTGGGTACTCCAGCTTCCTTCCACTACAAAAGACATGCTCTTTAGGTTAACTGGTAACTCTAAGTTGCCCACAGATGTGAGTGTGAGTGCGCCTGTTTTTTTTGTCTCTGTTTGCCTGCCCTGTGATTGACAAGTGACCAGTCCAGGTTGTACCCTGTAGCCTCTCACCCAAAGACAGCTGGGATAGGCTTCAGCTCCCTAAACAGGATAAGCAGTGCAAAAAATGGATGGACTTATTAAACTGCATGTTAAAGTGACCTCGGTATCATCCAAAAAAATATTTTTATATATTTTATACAGCTAAAACTGCCCAGGGTCAAACTGACCCCAAACACCACTGATGCGTTCCAAGTGTGTACAGGACACAGAAAACATAATCATGTGAATTTCATGTTTACCTAATAGTTACCATTAAAGTAAAAATACTATTAAATATGAAGCAAAAGAAAAGATATTAATCATTTATTTAGAGATGTTAAACATTAGATGGGGTCAAATTAGCCTAATGTAATGATGAGCCACCAGAACCATACCCTTTTATTTTTGTATGTCAGCTGATTTTTTTTTTTTTTTTTTTCTCTACACACAAATTTGTACATGGTGTGGATTCATTTGTAGGAGTAGTTAATTCCAGAACGAGGCCTGGAAATGTCCAAATTTAGCTAATCTATTGAATCAAAATAAAAAGTATGTAACTTTCTGGGTTTTTTTGTTTACAATAAGGATCCAAGAGGCTTTTTTCAGGTCATGCCATATACCTGTCAAATTTCATAATCATAGGTAAAATTTTTTCAGGGAGCTGAATATTTGAAATGTTGAAGGGGGCGCAACTGAGCCATTTACTCCCCCAACCAACAAAACTCAAATGTGTGCCATTATCTGTGGCAGTAAAAGTGAAAATATTGTTGTATTTATTTTAATCATTGAATTCTTTTTGCTTTTATTTAACCTTCTTTCAGTGACACAGAATTCACAGCGCCCTCTTTTGTTTCAATGAAGAGTGACTCATCCGGCGACGAGCCAAGGCATTCTGGTCACATAGATAAACAAAGGTAATCCAATGAATTTGTGTGATATAGACAGAAAAGCATTTCAAGGTAGAGGTGCAATGTTCTAAAGATGAAATGTTTTGTAGTGTGTTGTGTCATTTCATACATCTTCGTTCAGTTCCTCTTTGTCAACTTTAGCTGGCCACACACTACAGAATTTTAAACCTGATTTGAGGCCAGATTTGCCTCCCAGATGTTCCTGGAGGTGTATCCATGTAGACGGTGACAATTGTCTGTCTGAATAATCCCCAAGTATGTGGTATCGACATGATTTTTTTACTGCCCGAAATCACGTTGTAGCCCCCCGGACCTGGAATCTCATATATCCAACCACATTTGGTGTTAACAATTCTAGGTCATAATGCCTCTGATGGAGTACCCACAACAACCAGTGAGCAAACTGAAGTACTGCCAGAGTAAATTTGAGGTAGTTGACTGATAAACCATAAATACTAATAACCTTACTCTACCAGAACAATGTAATGGTCATAGGGAGTCTAAATCCAATAGCCAGTGAGTTGAACATAAAATCTATGACTTTCTCAAAAAGGATTTGCATCGTAAATTAAAAAACAAACAATTACCCATTTTTATCAATTTCCCAGAATCCCCTACAAGCTGTATAAAAGACCGTTGTTGAGCAAAGTTGACCTTACCAATGGCTGTGAAACCCAGTATGAACTCAACTGTGATTTCATAGTCCTAGATGTACCAAACCATGGTGGTGTTCCTCATACTAGGAGGCTGTTGAAGTTCTCAGGCTGCAGGGTCAACATTGTATCCTGTAATCGCTGTAATCTGAGGTGTAACTTCCAGGACTGTTTTGTCTTTTGATGCTCTTCCCACAGCCAGCTGACAGAGCAGCCATCCAGTTGTTCAGTATGTGAAGAGTCTCTAAGTGATCTGGTCCATCTGGCCTGTGGACACTGGTCATGTAAACAGTGTATCAGCTCAGACTGGGAACAGGGGAATACACCAGCAGACTACCCCTGCAAGACGTGTGGGAAGAAAATCAGAAAAGAAGGTTCTCTAAGCTTATGAAGGGATAACTTTAACATAACATCATATGAAAGTCAAGATTTTTATTTTTACATGTGCTTCTGGTTGTTACAGGGGCCAGGGGAGTATCAAAGACATTTAAAGAAGAAATGAAGAAGAAGTTCACTGTAGTATCTGAGGGAATTGGTGACCAGAAGAACATCCAGGACAAGATATACACAGACCTCTTGATCACCACTCAGGAGAGTGAAGGGCCTCACGAAGAACACGTGTTCAGGGTTATGAAACAAAAATGGGAAGAAAAATCAGAGAAAGGAAACGTTGACCTCAGTGACATCTTTAACACTTCACCTGGCCAAAAGAAAAGAACTGTCCTGACGAAGGGCGTGGCAGGAATTGGAAAATCATTTTCTGTGCAGAAATTCATTCTTGACTGGGCCGAGGGACGAGAAAACCAGGACATTGATTTCATTTTTTTTCTTGCTTTCAAAGAGCTTTATTTTAGCAAAGACACCACAAGCCTTAGTAGGCTTCTGACTGTTTTTCATCCTGTACTTCGTGATCTGAGCGATTCAGGAGAACTCATGAAAGCCAGAGTCATTGTGATCCTGGATGGCCTGGATGAAAGTCGGATTGAGCTGGACTTTAAGAACAACAAATTAGTAACATCTGTCACTGAAGTAACGTCTTTGGTGAATCTCATTACAAACCTCATCCAAGGTAACCTTCTTCCAGAAGCTAAACTCTGGATAACGTCCCGTCCAGCAGCAGCTGATCAGATCCCTGCAGAGTTTATTGACATGGTTACAGAGATCAGAGGGTTCACTGACCCCCAAAAAGAAAAGTACTTCAAGAAGAGGTTCGGTGATAAACTGGGTCTTGCTGACAGAATAATTTCACACATTCACAAATCACCAAGTCTTGACATCATGTGTCAGATCCCGATCTTCTGCTGGATTTCTGCTGAATTATTCCAGGAGACCTTTGGAGGTGATGAGAAGGCTGAAATCCCTCAAACTCTCACAGAGATGATGGCGCATTACCTGTCTGTTCAGATAAAACGCATAAACAGAAAATACTGTAAAAAGACAGAGGAAGACAGAGAGCAACTACTGACAAAACACAAAGACTTCCTCCTGAAACTTGGCAAGCTTGCATTCATCCAGCTGCAGAGGAACAACCTCATCTTCTATGATGAAGACTTTGAGAAATGTGGCATCAACCTGAAAGAGGCAACCATCTATTCCGGATTCTTCAACACAGTCCTTAGAGAAGAACAGGTCTTTTCACAGGAAAAGATCTTCTTCTTTGTGCACCTGACCATACAGGAGTTCTTTGCAGCACTTTTTGTCCACGACTGTTTGACAAATCAGAAAACAGAAGAGCTCAGAGACTTCCTCAGTGTAAAGGACAAAGAACACAGCTTATTTGATCTTCTGAAGATGACAGTTGAGAAAGTTCTGGAGAAGAAGAATGGCCACTTGGACTTCTTCATGCGCTTCCTCCTTGGCCTCGTGGTTGAACCCAATCGAAGAATTCTTCAGCGTCTGCTCACATCACCAGACTCAAGCCAAGATACTGAAAATAAAATTTTGAGGTACCTCAAAGAAAAACAAAGGAAGGCCCTTCCTCCAGACAGTAGTATCATCCTTTTCCAGGCCATGGTTGAGATGAGGGACCACAGAGTCAAAGATGAAATCCAGAAATATCTTGAAATACCAGAACGTTCCACAAAAGAGTTGACTCCCCTTCACTGCTCAGCACTGGCCTACATGCTGCAGGTGTCAAAGAATGATCTGGAAGAGTTTGACTTAAAGAGCTACAACACAACAGATGAAGGAAGGAAGAGACTCATACCAGCAGTGAGGATCAGCAGGAAGGCTGTGTAAGTTTACTTCACCTGCAGTTCTGTCTACATGTTTTGACAAATCTAGTTCAATCTTTGATTGTTTCAAATCCTCATTCATCATATCATAAACCTGTTATTCATACTTAGACTAGCACACTGCAACGTGACAGAAGAGTGGGTTGAAGACTTGGCCTTTGGTCTGAAGTTCCCCTACTTACCTTTAAGAGATCTGGATCTGAGCACCAATGATCTGAAAGACTCTGGAGTAAAGCTGCTTTGTGATGGACTGTCAAGTCACTGCTGCAGACTGACAGCACTAAGGTATTTATTATCAAGTTTCCTCCTTTATAATCCAAGGACACAAGAAACTTCCAACATGTAAAGTGTTTTCTTTCTATTTCAAGCTTGTTTTCTAAACAAACCTTCTCATTTTCTCAGGTTGTCAGGCTGTATGGTTACAAAAGAAGGCTGTGCTGATCTGGCCTCAGCTCTGAAGTCCAACCCCTCCCATCTGAAAGAGCTGGACCTGAGCTACAACAATCTTGGAGAATCAGGAATGAAGCAACTGACCAAGCTGATAGACAAACAGGAATACAAGCTCAAAACACTCAAGTATGTAACACGCTACTTTAGTTTATTGACATTTAACCATTTGATAATATGCTATTGGACTACACTGCAGATTAGTTTGTTTCATTTTGCACACATACAGGATTACATAAAATATAATTCTGTACATATAAAAAAAATGTGTCAGGAAAGGTCAAGAAGTCATCAGCCTTATACCAGGGACCTCACCTTCCAATGAGACAAAAAAGAGAAAACAAAACTATGCATGCATACACCTGCATATGTTCATCCATGTGTATATTAAAATAAACAAATAAAAATTGACAAGTAACAGACATACACTAACAATTCAATGAACAAAAGAAATATAGAATCTATAAAAGACTTAAAAGAAAATAAATTTAAAACATAAAACTAAGCTTCAAGAATTTAATGTGAAAACAGTTTCCTTTTAACGTGCAATGATGACGCGCTCTCAGTGACATTATGTAGTGTGACAAGTGTAGATTAGAGTTCTTGTCCAATAGGACTACAACGGTTCACAGTGGTTGTAATTCCTTCCAGGCACAGCTAGAAACAAGTGGCTTTCTTTTTACGGGTTTACTTGAAGCTTCTACTTCTCTTTCTCCTCCAAATTTACAGTAAAAAACTAAACAGCATAAAGTAATCGAGATATGATGTAAGCAAACATAAATGATAACATGCACAGCATGTGAGTGAAATTTGCAGTACAAAAGTAAAACAGGCATACAATTACCTTGTTGGCTGCATGCTATTTGAAAGAAATTAAAAGTCCATTACAACTTCCATCTCCGTGGAAAGCATTCATAACCTTGCAAAGCAGATGGATACGCCCATTTCTGTGTTTCTCACTGGTGAATCCATCTTGCAAAGCTCCTGTCTGAACCATCTGGGCCCGGTTAGAAAGTGACAGGACCAATCAGAGACAGCGCAGCGGAGTTGTGACGTAAGCTAGCAACAACAAGAGGCCAGTGCAATTATGGCGGAAGAGCTTAGTGTGGATGCTGCTAAAGCACCAGTTTTATCAGAACTTGATGACAATTCTATGTTAAAAGAAGAACAAAGAACAGCAGTGAGTTGTTTTCTTTTCGAAAACAACAGAAGTTGTGCACTGACATGTCTACAGTCTCCATTGTTTGCATTATTTTTTGGTAGCTGTACACGCGCACCTTGGTCGCGGCTACATCGTGTGTTTTGGTGCTCTGATTGGCTCGTAAAGATGTGACAGAACGTTCATCCAGTCACACTCCGAGTTTTTTTTTTCAAATCCTCTACCCTTTCCCAAGTGCTTAGTATTGAAGGGTTTCCAGATGGATGTGTGAAACTAATCCATCTGCTGTGTCAGGTTAAAGCATCCATGCTTGCGGCTGTAAACTTATGTAAAGCTACAGTGAATCACACGAGAGCAGCTCAACGTTACTTTCTGCACCACTTCAAAATAAAACACTGAATTTTCAAAATAAAATAAGGAATTGTAATGCCGTAATATAGCTAGTAACAAATAAAACGTAAAATAGAAGACTACACATCTTTTGCCACATTTTCTTAATTTTCTCAAGAAATTACACAGTAAAATTGCAACCTTTACAGTGGTCATGGTTTGGTTTGCACATCCATTTTGGGGTCAAAGGTAACAAGTCGTCCCAGATCCATATTTCTCAGGTTTTCATATTACTTTGGAATGGCAGTAATGACAATTACAGTTTTAACCATCATTTATTGTCTGCAACTACCTGTGGTAGTTGGTATGGTCAGTAGTATATTGACCTTGAAACAAAACAAGTGAAAATCAAAATAAAAAAACAACACTGACATGAATAACATCTCCAGATATTTAACCATCAATAATAGGAAATGCATTTATCATGGGAAAATGTATGATTGTTATGTTTTCTAGTAGATAGAAAACAGTATGATCATTTCCTGGATTGTGATGTTGATTCCGTCTGTTTATCTGTCTTTACTCTGTTCATTGTGAGACTGAATACACTGAACTATGACGATAGAGGACAAGTACAAATCCTGTTACACACCTATTGCCCAGTGTTCCCACCATCAATTGGTTATCAACACTTACTTGGACATAGCATAGCAGTAGCTGGGGTCATATTTAATTTGAGAAGAAAGAATAACCCAGAGCATTGAAGGATTTAACCAACAAGTCAACAACAAATAACCTAATGTTAAGGATCCACGTCCTTTTGCACCACAAAAATAACAAGGCAGATAGTAGGGGGACAATGTTTTATTAAATCACTGGAAAAAACAAACAGATTAGCAAAGGGAAAATTATTGCCCACTAATTGTGATTGTTTTCCTGACCCTGGAGGAACTTTGGCTGATGGTGTCTGCTTCAGCCCTTGATGGTGTTCTGTGCTGGTCTCACCTGCTTTACTGCATAACTTTGGGTGTAATCAGTAACAGTGGCATTGGTCATATAATTCAAACAATCATGGAAGTAACATTACACATGAACTACCTTGTTCAAGGCCCCGAAGACCCTAGCTTCAATAATTCCACCTCTTTTGTTTGCGGCTAAGAAGAACACTAATTTTATTGCACTGAAATCATTTTTGTATTAATGTTGGCTCTCTTGTTTCTCTACAGTGTTGATCACTGTGGAATTCACAGGATGAAGCCAGGATTAAAGAAATGTAAGTATCTGAAAAGTACCACTGTTCATCAATGAACTGGTGAACTCTAGACTACTACCCTTCACATTAATAGCACTGAAACACCACCTTTCCTTTTAATGCAACACAAACTCTCTACAGGTGACAAACAGTATCACAGGAAGTTGACCTGAGCAAAAATTAAAAAAACTATTTGTCAAGTTAGTTTTACTTTTTGGAAAACCTGGAAAACTCTTCAGGCCCTCGACCTTATCTTTGTCTTTACACTAGAGAGAAGCTGAGCTTTGTGCTTTCAGCAGACACCAGAAGCTACTGTGTATTTTGATTCTGTTTAATGAAATAAAGTGGTTTCTTTTTTTAAACTTCCAGATGCCGTTAAGCTCACCTTTGACCGCAAGACAGACCACAAGAATCTCAATCTGTCTGAAGGGAACAAAAAGGCAGCCTGGGTGGAAGACAAAGAAATGTACGATCACTGTCTGGTGATGTGTAAACAGGCTTTAGATGGGCGCTGCTACTGGGAGGTTAAAGTGTCAGAGCCCCTCATAATTGGGTTAACATACAAACCCACGGCCAGTGATGTGAATGATTTCAAGCTGGAATCCAATGATGAGTCTTGGTGTTTAAGTTGCTCCCGTGTTGGTCGTTATTTTCTGCATGGTGATCAGGCAATCAATGTTTCTTCCCTTTGCTCAGGTTTAACTCAGGTGGGAATGTACCTGGATAGGCCAGCTGGAACTCTGTCATTTTATAGAGTTTCCTCTGAAGGCAAGTCCCACCTCCATACCTTCAACACAGCGTTTATTAAGCCCCTTTATCTTGCTGTTGAACTACATCCTGGTTCCTCTGTATCAATATGCCAGCTAACATGAACGCTGCTTTCACCTGAGCAACCAAAGGTGAAGATTTACATATGCAGGTGCATCTCAGAAAATTATTAGAAATCTTAACAACTAGTATTGTGAGAAAATTAGCATGATTACTAGGGGTGTGAATCTTTCCTTCACAAGATGATTCAATTCAAATCTCAAATCACAGAATACGATTCAATTCATTAAAAGACAGAATGATTCGATCCATCCCAATTCTGTTCGGTTCGATCCGGTACAAACTTATTATAAATTGATTTGATCTTATCTATAAATCAGACTAAATCCCAAGCCTCCCATGCAAACAATCAGAAATTATGTTTAAGAAAGTTTTCATCACACGTATGCCCATGTGTCTTACTTTGACATTAAATTGGGAGATAAATATTAAAATGAGTTTCTAGTGGTACATGTTGGTCCTTCTGTACTTGTAACTTTTTTAGCATTATTAATCCCAATAACAGTCCAACTAAATATCAAATTTTCCCAAGAAGCACAAATTAAAAGGAATTGATAATACAGTATCGATATGTCGATATTCAAAAAGTACTTTTTTGGTATCGATCCCTCTGGCAAAGTATCGATACCAAGTGAGTACTATTTAACACGTCTCACCACCGCTTCTCCTCCGAGTGCCTCCCTGCCTCTCTCTCCTCAAGACTGTTTTGGTTTTACTGCTTGTCCGCGTCAGGTGACTTTGGAGACCAATCAGACATGTCTTACCTGTTCGTCCGTGTCACATGACTTTGGAGATCAAAACAATTCTGCCATACCATGTGACTTTGGGGACCGATCATAAACGAGTGACAGACTTCAGCAACTCCATTCGCTCCCATATCAAGTCATCTTATAGTCTGTGATGTGAACCTGGCTGCCTTTCTCACTCAATGTGGTCTCCAGTAAATTTCAAAATTGTAAGAAAACATTAAAAATCCTGAAACCACATGCCAATACCATAAAATGTATAAAGACCGCGTTCTAGAAACATAAAAAGATAAATATTTGTATGAAAATCACTGATGACTTGTATTTCTTACATTTTTGCTTGAAACTGGTGGCTATAGGTGGCTAATACAGCACTTCTATTTGAATTAAACTAAAATGAAATCTGCATTTTTATGTTGTTGACATTTCAATGTTACAAACATGTTTGTGCTATGATGGGGGCGACGTTCTCATTATAGGCAATGCATGTACATTGAAAATGAATCATAACTTGCTCATTTCTCAACCGATTTTCATGCGGTTTGCTTTGTGGTCAGCGTCAAAACATGTGCTATTAATACAGAACATTTGAAAAAAACAAACAAACAAAAAAAAAAAAAACAGAAAGGGCTTTCTACCAGTGTAGCCTACAATTTTAGTTATTTTACTCTTTAAGTCCAGAGGTCTGGGAATCGTTTCAGCCATTAAATATTTATAAATGTATATACATAGACATATCGTTGTATGTATAAAAATAGAAAGATAAAGATATACATATATAGAAATTATGTTTTTAGATCGAAAGATTTAATTGTAAAGGTAATCAAATAGTCATTTATATTCATTTATTTGTCTCTCTCCTCCTCCTTATCCTTCTCTCACTCTCTCTCTCTCTATATATATACGTTTATAGAAAAAAACACACCCTGTGGAGATAGAATAGAATAGAATAGTTTATTGCCATTTGTACAAGTTAGAAACAGGTACATTGAAATTGTTGAGCGCGTCACTGAGTAAATAGTAACACTTCACTTCACCTTGGACTTAAATATATAATTATACATATAACTATAACGTATATAACTACTACTGGTAGTAGTGGTAGTACACCAACTACTACTGCTGATACTGGCACTGCTACTACAACTGGTAATATTGTTACAAATGCTGATCCTCTTCTACAGCTCTAAAGGCTAGTTATAGTACTACTGCTGCTTGTACAACTATACTACAGCTACTATTAAACATCTGGTATTTAGCTGTCAAGCTCACGTTAGTGTTTTGCTAGTAGCCAGGTAGTTACTGAAGCTCTCAACAATCTTCAGTAATGAAAAAAGAGCCAAAAACTATTTTTACCTATGAAAGGTTATTTCCAGTTTCCTTATTTCAACCGTACGGAATAGTGTGCAACCTTATGCAGCACAATGTGCAGGCATCCTTGTTTTAGTTTTCGTGCCATCTACAACCATGGAATGCCCTGACACTTTTGCCCCCACTAGCTTAGCCTCGCCGTAGGCATGCAGCTCAAAGGGGCATGTCGTATCTACTCTTCTATATATATCTATGGCGAGCTCCTATGGCGAACGGAACTCGCGTTTAAAGGTAAAAGGTCACCGCGGGTTGTGCGTGATTACAGACGCTGAGCCAGAGCATGGCGGAATGGGCAATGAAAACAAGCAGCAGAGCCTCAGTGAACCGATCTTTAATGTTAAAACCGGTCCAAAGACTGGTTCATACCTCATTTTTACCAATCCAGGGCTCTGCAGACGGATGCACTCGGACTGTTGACGTTAAGATCGGTTAACCGGTCCATATTGGATTATCTTCACACCACTAATGCTTACATTTGTGTTGTGACCGGAGTACAGCCTCAGAAAGCCCTTTTATCCTCTATACATTTTTCTACTGCTTATATTATGAAAAACTACCTTGTGAATTTGTCTCTCTTTTGTATACAACAAGGAAATGTAAAATGAATGAGTAGAAAACTCACTTGATGTATAAAACTGATGCTTTTGACAGCCTTGGAAATTTATCTTTACCTCAAAAGTGTATTTATATACAGCGGAGAGCTGTTTACTCTCCTTATTTTGTATTACAAAATGTCTTCATTATGTTATTGTGACTGAAGGCACCTAAATTTCTTGAGTTAAATTTGTAAAAACAGGAACAACATGTTAATAACATTTTGTATTTCCTCTGTAAATACTCCTGATGCCAATAGAAATAAAATATAAAAAAAAGAGAAAGAAAATAGACCAACTGTCTCTCTTGATTAAAACACCAGCAACTATTTCATTAATAGCCTATGTACACTAAATGAATAAGTAGGCCTAATGAAAAATTGATGTTCTGTGTTTGTATCAAGAACATAAAATGTATTTTAACTAATACTGACGTGACCGTGGCTGTTTTTCTGTTTAAACATCAATAAAGTTTTAAGGTGATAATGAACCCAGTGGCTGACAGATTCTTTTCTCGTCGTTAACACTGACAGTATCGTTGTGTTATTTTGTTATATAAATTAAGAAAAATCTACTCCAAATAAAGATCTGAATATATTTATCTCTAGGATCTGTAAAAGTCTCTACAGTGGTCAGCTATTTAAAAGTGTTCTTTGTTTTTTGATGCCAAAGTTGTCCCTCAGCCACTACAGCAGACACTCCTGCACCATCCTACACTGACACCTTGTGGTCAGGTACTGTATGTGGCCAATGGCCAGTCAGAAATGCCAAGTTCTTTCATAATATCCATCCAGTCCCTCAATTCTAGGAGACTCTAGGTGGGAAAAAAAGTTTACAACATCTAATAACACTTAAAATGTCACTGTTTGGTTTTCCAAGTTCTGATTTAGACTGGGAGGAAATTCTGATTAATCATCTGTTACGGCTGGGACAATTCACTTTTCTCCCGATTCGATTTTTTACGATTTTTTAAAGTGCCGATTCTATTTATATTGCGATTCTACGATATTGTCGATTTTTGCAATCTTTAGTTAGCTTTTTAAACACCAGTGAAAAAGATGAATGATAATGATGCCTACAGACTATATCAGGAAAAATACACATCACATGTGTATAACGATACATCACAAAATATGTCTAACTAGAGAATACAAAATAATTATAAAATGGTCAAGTGCAGGATTTCTCAGTTTATTCATAACAATTTAGTATCAATTTCACAGAATTTGACACAGACTGAGCTAAATACTGAATATGAAGTGCATAAAGTCTATACATATGTGTGTAGTATATATATGTATAACTTATTATGTAATTTTAAGTTAATATCGAATTTAACAATGTAGAATTAAGCTATTAAGCTATAACGACACTACACAGGACAGGTTCTTACAAATAATACGACTGTGATTATGGTTGCATGAGTAGAGACCAGCGGTAGCTTCAATGGGCTTGTTTGTTGACGTTAGCCGTTAGCTGTAGCACTAACGCGATGATGCCTAACTAGGAGATTCGTTGTGTTGTCTCAGTATTTTACTCTGGCGTGGCATATCTTGCAAACGACTGTCTAACTCCTGTCTAAGTTTGTGCTGTCTTTAATGTTTTGGAAGCCAAAATAAGTCTACACATCCACTATGAATGCGGCAGAAGTTGCTCTGCTGGGTAGGTACAAGCAACCGGCTCACGCAGACCGGAAGTCTCATGTGATCTCGTTGTCTCAAGAGAGAAGAGGCAAGAGCCAACTGCCAGCCAGCGATGTCTGCCGCCAACTAGCGGTCAGGGGGTGAAATTACACCACAAACTACCGCACCAACAAAGTGAATAATTAGCTAATTAATTAAATATCAATACTGCATTTTAAAATATCGATACAATATCACGCCAGGAAGTATCGCGATATTTCAGTGTATCGATTGTTTGTCCCACCCCTATCATCTGTCCACTAAACTGGACACCAAACTTCCCTGGCTAGATTTCAACTACAACTCATAACACTGTGACTGTTTAGTTGTCAAATACGGGGAGAAAATACCGACACAATACAAGTCTAACACCAAAAGAAGTGATGACGCTGTGATTTTAAACATTGGTAGTATATGCCCAGATTATCTTTATGACTCACAAGTGCATCACAATACAAAACGTGTTTCAGAGTTTTAGAGTTAGATTGGGCTTAGAGCTTTAAAAAAGAGCCAATGAGTTTGCAAATTGCATTTACCGAGAAAAATGTTCAAGGTTTTACCAAGAGAGGAGGGCTGATCCTGGATATGAGTTTAAGTAAGTGGCTTTTTTGTTCAAAGAATAGGAAATGGTGTTTTGGCAATTATTTAAAAAAAAAACAAAAAAACTTATTTTCATTGATGTAGCTGGTAACCCTACCTTCAGGACAGTGGAGCAAATCCCACCAGGTGATGACTTTGTCCCTGAAGTGCTCTCCAGTTTAAACTAGTCTTCTCAAACTGAGAAACCTTTGAATCAGACCAGGAGAGTAAAACTGAGTATTTCTAAATTGTATTTCCAGCACTGAAGCCATTTTATATTTTCATGTGTCCTCAGTAGTTGTTACATAATTTTATACAGTTTTATTCATTGGTTTAGGAGGACGCAGCATTATCATGTTATTTCTCTGTTGTCATTTGAATACAGCATCTCTTCAGCTGATGACAAAAATTCTTTGAAGAATCTGGGCTGAAAAAAATAAATGTTGAATCAAACTTTTCATGCCCCTAGAGCTCCAAACATAGAGAAAAACCTGACAGATGTTGTCATAATACACACATTAAAAGGTTAAAAATTACATGTTAGCAAAACCGTGATGGATAAACAGCAGGAATGGTTCCAGAATCCAAAATATGAAAATTTAAGATTTCTGTTCAAAGCAAGAATTAAGTACGGGAAAAAAAAACTTGATAACAATGCTATTTTTGTTAGTTTTTCTGATTTAAAATCAAGAATTCGTTCAAACTCACAGTCCGTTGTCCCACAAGAAGCCAAAAGAGATACGAGGATGGTGACCTGAAGCAAGAGTTCACGAGACGTCTAACTGATGACACAACATTATTTTCCCGCTTCTAACCCTGAGTGGGCGTTCGCCTCTTCAGCTAAACCAATCAGATTCTGCTGCGCGCTTCGATAGCCAATCATGTTGTTGCTGTCAAACTTCTAAAGGGTTTCTGTCGTGTTGCTGGTGTAGCAGGATGAGATTTAGCCACTCCCATCCACTCGGTATACACGGGGTGTGCGTGTGTAGCCAATCACCACCTGGGGGCACCCTATAAAGGGAGGTAGAGAAGCCTCCATTTGGTCTCTTGCTCGGGGGTTCTTGGCCCTGCCCCCTTCCGGCTCACCCGGCTTCTGTCTGCTGTTGCTCCCTGGTGCAGGTAGGCTAGCGGTTTGCTTCCTCTGTTTTGCTCATTTATTCGTTTTATCAGCGCCTGTGACCACGAAATTTACACCGCTCTTTTTAAACACTCCTGTGTGGGTTTCCCTGTGAGGACGGCCATAGAATAGAGAATCAGCGCGTAACGACGTCTTCCTCTCCCTCTCGTGTGAATAGGTGCAGCCTGACTGGTAACCCGGGTAACCCTTTTAGCAATGCCCTTATTGTTTACCGCCTTTAGCTTTTATAATTATGGTAAATAGTTTATTTTTCCTTCGTTAGAGCCCGTGGCCTGCTGCAGAGGTGAAGGGACACGGCTGTTTTGTGCCTTACTCTGCTTTGTTCGACGTGTATTGCCTGACTGGACCTACGGTACTCCTGCAAAGCTTGGTGCTACTCACCGCTGCTTGGCTGTATGAGCTTTTGCCCTGCTTTGCGCTGTGAATACTTTGCTTACTGGCCCAATTTGTTGGCACGTGATTTACCTTTATAACTGCATGCTAATGGATTCTTTTGCATGCTCTTGACATGAACTGGCATGTGGACGCCTTTTAATGATTATGCCTATGGGGTTTGGGGAGGCTATCGAACCATTTGAGTTACAGTTAACCTTTCAGTTTTGTTAATCATTTGGTTTGTGTTTGTAACTCCATTGATTATTTCTTTTGGGGTTTGTTTTGGTAATTTCTTTCTTTTGGGGTTTGTTTCTGATTATTTCTTCTGGGGCTTATCGCTAATTATTTCCTTTTGGGGTGTATTTGTGATTATGTCTTTCTGGGGTCTGATTTGATTTATTTGGGGGTTGGATTGTTTCTTTGAGTGAATTGAACCGTTGGGATAGTGGGAATTTAGTTATTTATGTTAAGGTATCTTTGAGTTAATCTTTTCTTTTGTAAATTGAATGTTTGGAGTTACTTTGGTTATGTTGTTTCCCACCTATTAGTTAAGGTGATTAGTTATTCCCCTTAATTGATAGTTTGGTTAATTTTGTTTATTGAGTTCTTTTTTTTTCTTCATTGAATCACTTTGGTTTTGAAACCTTGTGTTATTTTGTATTCTGTTTGTTGGCCCATCTAATTTACTTTTTTTCCTTTCAGAAGCTGAGAGCCACAGGTGGAGGAGTTGGTGTCCTGGGTGGTGGTGTCCCCTTCCTGGTGTGCTGTGTTTCCCTGGTTAAGCTTCCCCCTTCACGCCCGTGAGAGTGTGTGTGTTTGGCACGAGCGTCTGGGGTGATTTGAGGTAGTTTCTTTTGTTTTTGGGATCCCCCCTCCCTTCACGTCAGCCCCTTCCACCCCTGGTAGCCTCAGTTTCTGTTTGGTCTTATTTTCCCCCTTCCCCCTTTTTTATAGCTCTTAGTTACTTTTACATATTGCTACACATTTGTAATAAAGAATATTTTTATTGACTGGAACCACGTCTCCTGTCTGCTCAGTACGAATCTGTGCCCTTACTGTGAATCAGTTAATTCCTTGGGTGAAATTCCCAAGGTGGCGTTGTTGGTTTTAACCCTTATGGTAATCGTGAAGTGGAATCAATTGCTGTATAAACTCTCACCCCTGAGTTGCCACACTAGGATGTGTCACCAAATCAACCAGATTGACGCCTGCAATTGTTTACATCACATTAATCACAGTGCAGATACACCATCAAGATGAAATACTCCAAAATTTAGTTATGGGAATCTAACTGCGTTTTCTGAGAATAGCTCAACGTTTTACGGTGACGTGGCTTGAAACTGGTTCTGCTGTGTCTGGACATTAAGGTTAAGACCAAGAATTAATCTGAAATCAAATATTTTAGGGGTGAAAGTGGGACAAATAACGAGCAGTGTTTTCTTCTGTAGAAGTTAGTAGAGCTTACACTTTTTTCGGCAATAACTGGAAACTTAAGGTTATTTTTTTTAATTTGATAAGTTTTCTTGCCTGTTTTCAGGCTTTGGCAGGTGGCAGAGGTGTTCACTGAGCCCACATGTGTGTTTGCAAACAAAATGTAAAACTTAAAGAAAATGTACAGTAACTGCAAAACTGTTTCTTAGTCCAAAGCTATTTCAAGAAAAATCTTAATGTAGTCACTTTTTTTTTTTAACTAAAGTCGACCGAAAATACAGCTTTACCCCTTCTTCCACCTATCAACAGGCTCACAGCTTCAGTACCGTAAAACTAGGATCTCTCTTTTTTCACACAGCGCCACCCAGTGAAGTGAATGAGCATCACAATTAAAAAAATTGGTCAGAGTTCATAGTGGGCAATCTGTAATCATGATAATAAGCTCATTATCAGGTAAAATAAAGATGAAATCATATTAGGCCAGCTTTGAGAGGTCGTAGAGACACATTAATAATAATGTCTTTAACAGTCATTATAATTCAATATGCAATAAATATCTTGATGACTATGGTAAAAATAACAATGATGGTGAAAACATTTGTTATAAAAATGGTGAAACAATAGTACAGATTATAACACAATAACATCAGGTTGTCTGTATATCTGTACCAAAAAGGCAAATATCTGTACAACTCGATAGAAATACTAGTCTATATGTGTCTTACTTACCTAAATATCAAAAATATGGAGGCAGTGATCATATCATAATGAAAATAAGAAAATGTTTTTGGTTGGATATATAGAAATGAGTGTATGTAAATATCTGTGTATACGTTTTTGTGTGTACAGTTGTATTTATGTAAATATTCAGATAACATATCTACATCAGTATCATATCTAAAGCTGTGTATAACAGATTATGGCAGCTATACAGATGTCCACATTTAATGATTTAAGTGTATGTGTATGAGGTATATGTGTATGTGTATGTATACATGTAACATATCATACAATAACAATGTACGAGTCAAATGTTTTCAGGATTACGCTTAATACTCCAGTAATATAATTATGCACAATTGCTCTTTCCTTTCCTATCTCTCTCTTTCTCCTTCTAGTGTTTTCTTTACTCTGGTTTTGTTTTGTTTTTATAATTTTTCCACCACTCCTTGTTCTGCAATAATCAATTCATCACATGGTGAAGTTTACCCCATTAATTGCGTATTTGGCAGTCCCCATAATGACGGCTCTCAAATGTCAAAGAAAAAGTGAAAGTGAAAGTATCTTTGTTCCGGTCATCCATTTTGTGGGTGCTGCTGCAAAACCACCAACGATTTTCTTTAAAGGAAAAAATCAAACAATAAGAATCTTCTTTTAACCACAAGGTAAGTACCCTGGCGTTTTATTATATCTCACTTCTGCTTTATCTCGTGAGTCATCTTGGTTTGTGCCAGCTGTGGTGTGTCTGGGTTTAGAAGTTTGTTGAATATGTGCAATTCTAGAGAACTATTGTAAAACTGTTGTCTTAAAACAAAAAATAGTTTATGTTTTTATTTATATATTATATTATATATTATATATTTATTTATGTGATTATCACATAACAAACTACGAACACAAAATGGGTAAAATGTGACTAAAAACAATACTGTAATTTAAGAAATGTTTTTTGGAAATACAAACACACGTTTTGAGTTTGATGTCTGTAATATTTTCCAAAAAAGTTGGGGCAAGACAAGAATTTGAAAGTAGTTAAATACTTGGCCTGTCTCCAACTCAAAGTGTATGGCACAACATGAGGCACGAGCTATGACAACAGAAATCCTGCACTGTTATGCAAGTTAAAACCAAGTTAAAGTCAAGCAGGCGCTGGAAAGAATTTCTCTTTCAGAACCTCAACAACGACCAATCAGATGCTTACAGAGCGCAGTATTGTTAGAAGATAACATGATGGAACACAGAGGTAAACATGCTCCTGTCCCAACGTTTTTGGTAAAAGTTGTATGCATCAAATTCAGGATGTTCAAAAATGAAACAAAGTTTCAGTTCCAATATTTAATATCTTGTATTTGTGCTGTGTCAGTTGAACGTAGATTGAAAGGGATTTGCAGTTCACTGTACTCTGTTTTACATTTTACTTGTCCCAACTTTTCTGGAATTTGGGATTGTTTTTCTAGATAAGGAACATTTTGGTCACTTTGTTTCTGTGTACATCCAGTGTAAGATTTAAATAAGAATGACACATCAGATGTTACTACTGCTCACTCTAATAGAAAAAAATCACATGATCAAAGGGAAAGCGTTCCAGTGAAGTGAAAGTAGTTTTTCTGGTAAAACTAAAATAACTTTTTAAAGGTACCGTTTGCTCTAACTCCTCCAAAAACACATTAAATGTTTGTGTCCTTTTTTAACCAGATGGAAGAAGAAGTTGCTGACAGGAAGAGGAAACGTCCTGACTCTTTGACATCTGATGACTCCTTTGAGAAGCCAAACGGTTCCTGTGTTGATCCATCAGACGGGTAATTCATTGTGTAGTTCATCTATAAAAGGCAGGTTATAAGAATAGACACACTCCTGTGAGGATTACAAAGGTTTCAAAAAGGTGTCCTACATGTGTATTAATAAAGGCAAAAAAATCAGCATAAAACGAGTTTTACAATGAAGTAAAAAGTGGAGTTGTAGTATCACAGTTTAACCAGCAGATGGTGACACTTTGCTGCTTCATTGCTGTTGAAACCTTTCCTTCCTCTTTCACTTGTTGGGGTTTTAATGCTAGATTGTGGTAATTACTAATACAAACTGATACAAATATTAATCAAGATTAATAACCACCCTGAAGACAGGGAACAACAACCAGAAGGGGAAAAAAATCTGTCTCAGAATTCAGATTTAAATTATTATATTATTTATTTTTTTGTAAATATTGGTATTTGAATAAATTTAAGGTGCAAGAATAAGCACTGACCCTCTCAGCCAATGGGAATATCTATTCTTTAAAACTTTTATAGTATTTATTAAACAAAGCAACATCAACTGTTAGGAATGGCACTTATTTAAAAAACTATGACCAGTTTCACATGTGACCTCAAAGATGGTGCACTGTAAAACAAAATTAGTTGAGCTAACCTAAAAAAATATGGAAACTCATTGCCTCAAAATAAAAAGTATACTACACTTGACTTTTGTGAGTTAAAAAAATGTTTATTTTTAGTGTGCAGAACTTCTTTTACATGAACTATTTAAGTATTTACAACTAGTTTAAAATCAATTATTTTAAGTGCTCAAAACTGAGAATCAAATGTTAATCTAACTTTGCAGGATTTAGGCTAAAACATCTACTTTGAGTGTGCAATACTTAATATTTTTAGTGCACTGTAAACACCAGTAAGTTCATAGAACTCAAAATATCATAGGTAACTGCTTACCCTAAAACATCAAATAGTACACACTGTAAAAGTTCCCACCTTAGGTGAAATGATAACTTTAAACAAACTATTACAGTGTGTACTATTTGATGTTTTAGGGTAAGCAATACACACTGTAAAAGTTTGTTTTAAGTTATCATTTCACCAAAGGTGGACTAACTTGTGCCATCATTTGCAACAATGGCTGTTGGTGACCCACTGAACCAGTAGTTGATATTTCTTTAATGTCAGTGTGTTTGTCAAGTTTTGAGGGTTTCTTTAATTTTAACTTCTAAATATTGTGTAAAATATTCTGTTAGTTCACAGACAAGTGGCTAAGTCCTTTCTTTACACTTGATCCATAGGAAGACACCAACAACTCAAAGTGTCGTCTCTCAAGCCGTTTTTTTTTTTTTCCAAATATTTATTTTTGGGCCTTTTCATGCCTTTATTAGATGGAGGAGGACAGTGGATAGACTCGGAGACAGGGAAGAGAGTGGGGAGAGACATGCTGGAAATGGTGCCACAGGCCGGACTTGAACCCGGGCTGCCCGTGTACATGGTGCGCGCCTTAACCACTCAACTACCGGCATGCCCCTCTTTAGCCGTTTTTACACAGACAGGTCGAAAAGGAATGCCCGCCTCTGTTCAATGAGCAATTCACACAAAGGTGTAAGAGAGCTGTGCACGCCCGAGCTTACGCAAACACCCCGGCGTCTCGTAATCAGATGGCAGCCACTGCCCGAGCTGCTGCTTTCGATGAAACTAGAAACTCTGGATTTCTCAGTTCAAAACTTTGTATTTTCTAAATGAAATACAGGGAAAATCACACGAACGTTCATTTTGATCGATTAGATCCAATAGACTTTTTTCACCCATGTTTCTGAGTTGGAGGTCCGACTTTAAGCAGTGTCAAAGTGCACATATTTATGTCAGAGGTCGGAAACTTCAGAGTACCAAGCTCACTTGAACACATCACGGAACTTTTCAGACGCTGCTGTGAGCAGAGATGTGTCTGCTCTCTCCTCTCCTGTACAGAGTGATCAGCTCTCTAACCTCGCATTGTTCTTTGTTTTATCCCTGTTGTTTTCTCAGATGAAATGGCGCTTGATTAAACCGCGCTAGTTTTTAAATCTCCCGCTCATGGAGACAGCAGCGCACACTCGCTGTTGCAGAATGCCCTGACGTCCTTTCACACTCATTGCGGAAAAGTCTGTTACGGCTCTGATGCTACCTCTTGATCCGGATCAGAGGTGGGGCGAGATCGACCCCCCATTGCGGAACGGTCGCTTTCATACAGAACGGCGTTGCAGAATGAAGCCGTAACAGACACGGAAAAGAGAGGCAGTGTGAAAGTAGCTTTAGAAGAATGAATCCATGTATGAGCCTATGTCTTTTCCTCTTGAAAACAAAAGTATTTTTTCTCAGTACTTAAACACGTAATGGTATTTTTTTAAAGTTTAAAGTTGTGGGTTAGGGTTGTTCACTCTCCGCCCAGCTATCTTTGTTGTTCCTGTAAAGGTGATTTCTCAAGAGCCATTTCTTCTCACATCTTTCTTACTAAAACAATATGAAACTGTTTTGAGGCTTTTAAGGTTAAAATTTGATGTTGAGGATCTGTTTTTATTCTGAGGTCAATAAAAATTTGTCTTCCTAGTTCTCAGATGGGTGCAGCGAAGTTAACAGATCCACACTTACTCCAAAGGAAGACATCAACATCTCCAAGTCTGATCTCTTTGAAGAATGAATCCATGTACCATCCTGTGTCTTTTCATGGTGAAGTAAAAGCAAGGTAATTTGACTCCCTCTTCACTGAAACTGTGTTTCTATTCATATTTATGTGTTTTATACTGTTTGTGCCACCTCCTGCCCAGTCTTTAACTAGCTGGCTCAGGCTTTATCTAGAGGGATGGAGGACTTTTGGCCACTTTTCTATGTTCTCTGTGTGCACGCCTGGGTTCTCTCCAGGTATTCTGGCTTCCTCCCACAGGCCAAAAACACACTTCATAGATTATTTTTATTTTATCTAAAGTCCATTTAACCAGGAGAACCTCACTGAGATCAAAAATCTCATTTACAAGAGTGTCCTGGCCTGGATAAGCAGCGGCATAATCACAGTTACATTAAAACTATCAAACACAAATCGGACAAATCCAAGAGCAAGATGTCAAAACAACACGGATGTCTGTTGATACCGTCTTGCTGTCTCTCCACAACAGGCTGTCCTGGTGTGCGTTACAGGTGCAACAAAAATCATAAAACATGGAAAAGACTCAGGATGAAATCCTGGCTGGAATTAAGGTACAGTTGTGTTTATGGTTGTGAGCAGTGAAAGTACGTGTGATTCGTCTGGTGATGCTACCCGGTGTGCTCGCTCTCATTGGTTGTTGTTGGTACTCCGTCAGTGGCATTATGACCTAGAATCGTAAATATCAAACATGTTTTATATTTACCATTCAGGGTCTGGGAGGCTACGATGCGATTTGGAGCCGTAAATTAATCATGTTGACACCACACACATGCAGACTACTCAGACAAATAATCGTTTGCGAGAAGGCTCCAGTTGGTATACGCCCTCACAATCGTCACTGGGGGGTCAAATCTTGCCTAAAATCGGGCTTAAAATCTGGAAGTGTGTGGCCAGCCTAAGTCAACGAGTGACGACTGAAGCTGCCAGCACTCTTAACCTGAATGAAATCACACAAGTTTGATGGAAGAAGATCAAGGGTCAGTCCCATTTCTACCCCTTAGCCCTTATCTTAGCCCTTCCCCTTGGTTTAGCGCGTTCACGTCAGGTGAACTGGGGTGTCCCAGTTCTCTTTTGAATTGAGGGCTAGGGCTAGGGCCAACTTTCCTACCATGCACTGTGTTCACTTGCAAAATGCCACAATGGACTATGAAGGAGGCATGTAAATGTAAATATTTTAGTATTTATAAATGATTATAGGAAATGTAACAGTTGTCTTTTCTCATATATTTAATCTTTAGATACTAGGGATTGGAGTTTATTGTATCTTCGGTATGTGCACATGTAAACTAGGGCTATTAACTGTATAAATACATGGAGAAGATCAATACAGAGATAGTGTGAACGAGATTTCGAAGCTTTATTGTCTCCTACGTTGACGCACTGTTTATCGGCAATGTGTGATGTTGAACAGCAATCAAGTGCCGTGTCATTTGTTAAGGAAAGGTTTTCACCCCTCCCCTTCACCACTCTTGTTTTGAGGAGCAAAGGTTAAGGGCTAGAAATGGGATTGGCCGTAAGTTTCACCTCATAACTAGTTACTCCAATTGAGCTAATAAATAGAATGAACATGCACTTAAGTGCTGTCACTTGGTATCTGAAAACCAAAAATGTACCATTACTGCAACATTTAAACAGGGCCTACATGTCAGCCCGTCGACTAAGCAGCAACCAGTCCAGGATGTACCCCAGCTGGAATCAGCACCCTGGATCCACAATCAGGTGAAGGGGTTATTATGGCTCATTCCTCAGCCGAGGAATGGGCCGTTTTAGCAGGGCTCTTGGACTCCATACGTGGCTCCAGACTGCCTGTACAGCGCATGGCGCCGTTCTAATCGGGAATTTCGATCTTTATTGGAATCGTCCCTCTCTTTACTCTAGTGACGGTGTCCACCTAAGCCGCCTTGGTGTTCCCCTTTTTAAAAACGATATGCTTTATACAGTGGAAAGCACTCGTGCCATCTGACTACAGACATACCGGTATCCAACAAGTCCCAGTCAACCCCGCACCCAGCCTATCTCACTGACACTATGCAAAGGACAACAACAAAGCTCACTAGCTCCACCTTGTGGCCTGATGCTCTCACTTCACCACAACTCACTGCAAACTTCTAACTCTGAGCATCATAAAGGTTCCCCTGAGAATGTAAAATGTAATGTTGGACCAAAGGAGATAAAGTTGCCTCTTACAAACAGCTTGCCTGGAAATAAGAGTGGTCTTGCAAATGGTGTTTTAACCAGTAGCATCTTAACACCTTTTACATTCAAATCCAGAAGACATGGGATGGGTTTGTTATGTCTAAATGCTCGAAGCTTACTGCTTAAAATGGATTCTATTAGAATCTGGGCCTCTCAAACTGAACCTGATATATTTGTTATAACAGAATCATGGTTAATGGATACAACACCAGATAGTGATGTTAACCTGGTCAGTTATAATATTTATCGATGTGACAGAAAACGAGGAGCTATTTATGTTAAATCACACCTCTCTGTAACAGTTCTAGTTAACGCTTCTGTCCCTTATGAATTTGAATGTATTGCTCTAAATGTCTTTACAGGATGTACAGAATTTATATTGGTAGGGGTCTACTGACCTCCAAATGCTCTTCCATCTGCAACTGCAAAGTTAACCGAGATAATTTCAAAATTTCTGAATTCTGAACTATTAGTCATGGGAGACTTAAATTTGGACTGGTTATCAACTGCTTCTGATGATATTAAGTCAGTGTGCAATGACTGCAATCTCACACAGTTGATCAGGGAACCTACTAGACCCAATAAGAAAAACCCAGCAAAATCAACTCTCATTGATGTCATTCTGACCAACAGCTCACATTAATTTTTACTCAGTGGAGTGTTTCCACAGGACATTAGTGACCACTGCCCTGTTGCATGCATTAGAAATGAAAAGTCCGTCAAAGCCCCGGCCCATTTTATAACTAAAAGAAATTTTAAAGATTTTAGTGAACAGAGATTTCTACATGACTTATTTTTAAGTGACCTTTTAAGTGTAATCTATATCCCTGATCCAGACCCAGCTCTGAAGCACTTTTGCACAACTTTTATTTCAATTTTAAACAAGCATGCCCCGACAAAGACAATTAGGGTGAAAAAGCGTTCTGATCCCTGGTTTAACAATAGTTTATCTGACAAATTATACAATAGAGACAAGGCATGGAAACGTGCCAGAGAGACTGGCTTAGACAGTGATGGGCAGATGTTTAGAAAACTAAGTAACAAGTGTTCTCTCCTCAATAAAAATGCAAAATCCAAATTTTTCATTTCCCTACTTACTTCTGCTGAACACAACCCATCTAAATTTTGGAAAACTGTAAATTCTCTCAAATCAAACACTGCTTCATCCTTTCCTTCTCAAATTGTCACAGAAAATGGCCTGATATCTGAAAAGCTACAGCTGGCTGATATCTTTAACCATCACTTCATAACAGCTGGAAACACCTTTGTGAATCTCAGTAGTACTAACCATTCCTCTATAATCCCACAATACAATCATGCCAGCCAGGGTCATCATGGAGCAGCTTTTTCCTTTAGAGAATTTACAGAAGTAGAGGTACTCAACTCATTATTCTCCTTAAATATTAAAAAAATCAATGGGAGAAGATCTACCCCCAGTTTCCTAAGACTGGCTGCCACATTAATCGCCAAACCAGTAACTCATGTTTTTAATCTGACACCTTGGACTGGGGTCATACCTGATATTTGGAAAGTAGCACATGTTTTACCTCTTTTCAAAGGGGGGGACCCAGATGAAATTAACAACTACCGGCCCATCTCCAAACTTTCCTGTCTTGCAAAAGTATTAGAATCATTAGTTAATCATCAACTGCACACCTTCTTAGCTTCAAATAACATTCTCTCTCCCCATCAGTCAGGCTTCAGATCAGGTCACAGTACTATTTCAGCAGCATCTCTTGTTATAAATGACATTATTACTTCAATCAATAATGGTCAGAAATGTGTTGCCCTGTTTGACACGGTTGACCATTCCCTTCTCTTAGGCAAGCTTTCTCAAATTGGTGTTGATGAGACTGCATGTACCTAGTTTAAAAATTATTTGACAAATAGGACTCAATCAATTGTTGCAGACAATGTGAGGTCTACCTTTAAGGTGGTCAGCAAAGGAGTCCCCCAGGGATCAATTTTGGGTCCACTTCTATTCACATTATATATTAATGACATTCCAGAAAAATGACAGTACTGTAAGGTTCATCTTTATGCAGATGATACAATACTGTACTCCTCAGCACCCTCACACAGTCAAGCTTTGTCCCAGCTACAGTCTGATTTTAATGTATTCCAACAGGCACTTAATGATCTTAAACTAATGCTCAACCCCATTAAGACTAAATTCATGATCTTCTCAAGGCAGACCATTGACAATCCTGATGCCACCTTGTACATGTTAAATAATGTAAAAATTGATTGTGTACATCAGTTCAAATATTTGGGTATATGGCTAGATCACGATCTGTCCTTTAAGTCCCATATTTCTAATTTAATTAAGAAATTAAGACCACAACTTGGTTTTCTGTACAGGAATAAGTCCTGCCTGTCTGTGAGAAACAGAAAAAAGATTGTCCAGGCGACAGTACTGCCAGTTTTAGATTATGGAGACATCCTCTACACACATGCAGCTGCTTCTGTTTTGAAGCCTTTGGATGCCATATATCACTGTGCGCTTCGCTTTATTACCGGTGATAATTTTCGTACCCATCATTGTGATCTGTATCGCTCTGTTGGATGGCCCTCATTAAGTCAGCGTAGAAAGCAACACAGTATCCTGTTTATTTACAGAGCACTCACTGGTAAACTCCCTCTCTACCTGACTTCTCTCTTATCTATAAACATCTTACCACATACTACCAGATCTCAGAGCTGGATCACTTTAAAAACCCCAAGGTTTAGAACCGAATGGGGCAGGACTGCTTTTAGCGTTGCTGCACCCACTATGTGAAATAATTTTCAATTGACAGCTAGATTGCCCTCTTTGGTCTCATACAGCATTTTTAAAGAGCTTGTGTCTGAACTATATAAGGAAGGTAATTGCAGCTGCTTTAAATTGTGATTTACAAATCATGTGTTTGCAAATTGTATATGCATTTATTAATGTAATTGTAACTGTGTTAACCACGCACATGTTTTTAATTCTGCATTGTATTGTATTGTATTGCTGCAGGGCACCCCTGGAAAAGAGACCTTGGTCTCAGTGGGTTTTCCCCTGCTAAAATAAAGGATAAATAAAAGATAAATAAATAAATAAAAATATGTAATGGGTGGATGAATGGACATCCAGCAAAGACAGGCTACAGTCTGACTAGTATCTATTAAACTGTAGAGACTGATTTAAATAAAAGACTAATGTGCTAATAGGATCCAGTATTACCCACACAGGTTGCTTTTTTATGCCAGATAAGACAAGTGGATGGTACTGATGGGATAACAAATAAAAATCTGAACATTTCCAGTACCAAAAACCATGTAGAAATCCCAACTCTGGGGACAGGGTCTTACAGAATCTGTAAAAAGAGGTCCACTTTTTATACCCACAACTTAACAGAAAAATTCTGTATTTAATTTCACACATAGTTAAAATCCAAACACATTCCTACACTTCAACGTTTGATGCAACATGTAAAACTGTCAAATCAAAATCTACATCAGGACTTCCATCTTGATAGCCTCAAAGTAAAAATTCAATCAAAAGTTTAATGTTGATGTTGTGATGTTTTTGCCAATGATGTATATTTTTGGTAACACTTTTGTATCATGTTTCTTAAAGACAAGAGATAGAGGAGCCGAAGAGCGGGGAATGTGATGATACTCTTGTCAAAATTGCCAGAAACCAGGAAGTTGATAAAGATCAAGAAGGTAAGTTCAATTAAGTGCTTTACAAATATTCGCTGAGTTACGTACGCACTGCTTCTGATATTTGTAACTTCTTCTACAGAGCTAGGACTACATTTTTAAGTTGTTTTTCTTTGGGTGATACACCTCCCCATTGTTTCTGCAAACATAAGCAACCTCTACATGGCCAAGGATTTCTAATTTGGTCTCATCTGACCAGAGGAAAGGTTCTAATATATAGAAAATGAAAACAAGCCAGCAAATGTCACAAAACCAGGTGAAAAACTACTTGTAAAAATGTAGATTGTGCAAATATTTATCAATTCTAAACACATTTACTGGTAAACACAACTTTTAGCCCTTTCCTTCTTTAAAGCTTTGACATTTTTCAAGCCAAGAAACTTAGAACTAGATCCTTTATCATCTATATTGAGGTTAGCCTATGAAGAAAGAGGGAGGTAGTATGCAAACACCTGGTATTAAAAACAGAAACGGTGGAAGCTAGAGCTGATAAGCTGCAGCTGTTATGCAGTCAACAGCCACCCAGTCTGAAACAACTGTTAGCAAACTCAGGTTATCAGTTTATCTTTAAACAAACTCCTACCGATCAAAAATCACACAATGATTGATGATTTTCATTCTTGCAGGGGAAAACCAAATTTTGAAAAGAAAGGAAATGTTGAAAAAAGTGATGCAAGACCAATTCAGCATGATGCACGAAGGCCTCGGTAACCAGCAGAGCTCACTAAAGAGTACCTACACAAAACTCAGCATCATCGCTGGAGGGAGTGGAGATCCACATCCTGAACATGTGGTCAGACATGTCAAACCTAAGCTGGAAAGACGGTCTTCAGAACAACTGGTCAAACTCAGTGAAATCTTCAAAGCTCTGCCTGGACAAAGGAAAGAAAACAGGATGGTCCTGATGAAGGGCGTGGCAGGAATTGGAAAATCGTTTTCTGTGCACAAATTCATTCTAGACTGGGCCGAAGAGAGAGCAAACCAGCACATCGATTTCATTCTCTGTCTTGCTTTCAAAGAGCTCAATTTAAGTAAAGAAGACAAAAGTCTTCAAGAGCTTTTGAGGGAATTTCATCCTATACTCCATGATCTGGGCGATTCAGAGGATCTCATGAAAGCCAGAGTCATCGTGATCCTGGATGGCCTGGATGAAAGTCGGTTTGAGCTGAACTTCAACAACAACAAACCAGTAACATCTGTGGGTGAAGTCACATCGGTGGCTAATCTCATTACAAACCTCATCCAAGGTAACCTTCTTCCGGAAGCTAAACTCTGGATAACGTCCCGTCCAGCAGCAGCTGACCAGATCCCTGCAGAGTTTATTGACATGGTTACAGAGATCAGAGGGTTCACTGACCCCCAAAAAGAAAAGTACTTCAGGAAGAGGTTCAGTCATGACTTGGGCCTTGCTGACAGAACAATTTCACACATTCGTTCATCACATAGTCTCGACATCATGTGTCAGATTCCGATATTCTGCTGGATTTCTGCTGAATTATTCCAGGAGACCTTTGGAGGAGACAAAAAGGCTGAAATCCCTCAAACTCTCACAGAGATGATGGCACATTACCTGTTTGCCCAGATAGAACGCAGAAATAGAAAATATCATGAGAGGTCAGAGGAAAACCGAGAGCAATTACTGACGAAACACAAAGACTTCCTTCTGAAACTTGGCAAACTTGCATTCATCCAGCTGCAGAGGAACAACCTCATCTTCTACGATGAAGACTTTGAGGACTGTGGCATCGACCTGAAAGAGGCAACCCTCTACTCTGGATTTTGTTCAGGAGTGCTAAGAGAAGAACAGGTCTTTTCTCAGAAAAAAGTCTTCTTCTTTGTGCACCTGACCATACAGGAGTTCTTTGCAGCGCTTTTTGTCTACAACTGTTTGACAAACCAGAAAACAGAAGAGCTCAGAGACTTCCTTAATTTGCAAGATAAAGAACACAACTTAGTTGATCTTCTGAAGATGACAGTTGGGAAAGTTCTGGAGAAGAAGAACGGCCTCCTGGACTTCTTCATGCGCTTCCTCCTTGGCCTCGTGGTTGAAGCCAATCGAAGAATTCTTCAGGGTCTGCTCACATCACCAGACCCAAGCCAAGATACTGAAAAGAAAATCTTGGGTCACCTCAAAGCAATACAAAGGAAGACCCTGACTCCAGACAGCTGCATCAGCCTCTTCCAGACCATGGTTGAGATGAGGGACCACAAAGTCAAAGATGAAATCCAGGAATATCTCAGATTCCCTGAACGTTCCAAAACAGAGCTGACTCCTCTGCACTGCTCCGCGTTGGCCTACATGCTGCAGGTGTCAAAGAATGATCTGGAAGAGTTTGACTTAAAGAGCTACAACACGACGGATGAGGGAAGAAGGAGACTTATACCAGCAGTGACAAGCAGCAGAAAGGCTATGTAAGTTTTTCCATTTTATCACCGTGAACTCAGGCATACCTTAATGACGCATCGCACCTGAGTCCTCTGATTGGCCTTTCAGACTGGCAGGGCTCTGTGCCAGTTCCGGTTCCTGAACCTAATTTTGAACCGGCCGGCGTGTTCAAACTGGGGAAAATTGGTTCTGAACCTGAAAAGTTGGTTCTCAGCTGGAACCAAAAATAGTTGGTTCCTTCTTGGGAACGGTGACATCATCATTGGGCGTATCACAATCTAGGTTGTGAAGATGAGCAGAAGAAAAAAGAAAAAGTGGTCTGCTGGGGAGACAAAATGTTTTTGATTGTGATCTGGGCATCGACAGAATTCCACATGAAGCTTGAGAGTAGTACAAGGAAGAGCACGTTATATGCTGAACTTGCGGAAGAGATGGCAAAGGCTGGGTTCACCTGAACACCAGAACAAATAATTAATTCACTCAAGAAACTCAAGAGTGAATACCGGGACAGCATATATGACGTTGGCAAAAGTGTATCAGGATGTGGTGATACATGTCCATCGTGTCCTCCCACTCTGGTTCTGCTTAAACTGGTGTGAACACGGCTGGTTCATCAAAAAGCACCAAGATTCTGAGTCTCCAGAATGGAACTAGAGCCAGAACGGGAACCATGTCGGTCTAAAAACACCCTTAACCCCTGTGCCCCCCTCAAATTAACTATCCTCTTTACCCCTTCGAGTCAAAAATGTACATGTACAAAAAAAACTGCTATTAAATCACTATACATCAATATTATTTTCTACTTTTTTTTCATAAATCTCTTTAACAACTTCAGAATTGCTTAAAACTAACAAACAATAATTTTCAAGATTTTAACCCTTTTAATGCCAGTTTGATTATTTGAAATATTTCATTTTTTACAGCAAAAAAATGCAAAAAAGTGAATTAATTTTCATATAATAAATAGTAGAAAGAAGGGGCTTTGGGGGTGATAAGAGTCTTGGATGGGTCAAAGATTAGCAACAACATTGATTGATTAATTAGTTTTTTTTTTTTTTTTTACGTAATATCAGAAATACCCTCCTGACATCTTCTAGGCAAAAATGCCCCCATTGACTTCCGTTAAAACCACGTTTTTTAATCTCACTGTCACTGCAGTATAAAATCATGCATTCTTTAATGTCAGCATTTCAATGTGACAAAGTCTAGTGAAATTTGACATTTTTACCGTATTCCACCAGAATCAACCATTTACTCATTGTAGGACCACGCACCAAATTCTTGTATTTTTGCCCGTTATGAAATATTATGAAAAATACAAGGGCAATGAAATCAATTTTGTTGCTAATCTTTGACCTATCCAAGACTCTCATCAGCACCAAAGTCCCTTCTTTCCACTATTTATTTAAGAAAAATAACGTTTTGTGTTTTTTGTAGTAAAAAATAAAATATTTCAAATAATCAAACTGATATTTAAAGGGTTAAAATCTTGAAAATGACTGAATATTTGGTAGTTTTAAACAAGTCTGAAGTTGTTAAAGAGATTTTGGAAAAAAAAATAGGAAAAAATAATGATAGATGCTGATTTAATAGCAGTTTTTTGTATGTGTACATTTTTGGCCTCGAAGGTGTCCAGAGGGTACAAAATTCATTGAGAGAGGATGAATGACTTTTAATAGTAAAACATATTGGATTTCAAAAATTTTACTAGAAAGAAAAGTTCCTGTAAAAATTCATGCCACAAGCTGTAAAATTGACAAAATGATCACAAAAAAAAAAAAAAAAAAAGGCCAAAAACGCCCGTGGAGGGCACAAGGGTTAAAGAAGTGGGCTCAGGTACGATTTCTGTGTATTTGAGGACAGTATGTGGGAGATGTGATGCAACTGTACCTGCGTACTGGGAACTTATTGGCACAGTCAGTTCCTAATGTCCATAGGCCAGTTTCATCCTCTGATCTGCACAGTAGGGGGCCAAAGTGTGCTTTAAATGAACTGGTTTCCATCAAGGTTCATCCAACAGTAGCATAAGGTTTAAGTTTATGAGCCTCACTCAGAGATGTGTCAAAATGTTTGTTGAGGTAACCCTCCAAATTTGGACCATCTGCACCCCCATTTGTGCACAAATGCACCCAAAGGTCTTAAGTGCCAGTTGCAAGTTTGGGTAACACAAAGTGGGTCTGTATTATAGTCCACTGATCTGACAAGTTTTAAGTCTACAGCATAGACTTGCCTTTACAAGTTGTTTATATCTGCATCGATCTACCGTACATTTTCTATTGCAGTTAAACTTTCACATTCATCCCCAGACTAGCAGACTGCAATAAGACCACAGATTGGATCGAGCCCCTAGCCTCTGTTCTCAAGTACTCCTACTCTGCTTTGAGAGATTTGGATCTCAGCAACGACGACCTAGAAGACTCTGGAGTAACACTGCTATGTGATGGACTCTCAAGTGAATCCTGCAAACTGAAAACACTGAGGTATCAACACCCATGCTAAGTACAGTATACTTAATACATTTCTTTGTCAGGATATGTTGAGTTGTATCAACCTAGTCATGCAACCTAGTATTTTTTGCACTCATGGATTTTGGGGGGATTTAAGGAAGGCAATAATGACTGGTTTGGTAGCCATGTTTAAATCAAGTCTTTATTGTTCTACGGGCCTAAGAAATTTAGTCCATCATTCAGATATAGTTTTGAGTTCCAAGAACTACTACAAAATTTCTGATGGGTGGTCACTGATGTTGGAGTTGTTCCATGATGCTTCCTTCCACTGGCCATACCATGAAATCCCCATCACCTATCTCCTTAACTTTAGCCATTTCTTTCTTTTTGATTGAGCCACCACAGCAGCAACAGTTCTAGTACTTTATCAAACGCAAGGCCAGCTTATCTTTTAAGCATGTCATGGATTGTAAAGCAAACACTGTATTTCCTTAGGCTGTCAGGCTGTCAGATCACAGAGGAAGGATGTGTTTTTCTGGCCTCGGCTCTGCAGTCCAATCCATCCCACCTGATAGAGCTGGACCTGAGCTACAATAACCCAGGAGAATCAGGACAGGAAGTCCTCTCTGAGCTGTTGAATGATCCCAAATACAAGCTCAGCAAACTCAGGTAACAAAACAACTCAGTTTTTTTCTATGCCATAATTAAAGAGTAGAGCCAACTAAATGCTGAATACATGGGATCATCATTTGGTTAAGAAAAATTAAGAACATGGCACTATCTCTGTCAAGATGAGAAACAGCACAGAACAACATTGTGCGACATCAAGTGGAGCTAAAGTTGCACAACTACCAGCCAATTGATTTTGGCAGATTATCTGTAAAATGAAATGCTGAAAACGATAATGGGCTAAATGCCAAATACTGACATCAATAATAATTGGCTAGGCTGATTATTGGTTGACCCCTAAAATGGAATACCGAGCAGTGGCCTAGCCAATTATGTACCTATTTTCCGCATAGTCCCATCAAAGGTGGACCTGGACAAGTTGTTGTAGAGGCCTTTGTCAGACTCCTAATATGGCACATGTGTAGTCTTATTTGGACCCATCCAGAAAGCATGATCAGTGTTGTAGTGGAAAACCAATTTCTAGCCACTGAATATTCTTGTTAGTGACCCATACAGGCCTTAACATGCTCTTGGCCCCCTGCCCAGTGGTTGTCTGGTTCGGCCCATGTACTACCTATCTGGATGCGTTGACCAGGAAAGTTTGTTACCTAAATGTTGCAGTCACAGCTTTGCCAGTTGTCTACCAAAAATCAGTTGCCTTTGCAGAATGCATCCACTGTATTGAAACTGAAGAACACTAAGACTTGCCAGACCGAACATAAACAAACCACACAATCAAAGTGGCAGGAACATTTAATCAGCTTGAAAAATTATTCTATAACACAAGTTTATTTCTCCACAGCGTTGACCATGGTGGAAGCCATAGGATGAAACCAGGCCTTAAAAAATGTGAGTGTCTGCTCTTTTAAATTTGGTGATCTGATGTTTGTTAAACCATTAAAACATTTGGCAGCTCTGATAAAATCATAGATAGCTCCAATTCTCTTGGCATTAAGGGGTTTTCTGTCCTGCAGATGCTTGTGAGCTGACGTTGACCTCAAATGGAGACTATGAGAACCTCATTTTCTCTGAAGAGAACAGAAAGGTCACCTGGAAAGACAACGAGCATCTGTACCCCCATGACCAAAGAAGCTTGGATCACTTCATACAGGCGCTGTGTGAACAGGGGCTACATGGGCGCTGCTACTGGGAGGTTGAGGCGTCCGGACCAGTGAGTGTAGGAGTCATATTAAAAGAGGACAACAAAGAAAGTATGGATCATGTCTGGATGGGGAACAACGAAAAGTCTTGGTGTCTGGTTTGTGGATATGATGGTTATTATATTTTACACAACAATGAGAGAGTAGACATGCCCAAACTTGGATGGAGATCCAGTCGGGTTGGGATGTATCTGGATTGGTCAGCGGGAAGTCTGTCATTTTATAGAGTTTCCTCTGACAGTTGGGCCCACCTCCATACCTTCAAAGCAACGTTCAATAAGCCCGTTTACCCTGCTGTTGACCTTCACCCTCAGTCTTCTGCTGTCTTTTGTCAGCTTAATTAAACAAACTGTCAATGCATAAATGTTAGCCTCAACTGAAATATATTGACGAAACAGGCAAAAAAATAGAGCATTTCCAAAATTAAATTCTAAGCTGTTGCATGTACACAGATACTCTTATCACTTTAGGACTTAAAACATAACAGCAATTTGTTTTTAATTGTCAAATTTGCCATGCCATTGTTTGATAAGAAAATTTTGGACATCTGTTGTGATTTTCACAATGTTTTACTCTAGTTTGACTATTATGATGAGGCATTTCCCAGGGTATACCTCGTAGAGATGAGGGTTTGATTCTGCCCATTAAGGATGGCTCTTGTTGATACCATAATTTTGTCCAGTATTTGTTTTTAAAAAATCACTGTACATGGGATTAGCATGCTTATGTTGGGCCCTCATGGGATACCCATCAAGGGCAGCCAATCCATATAAATGTTAGGAGAAAGCACCGTGTTAGGGTTGAGGTATTTCACGTGCATCTTAAATTACAGAAAGGAATCATTAGATTGATAAGAAAGTGGTATCTAGTTGTAGAAGCTTAGCTGGACTATGTTTTCACCTAGCTTGGTGTTTAATTTTAAATTTGTAAAATCAAAATGTTGAGAAATGAAATACAAATTTGGTCCCCCCACTCTAGATGGTTAGGGTTAGAGGTCGGGGGCAGGTTAGGGGTTGGGGAAAGATGTTTCACATTTTGGTTTCCAGCAAATCCAGTGAAGAAATGCTAACAACTACTGTGGTTTGCCCGTTATCAGCAGAGGTTTTACAGCATCTTTAGACATAAACTGAGTTCTCCAAGAAAAACAGGGCCTTGAAATACACAAATACACAGGCAAGAATACTCAATTTTTATCTTTTCTCAGATCTGATTTTTTTGTTTGGCTGTTCACACTGCAGTCAAATTCCAAAGTATCAGATACATATCTGATTTAGACCGACCTATAAAAATGGCCTGAATCTGATTTGAAAAGATCATATTCAGTGTGACTTGTGCTATTCATACTGTCAGATAAAGGCCAAAAAAAAAACAGATTTGGGTCCATTTTAAAGGGATATTTCAGTATTTTTTAAGTTGGATTGAATAAGGTACCTGGCACTAGTAGTAGCACGGGGAACGCTTGGAGAGGCTGGGCTATGCAGCTACTGAAAGACACAATGAAATTGTGTGATTTATGCTTTATACAGGGGTTTTGTTGACATGTAACCTCTTTGATTCTGAATACTGTGCTGACTATATTTCATTTTAGGCCCTGTCCACACAGAGACGAATTCGGGAGTATTTTGTCGTATTGGCGTTTCATCCACACAGAGACGAATTCGGGAGTATTTTGTCGTATTGGCGTTTCATCCACGTGGAAACGGCGTTTTGGTAGACAGCAAACGCTACTTTTTGAAACCGGGTCCTACTGTGAACAGATCTGTAAATGCTTACAGCCAACCGCATCTTTCTTGAAACGATTACACCAAACATAGCATAGCTCACTTCAGCCACATTGGCGAGTCATGCCAAAACAACAATGGCGGATTACAGGGTTGTGTTCATGCTGCAGAAGCTACTGAGCTTATTATGGCTTCAACAGCAAAATCTGACGCTCCTTTACACTAATGTTCTCTAATCCACTGTGGAGAACAACCAAGAGGGCAACTAGAAGAAAGTCTGAGGCAGTTTTCTGTGATCTTCTTCTCTCTTTTAGTGCATTTCGGTTGATTTCAGTCATTTTCAGTGGTTTCGTGCTTATGCGGAAATTTTCTGAAACGATCCCATGTTTATGGAAAATGGAAATATATCATTTTCGTCTCCATGTGGACAAGGCCTTAGTCTTTGAGTGTATCTTTATAGCTGAGTTAACCTATTATACCTCTTTATACGTCTACCATATAGAAGTAAAAGCTGCATAAATCCCCTAGCTCAGTGGTTCTCAGTAGGTGGGTCAGCACCCAAAAGAGGGTCCCGAAGCTCTTTCAGTTGGGTCAGGAAAACAGTCTATGAACAGACACACTAAAGCCGGGTGTACACTGTGTGATTTTCCTGCGATTCAGCCACAAATTTGGACTGAGAGTCGGATCGGGCATCATTTCTTGTGCTGTGTACAGGGGAATACGACGGCTGACCACAGCCCGTCGTACGACCGTACCACCTGCTCCCGACTGGTCGTGAGGATTTCTGGCACATTTGATATTTTGATCGTATACGGCTCCAGACACTTAACAGTGAGAGCAGAAACGTGAGCAGAATAAACAACTTTGGGGGATTGTTTTCCTTTGTAATGTTAGACAATGTCCTAAATTAATGACAAGAGCTGGAATGACTTTCTTTGCGTCGCAAAGTATGAAATCACATTCTGCCACGACTATCATATGATCGGCTTGAAATCGCACAGTGTATACCCAGCTTTAGTGGATCTACAGTAAATTCGTACATGAATACATTTTTAGGTTTTCCTATGATAAGCAAATTTACTTGTTTGTCTCAATACTTCTACTTATCTCCTTTTTTTTGGACAACACAGCTGGTGTTCCTAAGATAATGAGGAAAGACCCAGAGAAATTAGGCTTTCTCTGGGAAATAGAGTAAACCAAGATAAATGCACAGACATTCCTTTGTAATGATGAGCATGTTAAGCATGCTTTTTCATCCTGTCTTTTTGTTCAGTATGGGTTTTATTTCCATGGTACAATGTCCATTTTGACTAAATAGAGTTGTTGAACATTTTTAAAAAAAGAACCTGGGTCGCTGATGCCCAACCAGTTGAGAACCACTGCCCAAAGCTAACACCTAGCTCTTAGCTTACCCAAAACAAATCCCTGGCAATATGTTATTATTCACACAAGTTTTGTTTGCTGTTACATAAATATTTATGGTTATAGTTACCAGTTTATTTATTTCTGTGCACACTTTAAGTAGCTGAAGTATATTAACTGTGTGAAGGACTGTCTTTTTAATGTTGGAGGCTGATACTGTGTGAGCATTTAGGTCAAACATGTTCTGTTTCTGGTGTGTTGTGCTGACCGGTAGTAGTTGGATGTCAATAAAATAGTTTGAATTCATTATCATTTATTCTTTGGTTTGTTCTGTTCACATTTATGGGTAGCAACAACAAAAATAAGACCACGTCAGTTGGCCTCATTCCCCGATATCTTAAGATTTTTCTTAAATTCGCTCTTAAGAGGGTTTAAGGGAAACCTAAGTCAGATCCATGACATGTTCTTAAAAAGCTTAATTGTTCTCTCCTGTGGTCTTAAATTGATGAATGCCATGTCCCCATAAGCAGGGAGCTTGTGCACATTTTTAATGTACCAAGAAATGCCCATATAGCACCTGCATAAGAGAACGAGGCTGCAGGGCTGTGTGCAAACACAGAGGGCACAAAGGATTGAGACAAGAGAAGCATCAAGATGTCAGGAATTTCCAAATAAAAATGAATAATAAATAAATGAGGTAGACTGGACAGTGTGAGCTGAGCATGTGGAAGAAAGTCAGAGTTTTTGGTCTTACTATACTCTTGTGAGGCCTAGATGTTGACCGATGGCCAGAGGTGCCAGCTGGACTTCTTTGTGACAACTTCTCTTCGCCGTGCCTTTGGGTGTGTTTGGTTTGTGTCTAATGCTGACATGCTCAGGAGAGCTGGGATGGGAAGGGTCAGTTGCCTGATACAGTAAAAGCAGCCGTGCTTTTACAGGCACCTGCTGCGCTTTCTTGGTCCTGATCCAGCTCACTGCATACTGGGTGTCCAGGACCCAGTGGCTGGTCCAGATGCTGGAGGTGACTGCATGAGTTGGATGCAGACCTGGAAGATGGTCATAAGAAGGCCAGAGCAGTCCACGGCCAAGGTTGACATGGCAAAGTGCCAAACCGGCATATGCCCCATAGCTGACCCTGAGACTAGAATAAAACTATATAAAAATAGATTGTTAGTGATAGACACTTTTACAAAAAGTAAATTTGGTTTCCGTCAAGATAACAAATATATTGAGTTGTTGGATGTAAAAATGTAAAAAAAAAAAAGGTCTACTGTGCATAAAAAGTATTTCAATATTTTTATCAGTTTATTTTTATTAGTTAATTTTACAATTTGGCATCATAAATACGTTTGGTGTATCAGATGTTTTGACTAAAAGTAACTTTTTATTGACTAAGACTGAACTAAAATGTTTTTGTTTCTGTCAGATCAAAACTAGGTAAGTTCATAAATGACTGAAATGTGACAAAATCTTAAATCACCTTTAACCCAACACCAATACATGTGCAAAGGCAGGGTAGGTTTTTATAGTTTTAAATCAATCTTTAATTAAAAAAATCCTACCAGCATGTTACATTTCTAAACATTATATAACACATTGCAGTTCTGATTTAACGTTGCATGATTAAATTCAAAGCTGACCATACTGAAATCATACATTAGTGTATATAATTTATATAAAAGTCATAACATAAAAATGCTCTTGAATTTTGTTTTGAGTAGCAGAAATATCCCAGTATCTTAAAAACCATGCAAACAGGTTTGAAGAACAACTGGTGAATGAAAACCAAAGACCTTAACTAGGAACCTATCAAATATATAATAGATATCTAAGACAGAGTGCTTTTATCATTGCTAGAATGTTGTTATTGTTTTAGTAAGTCAGTATCCTTGTCATGTAGTGGCAGAGAAGGTTATCTGTCTGGGCTCAAAGGACCACAATGGCGTGTCCACCTTGTCATATTGGGATGAGTGGTTCACCGGTTTGGCTGACAGTAGAGGGCGGGGCCGTCTGGCTGCCTCGGGCCCCAGCTGTCACTTTGAGACACACTGAGGGAGGGTGGGGCCTCTTTATTCTTACCACCCAATACTACAATAAGAGCACTGACTTAAAAGACAAATAGGAAGGTAGGATGAACATGGATATGAAAAAGGTTACGTTGAGTTTAAAATACAGCTAATGAATCCTGAAGACAGAGCAATGTGTCTGGGTTGGTGCTTGGAAATGTTTTTAATGCTCTTATTCAATATTCTTTTCTGGGGTCCAGTCTCACCAGGGGTCCGTGGCAGTTAAGAAGAATGGTTTATCTTAAATGAAGCATTGATAAATGAATACAACTTTAGACCTTACAGTTACTTATTAAAGCAACAAAAATAGACATTTAAACTTTGGTTTCTTCAGTAAAATACAACCTGTTTTTAAAGTATAACTCTGTTCTGTCAAAATGTTATGAGCCCTTTTCATAAAATAAAGGCCAACTGGACTTTTCAATAAAAAGGAGAGAGCTCATCAGGGAATTTGACCCTAATAATAGCCTATTGACAAACTCCAAAAGTTGACTGAGGTCAGGCCAAGATGGGGACTGCTAGCCAGAGACGATGAATACTGATCCAGCAGGCATGGATTTATACAAGTAATGCCGTCCAGGAAGTGCCCGGCCATCTCTGTTGGAAGGCCTGCTTTTAAGTGTTGAACAACAGGATGATGCGCTGTATACCACTAAAACGTCAACACGGTAAATGTGCAAAAGCCCAAACATCTCCAAACAATTAACTTGGCTTAAATTGGTTAAATCAGTTTAATTTGTGGCTAAATAACAAGGAAGACTATGTGTCTTTTTACCCCAAGGAATGGCTCCTCAGACTTAAACCATGTTGAACTTTTTTACGATTTCCTAGGCTGAGATAATTTTGCATCTTGATTTACACTCAGTTGATGGTGAATCATTGATTGGTGCTTTTGTTTCTGCTTATTATCATAATACAGATGGCCCTATGCTGCGAAGAGCTAAACTGACAATGGGAACATAATCAGTGAAATGAGCCGTGCTCAGCGTGCCTTCATCAAATATTTACCTCACTTATAGCAGAGAATTATTTATTACTTCAGCCATTATAGTAATCAATCATCTATAATTCATACTTTTGTTTCTGATCGTCTATTTTGTTACCTGTTTTAGAAGCTCCTTTTTAGAGCAGTGGTTCTCAAATGGTGGCTTGAGAGAATTTGTGCAACCATGTGTGATTACTGCCGATACAACTATGGAAAATCGGACATCTTCTTAGACTAAAATTTTCTGTCATATTTATGGTATTTTCTTACTGTGCCTCGTTTCATATGCACATTTTTTTAGTAATTTGGTGTAAAAATCGCTAATAGCAGGTACACGAAGTTTACAACTGCAGATTGCTTTGATAACTGTGAATAAGGCTGATATGGCAGAAATGTACGCTAAAAAAATATGAATATGTATTTGTGTAATTCAGTTGTTCTCAAATGGTGTAACACTGTACATTTGAACAACCATGCATTATAACTAAAAGAAAACAGTCAAAACTTCTGTTTTTCTTGAAGAGAGCTAGGCTATGTGGTCAGCTGAGTCCACTAACTGACTGTTTGCTTTTCTTTAAATGTCTGCGAGGAAAATGGCTGTTTGCCTTACATTCAAGTAACAAAATGAACCTCTTAAATAATTATTTTTGTTTAATTACCTGAACTGAAAGCGCTGATATCAAATGCTAATGTTTAATGTGGCTAATGTGACAGGCTAATTCAACGCTGTACCAAAAGGGCCAATAAATGATGTGATCAATCATGATTAAAGATAATAAGTGCACTAATGTGGACTTTTAATAATTACAATCAATGTAATTGATCTCATTAGTCCTAATTAAAATGGAAAATTATCATAATGCTGTATTTTTGAAGGGAGTTAGGCTATGTGTCAGGCTAGTTCTGGCAATACGCAAGCTACTTCTTTATTGAAATGTTAGCGAGGAAAAACAAACGTAACGAATGAACCTTTTCAAGTTTTTTTTGTTATTTACAGGAATAAAATGTTGATATGCTAGAGTTTAATGGGACATGTGTGACAGGTTTAACTCTTGACTATATCTAATTATTAGCCTTTATGCTAAGTTAGAGTAAGCTAGGCTTAACGGTCATGTTAACAGCTACGTGAGTTTAATGCATTTAAGGGTTTAATTTGATGTAATTCAGGTTAAGTGTAATATTTTGGTAATATTTCAGATGTTTTTTTTTTTTTAATCCTCATTTTCGTGTTTTGGTTCCATGTTTGTACTGCTGCACCGTCAGCGGTTTGAATATTTATGCTTGCTGCAACAGTCAAGACAATAAAACTAACTTCATTTGAATTTCACAGACAGACAAAAGACGGAGAGAGCGACGGGTGGTAGAGCGAGGTTTACTGTGGCTGTAGAGAGGGAGAGAGGGAGAGAAGGAGGGAGGGACGTTGTCATCACGTACAGCCGCGGAGGAGAGGGGATGGGCGGGGGTGTTTAGCCGGGTCTCTCCCTGCTGCAGCGGCCATGCTGCTATCCACCGTCTGCATCGGTGCATCCCGGTCCTCCTCCACTTCAACCTGCCGCCGCTGCATCCCTGAATCCCAGGTCGGCGGCTCGGCGTGGACCGGGTGTGCGCGACCGTAGCTGCAGTAAATCCGCCTGGATCCACCGGAACGAACCGGAACACGGCACCGGAGGGGAAGAGGAGAAAGCCTCCATAGCAACAAACCGGTTTCACGGCATTATTGGTAGGTGCCTCCCTCTCTGTGTATGTGTGTTTGAATGGCGCTGACGGCACAGCTTAGCAGTGTCTGGGCGGATAGATGGATAAAGTCAATTTATTTATCTTAAAAGAGGGGAACAAACAGCTCTTAGGTTGCTTAATCTTTCACTTAAAAGCTCACGTTTTGTCCTGGCTTCCTATAATTCTTAGTTAAGTGGATATCAATGCAAATTCTGGCCTTAGAGGGAATTCCTTTCTTAAAAAAGGTGAGTGTATTTAACTTAAAATCTCTTTTGCATTATAAATGATAAGTACTACAGTCATTTTGTGCATGCAGATGCAGTGGGGAGCTCAGATATTATAGATTTCCAAAGCAATTGTGCTCAGAACTCACCTTTAAATGCAACCCTGTGTTTCGTAATCAAAAATGTGTGAATTCAGTGTTAATCGTGATCTTTTTTTTCTGCACCAGTAGAGACATGTGGAGGCTGAATTTGCAGGTTGTTGCATGTCTAAGGATGGGATCTCTAAACCATGTGATTGTCATTTCTTCTTCTCAGGGATGGACGGCTGCTGAGGACTCTGGAAGGCAGAGTGGGGCAAGGTCAGCAAACCTGAACCGGGCTTACCAGAACGATTGTGACAGAGCAGAAGCTCAAGACTCTACAGATTTGTAAAAATGTGCGTGGTTTGAAGCCTGATCAAAGGAAGGTCACTGGGAAGAAAGAGGATGTTTGCTCGGATAATGGTGGATTTTGTTGCCTTAACATTCCTGTTTGGAGCTTGATATTAGTTTGTGGAAAACCTCTTGAGAAGGAGGTGCCTGAAGATTATCCTAAGATCTGAAGTTTTGACCTCCAACATGGATAGTGTACTTCTATAGCAATCAAAGCATCAACGTGGCCTTTGACAAACCACCGACCCTTTATTCCGTCTATCACTGATGAATGAATCAATGAAAATCCTGGATTTTAGGGGTTTTATTGCCCAGAAAGGACTGATTCTGGTTGTGGTACCACCTCCATTGATGTCTACATAGAATGCAAGCATTGGATGGACTTATGAAAAGATCCCCTTACCTTCCGTACCGCCGTTTTTGGACCTGCCCATCTCTGTACACATCATTTTTAGCTAGCTGGACAAGTCTATTGGTACAACGCCAAAGGGCTTAATGGATGAATTTAAGGATCTTTAAGACCTGTTTTTGAGGACTACTTGCAGCATACTTTGTCCATAGAAGCACTACTCTTTCTGTTGTCCTTTGGGTATTAAAAAAATATCCTGGGTTCTAGGGAAGCCTGCTAGGTTAGGTAAAATTCAATACATTGAAACTCCAAAGCATTTTCTCAAAACTAGAGCCAAGGAGCAAGCAAGAAATCAGGTAACCAAGACTGACGTCAGTGCTTTCAGCTTCTGGAGGATGAATCTAATGTAGCAAGGACTTTATTGGATGCTTCTGGAAAGGTCTTCGCCATGTCTTTGAGTAAGACCCTCGAGCTGGAACACTTCGACGAACGCGACAAGGTTCGCCGGGGACGCTCCCCCCGCACCAAGAGAGATGACTCTACAAGCAGTGCAGGTGGCGGGGGATCTGGGCCAAGCTCCAGGGGGAGCAGCCTGGTCCCTAGCCCTGCCCACAGTGCCAACTGCAGCTACTACCGGACCCGGACCCTGCAGGCGCTCACCTCAGAGAAAAGGGCCAAAAAGGTGCGGTTCTATCGCAACGGTGACCGGTACTTCAAGGGTCTGGTGTATGCTGTTTCCAGTGATCGGTTTCGCTCGTTTGATGCATTGTTGATGGAGCTGACGCGCTCGTTGGCGGATAACCTGCACCTGCCGCAAGGTGTGCGTATGATCTACACTATAGATGGCAGCAAGAAGATCACGAGTATGGATGAGCTGATGGAAGGTAAGACTCAGAACTTTACCTTTTCTCTACCACGTTTAACACCAACCCACAATCACATCACCATCAACAATTTCAATAAAAATCAGCTCATTTGCCTCCAGATTACTACAACTTTTTAAATAAATACATTCTTAAAACCTACAGGTTCATAGCGTTTACACAACAAACTGTCCCTTTTACATTTTGGATGTTGTAGAAATGAAAAAAGCAAAAAATACTTGTACTGAATTTTTTATTGTAGGACTAAGTCATGCAAGCGGTATCCTCCCAAATTATTAGACTTAATTTTGATATTTTTTGCCGCTTTCATTTTACCCTCAACGTTTACAAGCCTTACAGGGCCTTCTGCCGAAAAGCATCCCCACAGCCTGATGCTGCCACCAGTGTGTTTCACAGTGGGGATGGTGTGCTTGTATTGATGTGCAGTGTTTGGTGTCTTGTCTGATGGCCAGAAAGCACCGTCTTCTTACTAGTTTGGTTAGTTTTGTATATTTAAAGCTGTGACCGTTCAATTTTCCTGAAGTGGGATGGTTAATTTGGATTTTAAGAAGCCAAGAAAACAAGGGATTGAGTTTTTCTGCCACACTTCTTTGCTGTTCCTCTGCCAAAAATGTCTCCCACAGGAGTAAACAGACTTCTGTTGAAGTATAACATTACACAACAGTCAACTACTTCTACTTGTCAATCTCTCCATCTGCCGATCGATTAAACGCCCTCCTTAAACTGACTCACTGTCGTCTTCCTGTCAGCTCTTTGTCATGCAAACACACTTGAATTATTTAGTCAGATGGAGAATCCTCAGTCAATACGGAGACGTTCAAGATCTACGAAACTCTTCACCCAGGGTCCAACTGGCTCAGCTGTTTCCCCATTTGTTTGATCCCAGTAGGTTTGAATTTTAAGTGAGGATTTCCTGACTAACAGAAAAAGTGTGAGATGAAAGTATTTTTCATACAGGCTCAAACACGACTTCAAAAACTGTAAAAAGGGAAGAATCCATTTCATGCAAATGTCTGAAAGTTTGGAGAGTCAAACCATGAAATTTTAAGTCTCAGTTCACCCTTAAATATTTGATAGGGAAAGACTTTTACACGTAGGGTTTCATGGTACCAGCATTTTAAACTGTAATGGCATACTTGTTTCAAAGACTTACATTTTCTACTCATTTTGATAGCAGAGCAACAAACATGACAAAATTAAAAGCTGACTCTTAAACATTGCCTACATTGGATGGATACGTTGGCAACGTTTTGGTTCTGAATACATTCAGCCACACACTTCACATCTGTCTTATGAGAAGGATGTATTTCTATGATATCAGTTCTTGAACCTAAAATCTCAAGAAAGCTTTAGGGGGATTTCTTCAAGCTTTGCACAAATGCCCTTTCTGTCTCGAGGATGAATTGATTCGATTTTTGAGGTCAAAAGTTAAGACATCTGGGCTTCACGTTGCTTATAATTTCTACAGATCACCCCAGCACCTGTACTTTCACTGTCCAGCACATTGTGGAGGTGTGTTACTGCAAGGCAGTTCTAGTATTTAAAGCTTCAGTGCTTATACAGGAGATACTATTAATCTTAGAAGTAACAGAGAATGTATTATTTAAAGCAGAGGCTATGTGAGGGCTTTTCACAATTGCCAGTTGTCAGCCAAATGGCCGACTACTGTCTTAATTACTGCTGGCTAAAACTGTTTGACTTAATACTTTGAAAGTTAAGTCCCTGTCATGTATTTTTTCCTCTTTTATACCATCAAAGACCTTGCCGTCCTGTAGCTGCCAGAGTCACATACACGAGTGTTACTGGTATTTTAACAACCAGGGGTGAATCAAAACTGTTTGGTAGGCGTGGCCTGGCCCTGACAGATGGGGTAACATAAACAGGTCATCATGCAGTATTCAAATTTTTAACTTCATAATTCAAATGTACATTTAAAACAAAAAAAATGTATGTATAAATAAAAATTAAGTAAGTGAAAAAATTGAAAGTCATTTAAAAAATGAATAAATTGAAAATACTATTTTAAATGAATAAAATAAGTCAACTAAAAAGAGTAATTAAAAAATCAATAGTTAAAAAATTAGTAACAGGATTTCAGATAAATTGATAAAGTAAAATGAAAAGTAACAAGTAAACAGTATTTTAAAAATTAAATAAAGTGAGTAAATAGATATAAGAAAGTAAAATTGTATTTCAAAAAGAAATAAATGAAGTCAAGTAAATAAATAAATTGTAATTAAAAATATATAAATAGTGAATACATAGTGAAACAGTATTTTAAATAAATTAAAGAAATAAAGAAGGTTCATTAATACAAAAAAGTAATAAAAATGTATAAATATTAAAAATAAAATGTAAAACACAATTTTGAATAAATAGATTATGTAATGTGATAAAAAAATAGTGAGTTTAAAAAGTAGTCAATAACTAAGAATTAGGGATGCACGATATTATTGGCCAGATATCGGTATCGGCAGATATTAGCAAAAAAGGTTGTGCCAATTATCGGTATTGGCAGATATCAAAATTCTTGCCAATATTTACATCCGATATTTTGGACATGTATATCAGCATATATAAACTGTAAAATCTGTCCATATATACTAATAAATTAGTTGAGTTTTAGACTGAACCAACAGATTTACGTAAGTTGAAATCTTTTTCTTTATTCATTCTCATTCTTTGAACTTTAAAGTGTGTTTTAAGAAAAAAGGTTGTGTCTTTTTTCATTATTAAACCTAACATTGCATTCAAAGGACTGAATTTTTAGTTACGTAAAACATACTCAAATATTGGTATTGGTATTGATATTGGTATCAGCTAAAATGAATTTATAAATATCAGCATATCGGATGTCGGCAAAAATCCAATATCGTGCATCCCTACTAATAGTGCATCATTTTAAATAAAATAAAAAATTAGTGAAATAAGATTTATTTCTTAAAAGATAGATAACAAATAAATAATATAGTATTGTAAATAAATGGAGTAAATCAATAAATAGATTTTAAAGGAATAAAAATAAAAGTTTAGTGAAGTTTCAGTGGGACTCACAACTAAAGTAGTAATATATGAAAAAATAAAAATTAGAAGATTTATTTTAGATAATAGTGTAGAGTATTTAGTTGAAAATTGACATTGTAGTTGTGTTAGCTTTTTTAATGTGCATTTGTTATTAGTCATAAAAGTCAATATATTGCTTTATTTGAAGCTCAAATCCCTTTGTAATAAAAATGCATTAAAGTGTTTTTTAAATATCATTGGCCTTCATCTTCCTGTTTTTCTTTTTGTATGTTTTTTCTCTTTGTCTCCTATTGATTCAGGCACCGTTTATGCTTCACTGGTTCTGTTTTGATAATATTGTTGTAGGCATCAATAATGGAAACAGTCCAAATGATACCCTAACTCTAAAGTAGAGCATGTGTAGAAGTTTTAATAACTGAAAATAAGAACTTAAACAAAACTGGATGCTTGAGAGTTTTATCTTCGTAGCTGTGGATTAAATAGGATTAGATAAATATAGATATTTCTCTTGTATCTTATGAAAGTTTAAAATTCTGGTATCATGACTACCACTGAGAGGTCCCTGTGTCTGCTCTATATCTTTCTGAAGTCACTTTAACAGAAACAGACCAGCGGCTGAGTTACATCACTTATCATCAATATTGACGTGTATGACTGGTTGTAATGTCTCCTAATGAGCGTTAGAGACAGGAAACTGTTCAGCCGGAGACGTTCTCCAAGACAGATGCACCACTCTGCAGCACTTTATGGAATGGACGAAATGAGCAGAGCATTTCGGCCCTTAAACGAGAACCCAGGGTACCTTTTTGCATTCAAGGTAGAAAAATGATGGAAGCTGAACCTAAAAATGTCTGTTCGGCTTCCTCTCAGCACCAGAAACTTTAGAATTAAACATCCTGGTTTTCTGAGTGTGGTATTTGAATAAAAACCCTGATCAGTGGCATGCAGCTGCTTTGAATAGCAAAGTGAAAGTCAGCACGTGGAGGGATAAGGTCGATAGCCCTCAGAGTGAACATGTAAGGGGAGGAGAGACAGAAAGGTGTGTTTCAGAGGGAGAAAGGTGTGTGTACAGGAGATAAAGAGGGAGAGAGACAGGAAACCATTTTTCACCATATAAGGTAAAACAGGAGAGTGACTGTGAGCTCCTGTACGTGTGATTGGCTGTGACCGGCCTGAGAGATTTAATCTGATTTATGATTTTAATAACACTTACTAATAATCCTCCATTAATAAATAATCATCACTGTTGTGTTAAAGATGTAACCAGATAAAAACTGTTGGAGAAAATCTCACTTTATGAGACAATGAAAGGATTTAACAGCTCTGAAGTCTTAAATTTTTAATTGAAATGATGTTTCACTGGGTGATAACTTTGATTAATCCATGCTTTAACCAACTGAAGGTGGTTGCTTTGCAAAGTGAGCATTTTCTTCTTTATTTTATGCCATTTTCTTATATCCTCAGTTATATAAATTGCCCTATATGACAGATATAATTGCATTAATAAACCATGCACTCTTTCTCTTTTATACATGCTTCCACTCCAACACAGTCCATGCTTATTATGATGCATCAACTGCAAAAATTAGACTATATACTGATTTTTAAAATAACAGTTTAGCTTGTTGCTAATATTGATGTTTTTATTCATAACTTTCATTGTGTGCCTCACACTGGCTGTATTTTAAAGCATTTTATCGCGTGTTTGACCATCAGAACAGATCAGAGTTTGCCCAATAAGTGACTGGAGTTTGAAAAATTGTGACTTGAATGTGCAATGCTGCAAGCCTTACCCTTTAAGTGTTTTGTTTTCAAAGGTATGCTCAAAACACAGAATTATTAGGTAGGGAAATAGTGTCTTCAGGTCTTCAGTAGACCTCAGTGCCCTGTAAAAAAATCTCTTATTTGATTTAGCGGTTAGGTGTACGAGCATTAAAGTGATTTTACACTGTTCAGAATTCAGAGAAAAGTCAGAATTTTGAGGTTAATTGCGCCTTCCGTTTTTCCTCTTAATTGGGAAATGCACCTTGAACTCATAATTCCGATTCGTAAGTTGGGGCAACCCCCATTACCCCAGGTACGAGCTTGTAGCAAATGGAATGCTTTTAACTCAGGTGTGGCGCCATTCCCAGTTCTGTCATCCGACCTGCGAGGTAAATGGAACACGGCAAAACTTCAGTATTGTTAAACAATAGTTAAAAATCATGGGAAAGGGCAGGATTTTTTTTTAATTAATGGAAGTTGTCACATTTGTATGACGGAGTATTAAGGCCACACGAAGCAAAAAAAAAAAAAAAAGAATGAATTTTTGTTTGACATTACGAGAATAAAATTGTAATATTAAGAGAAAAAAACTCATAATATTACAAGAAAAAAGTTGTAATATTATGAGGAAAAAAGTTGTAATATTACGAGAATAAAGTTATAATATTACGAGAAAAAAAGTCGTAATATTATGAGAAAAAAGTTGTAATTTATAAGAATAAAATATAACAAGAAAGACAGTTTGCTGCGGCGCTGTGGATCTACGAGGAGTATTGTCCTGATTCTGATAATAATTTGATGCTGATGTGCCAAAAGATGAAGTATTTCCTTATTTGTGAAAACGATACTAAAGTATAGCTTCACAAGATGCTCAACATTGCTCATTTTAAAGGAGGCGGCGCCCCGGCAGACTTTCTTTCTCATTATATTTTATTCTCGTAATATTACGACTTTTTTCTTGTCGAAAAGCAGGATTTGCATTTTGTAACATAGCAGTAAGAAACACTGATGAGGAACACTCTGAAAATTAGGTTGTAGGGGCTGCTGCCAGTGCTAAAAATGTCAGCTATGGACAGGTGCATAACTGCCACTTTTCAGCAGCTACATCGGAGCTAATCGCTACATTGGTAGCAGCCAAAGCAGGATGGCAAGAGTGAAAACGCCTTTTACGTCATGAAAAGCGTTCAGTATGGTTCTTTGCTCTTTATTTAAAAAAGAAATGTACCACCATGCAATAGCTACATCCAAGCTAATCACTACACCGGAGGCAGCCATTGCTATTGGCTGCCAGTACAACTTAACCCTGCAAATAGCTACCAGCTAGTTCTCCTCAAATGATGCTGATTGCTGTTTTGGGTTTGGCACAAATGTGGACTGGAGTTTTGCAAAATGGATATGCCTGACGACAGATATGGATTCTGGCCACTCTGTTTTGCACAGTTAAGAAATTCTGACTTTTTTCTCACTTTAGCTATATCTATTCTCTATGTTTATTTGATAGCAGCAGTAACAGTGCAGTAACAAAGCTGCTCTTTGTTTGAGCTGCTGAAGAAGCTGATCTGTTTTTCAGTTTCCTTCTCACGTCTCCAGCTGAGAGAGAGTGAACCTGACATCTGCTGTCACCTCCACTTCATCCACATAACACATACACACAAGGGTTGGATTACTCCTGTTATTGACTACAGCATCTCTTTAACAACCTCTGACTGAACTCTCCCACACGACAATAGAGCTGTTTTTATCTCTTTAACCATACATCTGACAACAACCACCACATTTAATAAACTTTACTGATAGATCTGTAAACCAAAGAAAAACTTGACTGCAATAACATTCATGCAGCGACAAACTGAGTAATCATTAAAAAAATAAAACAAACGGCACATGACCTCTGGATCAACCCAGTGTTTGCTACAACACTGCCTCATGTGTCTAATGACACTAAACAGGCTAATGAATGAAAACAACCTCTGCTAACTGCCATCCTCAAACAGCTCTGAAAGTGTATACAAAATATGACAAAGCGTTTTGCATGGGTGATTGCCAAAACCTACATCTTATTTCAAGAGCTGACAAAAAATGACAGCGCTGGCATTGAGAGGTCAAATTACCAATAGTGCAAGATAAGCAAATAGTGAATGGCAGAAGTTATCTCCAGTCATGAAAAAGAGATACAAGAGTCTGTAGTCAATTGATGTCTTGTTTGAGGCAGTTTCACCTTGTATGTTTGAATAACTGTAACTTCCTGTTACATGGTGAGACAACAAATCCACACGTGTTGAGTTTGGTCTAAGAGATTGATGAATGTTTTTTTACAAGGTCTACCCTAGATCTAAGCAAAATTTTGCACGAATTGGATTCTGTTTGTAGGAGAAGTTAATCCTGAAATGAGGCTTGGAAATGTTCAGTTTTGACAAATCTTGTTTACCAGCAATTCAAAATGATGGACTTCCTGTTTCTTTGGCAAAAAATGTCCCAAGAGTTTTTTTGTAGATCCTTGTGTTGCACATAAACCTTTCACATTTCATAATCCTAGGCTGAACATGCTGTAGATGCTGAATTTTTTTAAACACTCTGGGGGCCACCACTGGGCCATTTCACCATTCCTACTGGCAAAACCCATGTGGACCTTTTCATTTTCCCACTGTTCTTGTGTCCACCAAAATTGATGTCAGTACAGGTGTGTCAAGCACCTGAAAGAACTACTTCCTGTGTCATGGTGAACAATGCATTGCCAGGTTAACAGCCTTATTTCAAGACCTGTGCTTATACAAAATCATCCTACAAAAACTTATTTGGAAAATGATTTCCTCAACCATATTTGAGTGAAACTTCTCTACCATTGTGGGGGATCAGAGTTTTAGAGGCCACCACAGCTGCACCCTTTGAGTTTTGTACAAAAGCTAAATGATATAGGGCCAGAAAATGTCCAATTTAACAACCCTTGTTTACCAGAAATTCAAATTGATGGACTTCCTGTTTCTTTGGTGAAAAGTTTCCAAAAGTTCATAATCCTAGGCTGAATGTACTCTGGGCACTGAACTTTTTAAACACTCTAGGGGGTGCCACTGGGCCTTTTCATATCATTACAGGTGTGTCAAGCACCTGAAAGAACTACTTCCTGTGTCATGGTGAACAATGCATTGCCATGTCAACGGCTTTATTTCAAGACCTGTGTGTTTATACAAAATCCTCCTCTAAAAAAAACAACCATTTGGAGGACGATTTCCTTAACCATGTTTAAGTGAAATCCACTTTCTCTACCACTGTAAGGGATCAATGTTTTGGAGGCCGCCACGGCTGCACCCGTTGAGTTTTGTACTCAAGCTAATCGATATAGGGCCAGAAAATCATCTCTTGTTCACCAGAAATTCAAAATCAAGGACTTCCTGTTTCTTTGGCAAAAAGTTTCCAAAAGTTTCCTAATCCTAGGCTGAACGTGCTCTGGGCACTAAACTTTTTAAACACTGTAGGTGGCACCTCTGGGCCATTTCACCATGCATACTGGCAAAAACCGTGTGAAATTTAAATTTCTCTGCTGTTCTTATGTCAACCAAAATTAATGTCAGTACAGTTGTTTCAAGCCCCCTGAAAGAACTACTTCCTGTGTCATGGTGAATAATACATCTCCATTTTTAAACTCATTTGGAGGATTTTCTCAACCTTATTGGAATCTCTTATTATCAGAGTTCGGTTTTATGAGCCACCACAGCCATACCCTTTGAGTTTTGTAGAGAAGCTGAATTTTAATGTTCCTGTCTAGCAGTGCACATAATTTCTTGTTGATTTAATAAATCTCCTTGGAGGAGTTTATCCTCCAGTAATCCCTGGTAAGAGTTACTCTGACTGAATTTATCAACAAAAAATTCAAAATGGAAAGCTTCCTGTTGATTTGGCAGTATTGGTTCAAGAGGCTTTTTTGTAGGCCCTGGCATGATAAAAATGCCTTCTGAATTTCAAAACGCTAGGTTGAATATGGTGCAGGGGCTGAATTTTTGGAATATTGTAGTGGGTGCCCAGAGCCATTAAGGCGACCAGTTAATGGCTGTCAAAGGCTGGCTGAAAGCATGGGGGAAATTGAAGGATGTTTAAAACCCATTGTGAGAGTTGGGCTACCTGGTGGGAACGGTCCTGGTTTTATGAGTAAGGGCCATATTCTGTGCCCATGGTGACATCAAACTTTGACAAGCTACCATAGCCACACTCATTGAGCTTTGTATACGAGCAAAATAACTTTATCCTACATTTGTCTCTTCCAGTTACTAAATGGTAGATTTTTATCAGACACTCCTGATTCCTGGTCATCTCCCTCTTTTCTTGTTCCTTGTTCATCTCAAAAAACAATGGAAAGGAGGGGGATTTACTTTAACTTTTGATTACTTCATATGTTTGAATATTGCATTTGTTTGTTTTCTATCAGTTATAAGGTGTCAGATTGTTTATTTTCTAATGTTTTTTTACCCTAAAAAAATGTAACCTCAAGCCTCTCTCTCTGCTCAGGTGAGTGCTATGTTTGTGCATCCAATGAGTCGTACAAAAAAGTCGACTACACAAAGATCTCCATCCCGAGCTGGAAGCCTGGAGCCAGCGGAGGGGCCAGCACCGCTACTGCCTCCCGTCCCTCCACAGCGTCCACTGGGGTGTCGGCGAGCACCGGCTCCAAGGATCGTCTTGAAGGTAGAGAGGGCCGCGAGAGCAAAGACTTTATCAAACCCAAGCTGGTGACGGTGATCCGGAGCGGTGTAAAGCCTCGTAAGGCAGTGAGGATCCTGCTGAACAAGAAGACGGCGCACTCGTTCGATCAAGTGCTCGCTGATATCACTGAGGCCATCAAGCTGGACTCTGGGGCAGTGAAGAGGCTGTACACGCTGGATGGGAAACAGGTGAGAGCATGCTTGTCTGTGTTTTTTGTTTTTGCTCCCTGTCTCAGATATTTAAGTCAACAAAATCTTAACATTACAGAAAGGATAGACAGTAGTGAAAGTGAAGTATTTAGATATAAAACGTGAGTATATTTCACTCAGAGTCCTGTTCCTTCATGCTGCTCCTAAATGGTTAAACACAGGTGATGAAGACGCTGGTCCAGTGGGATCAAATTACTGCTCTTCATTAGAAAATGACTGCTGGAATGGGAGTCGATTATCTGTAAAATAATGTCTTTTAGGTGTAATTTTACAGTATGAAGTGCAGGGACAGTGAGTTCAGTCTCTTTGAAGCTTCATATTTGCTGCTCAGAGCTAAATGTGGAGTCTGTTTAAAGCTGTGAAACCGCCACAGTCAGCGAAAGGATTTTTTTTTTTTCCCACCTCTCCGTCGAGTTGAACAGATTCTGACTATTCTCTGATCCGCTCTGAAACTCTTTTGTGAGCTCACATTGAGTTAAAAAGTCCAACAGGGCTATTTTTAACACTCCCTCACACTTTGAGGTTTGAGATAAGAGTGGCGGCGGTGACACAATGACAGAGGAGAGCTGAAGAGAAGCAGAGACTGCAGGGAGTGTTGGAGCCAGGGCTTCAAAATAAAAGCATGGACTTTCATTTTATTTCAACATATGTGGATTTTTAAAGTTACAGTTTTGCTGAGTTTAACCTAATTTCTTGACCAATTTTTCTGGCTGTGTATGATGTAAAAACCCCACTTTAAATTGATAGCACAGCCAGTATTGTGTATGTGTTGTGGATTGTATGGTGGCCCATGAGAGCAAATGATATGCATTGTGCAAAACATGACTTACATTAAGATAAACATGGAGCATATTCAAATTACTGCAAATTTAAAAGCTAATGAAAATATCCAATATTATAATGGTATATAAGGGCCTCTCTAGAAAATAAAAAAATAAAGAGGATTCGTTACTTTTTTAGACAGATTCATAAATTTTGAGTTAGAAATTTTACTTTTACTAGAAAAACCCGTTTTTTTTAGGTTTTGAATTAGTTAATTTATGTGGAAAAAAATTCCCTGAAATATTTCACCTTTAGAAATAAATGCCTTTATTTGGGGGAGAAAAACTCAAAATTTTTGAGAATATAACACTGTAAATTTACTAGAAGAAAAATTCAAAATTTTCAAGAACTTTTCATGTAACATAACATTTGGAGGCTTAAAACTACTTTGTATTTATGATATATAAAACCCCTCCCATATACTGTTGTTAATACAGGTAAAGAACCCTAAACTTCCAAAATTAAAAGTCACAAATCTATGAGAAAGATTGTGAAATTTTTCAAGATACAAAAAAACTCTCCAAAATTTCAAGGTGAATTTATGAAAAAAAAACTCAGATTTTTACAGTTTGAAAATTCATACATGTTTGAGGAAAAACCCTCAAATAGTTTGAGGATACAATGTTGTAAACTTGAAATTTTGGAGTAAAAATACAAAAAGAAATTCAGATGGTTAACAAGTCATAAATTTACGGGGAAAAACCATCTTATGTTTGGAGTTTAAAAAGTCATGTTTAATGAATTAATTAAAAAAAAAACCATTTTGAATTCACAATAAAAAATACATTTGTTGTGTTTTAAATATATAATTTATTTTATTTAATATCTACAAGAAGGAATGTAAAGATTTTCAAATTGAATCAAATTTAGTTTGGTTTCTTGTAGATTTATGATTTTATTGACTGAAAAATGTTGAATTAATTCACAGATTTTCTTTTTCTTTTCTTTTTCAGAGTAGCCCTAACATGCCATTTTACAGAACACACCTCAAAAAGTCAAAACAACTTCACCCTTGTGAAATTAACCGACCACTATGCTTTCAACATCCTTGTTTCCCCTCGTCAGCCACCGTAGGATTGTGGAATGATAGCCAATGAAGTAAGAGTGCCCTCTGCTGGACCAACCATGAAATGACACGTTTTCTGTAATCTAATTGCAGTAAGAAGTGACACATTTCTAACTAGTGTATTCAGAAAATGTGTTCTTCATGAGAAATTTGTCAGACTTTTGTTGTAATATGTTTTCATAAGCCTCTGTAGCGTCTCATAGAGATGCTGGTGCTAACATTAGCGTCTGTTACAGACAGATAGAGAGCGGGGCAGAGGGACGGTGATGTCTCCTGGTCCCTAGAAGGTTTCCTTTACATCCTGACCTGTAGACTGATGACAGCCTCACAGCCCTGTATAAACACGAACACCTTTAAACTGACCTAAATATGAAACAATGGGAAATAGGGACAGTAGAATCCATGAAGACACTTCTTCTGGTTAAATGATAATTATTTTGACGATATATTAGATTTTAGTTTGGCCCTGTAGTCAGTAAAGTAAAGTAAGTAAAACCCGACAGTCAGTCTTTGTGCAAATATAGAATCCCTCTTCAGCTTCACTCAGCAATAATGTAATGTAAATATTCATCTTCAACATTCAGTTTCAAACAAAATTTTGAGTGCGTTGGTTTGTTTTTCTCCCCGTGAACATTTCTACTCCCCCTCAGACGACTCTGCTCTTTTCAGACTCGGTCTGAATGAAACGAGGCCGGAGAGTCCCTGTGTGCTTCCACCCCTCTTCCTTTCAGTTTGTGCAGTCACTTCAAGCAGCAGGACGGAGACCCCACCACACAAACACATACACCGTTATACTACAGTGTGGTCACCATAGTAACCAGCCATCCAGAGAGAAGCCCGTCCTCGCCACACACAGACACAGACTGTGTTTCCGGAGGCGTTTAGTAGAAAGCAAACCGGGTGGTGGGTGGGGTGAGAGACAGAAGGGGAGTGAAGGGTAAAATCAAGGACAGTAGTGGGGATGGATTTGGGGGGGGGGCAGATTAGAGATAATGAATAAAAGAAATGATGAAAAACAGAGTAAAAGATGGAAGGAAGTGCCAGGTCCATGTGTGGAAACACTTGTGGTTGTGTTTCTGTATTTTCTTAGCCAACTATTCATGGTTACTGAGATGACTGTTCCCCTCATTAGTTCCTGTACAAAACAAAGGTAAACTTTAGACTTAATACTGACAGACAATACCATGAGCAAGTGTACCAAATGTAAATAATACCAATGATGATCAGGATTCATGTCAATCAGACATTAGAAACTGGAATGAGGCAAAATCAGACTGATTAGAGACAACTGTTCCAGACTGATCTATGATTCTGGAAAATATTAAACTGGATGATAATACCAAAAGTAAGGTACTAACAGAAACTTTAAATTTGTTAGTTAATGCTTTATTTACAATGTGGATGTAGAGTTCTGTGAAAAAGTGTTTGCCCCCTTTCTGATTTCTTGTTTTTTGTGAAGCAAATGTTAAAATTAGACAGAAATAACCAGAGTAAACACAAAATTCAGCTTTTAGATGTGATTTTATTGATTAAAGGAAAAAGAAACTATCTAAAATTACCCTGCACTTGTGTGAAAATGTGCTAACTGACCTGCCAGAAACAAGGTCATGGACTTTTAAAGGGTTACAAAGGCATTTCTAAGGCATTGGGACTCCAGCCACCCATAGTAAGAGTCATTATCCACAAATGGGGAAAACTTGTAACAATGGTGAAATTTCTCAGGAGTAGCCTGTCTACCAAAATGATTCCAAGAGTGCATTGACACTTCATCCAGAAGGTCTCAAAAGAACCCAGAACATCTAAAGACCTGCAGGCCTCACTGGCCTCAGTTAAGGTCAGAGTTCATGATTCAGTAATAAGAAAGAGAGTTCCAAGGCAAAAAAAAAAACACAAAGAAAAACAAAAACGTCCTGATGATCCCCAAGACTTTTGAGGAAATATTCTGTGGACTGACCAGACAAAAGTAAAACTTCCTGTTCCGTAAAACTTACACAGCATTTCATCAAAAGAACATCCTATCATCAGTAAAACATAGTGGTGGTAGGATGATGTTCTGGGGTTACTTTTGATGCTTCAGGATCTGGATAGACCATGAGTTCTGCTCTCTCGCAGAAAACCCTGGAGGAGAATGTCTGGCCATCAGCTCATGACCTCAGACTCAAGCACACTTGGGTCATGGAGCAGGTCAATGATCCCAAACACATCAGCAAGTCCACCTCTGAATGGACTAAAAAACCAGCATAAAGGTTTTGGAGTGGTCTAGTCAAACTGGACTTAAACCTGATTACGATGTGTTGGCATGACTTTAAACAGGCCAATCATGCTGAAAAACTCTTTTATGTGGCTGAATTAAAACATTTCTGCAAAGAAGAGTGGCCAAAATTCCTCCATAGAGGTGTGAAGGACTCATTTCCAGTTACCACAAACACTAAGAGTTGTTGCCACCAAGGATGGAACAACCAGTTATTAGGTTTAGGCCAGGGGTTCTCAACCTTTTCAGCCCATGACCCCCAAAATAAAGGTGCCACAGACCTTGGACCCCCACTGTACTTGAAGGTGGATCAACAAGGCCATTCACTTTCAAGATAGTCATCTGCAGACAAGGTCACTCAGCTTTCTGGTGCCCAGCCAAACTGGGGGCCCATAGAGGTCAGCAAAATCATGATCCATTAGAAAGATAAGTTATGATAACCATAATTTATATCTAACCCGATAAAATAACCACTCTTATCAAAGAAATAAATATCTTTTTAATCATTGTGTAGTAAAGATCCTTCTTAAAATGTGAATCCTTTTTTGGGAAAAAAAATAATTAAAATGGGTTTAAAATGGCTGAAATGGCTTAAAAATGGCAAAAAAGGTGGAAAAGTGGTGAAATAAATTTTAAAAGAAGCAGAAATGGGTTAGAGGTGGCAACAATTACATAAAATGGCAAAAATGGGTTAAAGTGGAAAAAATAGCATGAATAGTGGTAAAAGGAAGTTCAAAGTGGTTGAAATGGCTATAAATTGGCAAAAATGTGTCAAATTTGGTGAAAATTTGAATTGAAAAATTGATACAAACTGGAAAAAAGTGTGAACTCAGAAAGAGAAAAATAGGCAGATATCTGCAGAAATTGGTTAAACTAGCAAAAATTGGCATATCAGATAGTGAAACGTGGGTAAAATGGAAAAATTGGGTGTAAAAAAAGTGGTTAAAAGGGGTTAATAGTGGCAATAATGGTTCAAGAATATAATAGTGGCAAGAACTGGTTTAAAAGTAGCAAAAACAGGGAGAAAAAAGTGGTGGAAAGAGTTTAAAATTGACAATTATAGGTGTTAAATGGCAAAAATGTTTTAAAATTGATGGGAAAATGAATGAAAAAAGTTAAAATTGGTGTAAAGTGGCAACAGTGTAATTTAAAAAATATTCCTAGTTTTTTTAGGGAATCTGGGGACCCCCTCTCAGGGTTTTGCGACCCCCAATGGGGTCCCGACCCCAAGGTTGAGAACCAATGGTTTAGGTGATGACTTTCACTCAGGGCCAGATAGATTTGGATGACTTTTTCCCTTAATAAATGAAATCATCATTTAAAAACTGAATTTTATCTTTGTCTAATATAAGAGGTAGCTTGATAATCTGAAACATTTAAGGGTGACAAATATGCTAAAAAATAAGAAATCAGGAAGGAGGTTTATGCTTTTCACAGCACTGTGCTTAATAAAGTGGTCAGTTTGTGGCTACCCTGTAAGCTAACTTAATGTTAGCATCGAGCTAGCTCTGTAAATGTCTTCATTTCCTCAGGCTGACTCGACTATCTCTCTCTCTCTGACATTAATCCGTCCTCTCAGACCTCTTCTGATCCCTCCTTCACCTGCTCCTGTCTTACATTTTATTCTCTCTCTCTCTGTCGGTCTTAATCTGAGACGTTTTCTTCTACATTTTGGTTTTAATCCCTAGAACAGCTCTGAGACAGCTCAGCGTGTGCCTGTTGAATCCCTGATAGCAGCTAACGTGATTTGAATATCTGCTCTGACACACTTTCATTCACATGTACATCCGTGCCATTTCAACCACCAGTTTGCTTCATGTAGTTTCATTTCTGTGTGTTTTTAGCTGACGTGTCTGCAGGATTTCTTCGGGGATGATGATGTGTTCATGGCGTGTGGGCCGGAAAAGTTTCGCTATGCTCAGGACGACTTCGTACTCACACACAGCAGCAAAACTCCAGCTTTTGTTAGCGGTGAGGCAACACATTTTAGCACTACTTTAAAGAATAAAAAGCATTGGCATTTGTATATGTTATTAAGTGTTTTTATTGTGTAATATAAAAGACAAAATCCATGTTAAAAACCTAACAACTAAACTCTAAAACCAGGCTCTAGAGCCACTTCCTTTATATAAAGTCAAGTATTTTATCTTACTCCCCATTTTTCTGCCTCCAGAGTGCAGAGCTAAGGCATCCCGCTCCACTGCTCCCTCAAAAACTACAACTCCCAAGACTCCTAGCGGCTCTGGTTTCTCCTCCTCCAGGACACCCAGAGGCCCGTCCAGGACAAAGTCTCCAGGTCCAGGTGGGACACTACCGCTTTAAATCACTCTAGAATATGATGTAGGGTGATTATGAGGTTGTTTTCACCAATCAAATGGCTCCTTTCTCTTTTGGCAGCCAGTGAAGCCTCGGGATCAGCAGGGAAGTCTTCCAGGTCAAGCCCCTCCCCCACCAGCCCCGGGACCCGGCGCAGTCTCAAGGTCACAGCCGGGATTCATTGATTGATGATGAGCTATATTTGGCAGAAAGACAGAAATACAGCATGTTTGTCAGAAAACCACAGCTAACATTTTGCTGCTTTTTCCCATTTTTTAGTATTTTTCTAAGTTATTTATATTTAAAACCAAGTGGGGGCAACTCATGTTGTCTTTGTCCAACTTTATATGACTTGTAGATAAAAAAACAAGCATCTGAATGGAGATTTTTAACTGATATTAATGAAAACTATTCGTCTCAGACAGCAGTTTTCATGAATTTTTACTTTCTGTTCCAAACAGCTGTAACTCCTTCATCAAATGTGTAAAATTGATCATTCTTTACATGACTCAGCTGGTGAAACATGCTGGTTTTCACCTCCTTCAGAATCAAAAACCACTTCTATCTTTTAAATATTTGTCCATTCTTTCTCCTCAGATCTCTCCTCGTCGAGCGTCCTCCACAGACGTGAACGGAGAGGCCGAGCAGACAGACGACGCCTCAGTAGAAGGTTTGTGTTTGTATTCTTGTATTTTTATGTTAAATCAGTGTTAATTTGGGTCTATACAGAAACCTTTCGAAGCTGAATTTATATTAAAGCTTCTGTTCCAGCTTTAGGACGAGTTACAGAAGCTCTAACCCTGGATGGTAAAAGATCTGAGTCATGCAGCTTTGTAAAAATATCTGTATGGCACAGCAGGTCAGAGTTTACTGAAAGGTTTAGATGTTTAGGGAATAGTTTGTGTTAATATTTAAAAACAACAGAAAGGCTGAGGAGTCTGTAAAAAGCCTGCTCTGGCTCTGAGTCATCGCTGTATAAAAGCCACAACTGTTTAAAGTAAACTTACTAAATAAAGATTGAAGAAACTCTTAAATAGAAAAGACTATGCCTTTGAAGATCTGTGTTTTTAGGTTAAATCCTGATTCTGGAAGTTTCTTTGTGAAGTTATCAGTGAAAACTTAGTTTTACAGATGTGTAAATGGATTCTATCAGCTGACAGTCAATAAATGTCTACCGAATCAAAGGCTAAAAATTTCTGTTTCCTCCTCACAGTCAACGGTAATCGCTCCGTTTCCTCCTCCATCATCAATGAGAAGTACCAGGTCGGCAAAGTGATCGGAGACGGAAACTTTGCTGTGGTTAAAGAGTGTGTGGAGAGGTAAGGAGGATCAGGAAGCACCATCTAGAAACAGATAGTAGTGATAAATCAGTCAGGATCACACATGAGCAGCAGTTCTAAATATTTGTCTTTATCAGCAGTTATTAGGTTGCACTTATTGCTGTTCTTTATATCAGTGGTTCTCAACCTTAGGGTCAGGACCCCTTGGGGGTTGTGAGACACTAAGAGAGGGTAACCAGATGCCTTAAAAAAAAACTAAGAATGTTTTTAAATTTACAATGGTGCAACTTTAAACCAATTTTACCAAATATTAACCCTTTTTCATTACTTTTTAACACCCAATTTTAGCACATTTATGCCACTTAAAACCCATTTGTGTCAATTTTTAACCCTTTCCACCACTTGTTCTGCCTGTTTTTGTCACTTCTAAACCGATTCTTGCCTCTGTTGACCCATAATTGCCACTATTAACCACTTTTTACACCCCTTTTTGCCCATTTTAACCACATTTATCCCATTTTTGCCAGTTTCTATACATTTTTCATCTGATTTCACCTCATTTCCACCAATTTTCTGCATTTAAAAGCCATTTCAGCCACTTTTTAATCCCCTTTTACCACTTTTTCTGTCCATTTTTTGCCAATTGAATCCACCTTTGGTTATTTTTCGCCACTTTTATCTAATTTTTGCCGCTTTTAACCCATTTATGTTCTTTAAAAATCCAATTTCAACACCTTTTTCACAATTTTTTGCCATTATTATTAAATTTAAGCATTTTTTTACCAATTTTAAATGTGTATTTAACAAAAGTTTTTTTTTCATTTTAAGGCGTAATACTTCACAAATGAATAGATAAAGATATTTTTTTCTTTGATCAGAGTGGTTATTATTCAGGTCAAATATAAAATATGGATATCACAGCTTCACTTCACAATGGACCATGATTTTGCTGACCTCCGTGGGGCCCCAGCCAAAAGAGCGAAGCAACTGGTCATCAGTTTTTGCATTTTTTTAATAAAAAAAGTTTAATCTCAAAATCCAGCAACAAGGAAATTTGGTGGGGTCGACTACAGACATTCTGAGATGAAAAAGGTTGAAACATTTAAGTGTTTTTTGCAGCCCTGTTCAAAATATATAATAAAGGAATAGGGATGATAATTTTCTCCAAAGTTTCAAAGATCAAATCAGTGAAAAGGTACAAATAAATGACCTCTTGTGCAAAAATTCTGGTAATTTTTATTAATGTTGAGCAATTTCTTAACCCTTTTTTGTAAAATTTTATACCTAAGGCAATAACTGATTTGTTGATCACTATAAACAATAGAAGAACATGTTTTTACTTTCATATAAATGAAATTATTAAAACTTTTGGCTTCTCTTTATTCTTATTATTTTTCTCTCTGTTTTGACCTTCAGGTCCACAGGACAGGAGTACGCTCTGAAAATAATCGACAAAGCTCGCTGCTGTGGGAAGGTAGGTCCTTTTTTGACAGCATTCAGACTCTTTACTTATCCAGGATGTAATTTTCTACATGTTTGTGTTACAGGAGCATTTAATAGAAAATGAAGTAGCAGTTCTACGGAGGGTTCGACATCCCAGTATCATCCAGTTAATCGAGGTGGACGAAACCCCGAGTCAGCTCTTCCTCGTCATGGAGCTCGTCAAGGTTCTTCTTGTCTGAATGTTTTTATCATTTCTGACTTTTTTGATCTTTTTAAAAGAGAACTTTTATTCACTGGTTCTTCCTCTTTCAGGGTGGGGACCTATTTGACGCCATCACATCGTCTACTAAGTACAGCGAGCACGACGCCAGCGCCATGGTGTTCAACCTGGCTGGAGCCATCAAATACCTGCACCGGATGAACATCGTCCACCGAGACATCAAACCAGAGAACCTGCTGGTACACGAACAGCTCCATAAACTCAGAAAACATGCTGAGACTGTCTCATGTAGACACAGTCTAATGTAAAGGAGGAGCTGGGGTGGAGGAGGGTTGTAAAAAGCAGCTCATAGAGTGAGCAGGAGGACATAGCCAGGCTAGAGCAGCTTTAATAGGAGCGCGATTAGCCAAGAGCAGACCAGCTGGTTGTCAGCTGATGAGGGCTTGTGTGAAATGCTAGCATAAAGCTAACCCTACACGCTATATAACACTTTTGCAGGTTTTTAATACAAACAGTTGAATCTCAAAATGCAAAAGCTGTTTATTTCTGTTCTGCAGGTGTGTGAATATCCAGACGGCACCAAGTCTCTGAAGCTCGGAGACTTTGGTTTGGCGACGGTGGTGGAGGGACCGCTGTACACGGTGTGTGGTACGCCCACGTACGTCGCCCCGGAGATCATCGCTGAGACTGGGTGAGAAAAAAAAACACTTAAACACAGTTTCTCAGTGAGAATTTGAACAGACACTAACATCAGATCGATCTGTTTGTGTAGTTATGGTCTGAAGGTCGATATCTGGGCTGCAGGAGTCATCACCTACATCCTGCTGTGTGGATTCCCCCCATTTAGAAGGTCTGTATGCACAAAGAGCTCCAAAATTTCAGAATTTTTGTGTTTTTTATTGATAAATGTGAAGTTGTTTTGCTGTTTCGGCTCATTCACTCCATCTCCATCTCTGTTCTTCCTCCCCTCAGTGAGAATAACATTCAGGAGGAGTTATTCGATCAGATCCTCAGAGGAAAACTGGAGTTTCCGTCTCCAGACTGGGATACCATCAGCCTCCCAGCAAAGGTACAACTTCCTCATCCTGACTGTTCATCAGACTTAATGTTCACTTTCTAAGCAAAGAGAGAAACATGAATGCATAGAATCTCAGTGTTTACTCCAGACATCTTTATGCAGCTAAATACGGTAGAGTCTGAGTTTAAAGGCGTTCTGCTGACAGTCACATGACCTGCTCCTCAGATGCTGATCAGTCAGATGCTGCAGGTGAACGTAGACACACGTTTCACTGCTGAGGAGGTCCTCTCACACCCCTGGGTGACGGTAAGAGAGCACAAACATGTTCACACATAAATACTACACATTTACATTCTAACAATAAAGAGCTGAGATTGATCCCTCATGTTTCCTGGACATTCATGATTACCTGGAGCAGAAATGACTGTTCAAAGTCTAGATTGTGACAGAATAAGAGGATGAAACTAGGGATGTCCCGATCCTGTTTATGCTGCATCTATGAATGAGATTTGCTGATACAGTTATTTCATAATTCTGAAAAAAAAATCACTCACAAACTTCTTTATTTTTGCTCAAACCAAAATTGAACACATCACATTTTATTAACCTTGGGCTTCACCTCATTTTACTGAGCTGACCCAAAACACATCACAATGGAAAGATATGCCGAAGTTGTTCTGAAGTCAGAAATCAGATGATAAAGCCAGAATTCTGATTTTAAAAAAGTGTTTATAAAATCCTTTTTTTCTTTGTTCTGAGAAAAAATCAGCTTTTAAACTCAGAATACAAATGCCAGAAAACTAACTTGAATCATAATATTCTGACTTTCATCTCAGAATTCTGAGATGAATCTCAGATTTCTCTTTAATCTCAGAATTCTCTCTTTAGTCTCAGTTTTCTGGTTTGAATCACAGATTTCTTGCTTTAATTTCAGATTTTTGTCTTTAATCTCCGGGTAATTTGGTTTTAATCTCAGATTTCTGGGTTTAATGCCTGATTTCTGGGTTTAATCTCAGAATTCTGATTTTGATCTCAGATTTCTGGTTTAAGTGTCCTATTTATTGCTTTAATCTTGGATTTCTGTCTTCTATTTCAGATTTCTGATTTTTTATTGTAGAATTCTGCCTTTAATCTCAGATTTTTGGCTTTAATCTGAAAATTCGAAATTAAATCTGAAAATTCAAACTTGAATCTCAGAGTATTTTGTCTTTAATCCCAGATTTCTTGCTTTAATCTCAGAGTATTTTGTCTTTAATCCCAGATTTCTTGCGTTAATCTCAGAGTATTTTGTCTTTAATCCCAGATTTCTTGCTTTAATCTCAGAATTCTGAATTTTTTCTTAGAATCTTAAAATTCTGTCTTCAATATTAGATTTCTGGCTTTAATCTCAAAATTTAAAATGTAATCTCAAACTTCAAACTTTAATCTCAGAATTCTGACTTTTTTCGTAAAATGCTGTCTTTGACTCAAAATTCAAACTTTAATCTCAGAATTCTTGCCTTAATCTCAGAGTAGTCTGCCCTAAATCTCAGATTTCTGTCTTTAATCTGAAAATTCTGATGTTAATCCGGATTATACTAATACTCATCTGTCTGTATGTTTAGGACGAGGCTCCCGTAGACTCCAACACTGTGAGCAGCAATGAAGACCAGACGAGTGGAGACGCACTGGAGCCGGAGCCAGAACCAGAACTGGAGCAGGAGCTGGAGCCAGAACCAGAGCTGGAGCAGGAATCCCCCATACTGGAAACCAAACAAGTTCCCTCACCTCTTGTCTGAAACGCACCACCCTTAAAAATAACCGGAGATACACCAGTAGCGGACAGTTTGAGTAATGGAAATCCAGAACGTTCTCACACAGGTGGTCCAGCTTTGTTTGAGGACCCTTATAGTAAAAAATTAAATATGAAATAAAGTAACTGAAAACTAAACAAACACTCGATTTGTTTTCACCAATGGCAACTTCTGGGGTCTAGACCCGGTCCATTTCCTCCCACTGGAAACTTCTGGAATCCCACTTCTTCACTGGAAACCAAACAAGTTTTCCCATCTTGTCTCAAAAGGCTGTTTGTGTTCTTCAACTCTATAACTGACTGGAACCCAAATAAGTTTTTTAAGACTAGAAAAAGTTCCCCCCAATGCCAAAAACTTGTTGGTTTATTTAAACTTTTTTATTTATGGAAACCAAAAACATCAAGTTCCTCTGGTCAAGGATTAAACTAATTTATTAACTGGAAATCTTCCTATTTATCTGGTGAAGAATCGGTAAGGTTTCATCCACTGGAAACCAAACAGCTTCTCAGTTTACCCTGATCCAGATCAAGACCCCTTCCCAGGAACTTGCCCAACCAAAGCAGTCCAGTGTTTCTGGTTGAGGATTGGGACTGTTTAATGTTGGAAATTAGACTTGCTCCTCTAGAGCACCTTTCCAAAATCTCTAGATCCAGTCCTATTTCATCTCCCAAAGTCAGTAAGTTCTGACAGCTTTGGATCTGAAGAGATTCCCCTTTCCACTACCAGGATGCCAACAAGTTCTAACACCTAGGGTCAAGAAAGTTTTTTTTTTTCTTTCAAATTTATGATCGACTGCAAACCAAACAAGCAAAGCACTTCTATTCTAGAATAAATCTCATTTCAGATTTTGGGAAACAAACCAGTTCTTTTGACTTGCATGCCCATACATGTAGACTGAAACCAGGAAGTTTCTGCTACTGGAAGCCAAACAAGTCCCAACTTCTCCGGTCTGGAACTTCAGGATTATTTAAGTTTTTTTTTCACTGGAAACCAACCAAGTCTGACACCTTTGGCCAAGAACCAGTCCTGTCTTATCCTGGAAACCAAATGAGGTCCAAGTCTCTGGCCTGGACTTTGTTGGTTTACCCACAGTTGTATTAACCGGAAAGCTCCCAGACCCCAATCCAGAATGGTTGTTGCTACAATTCAACTCTTAAAGGGTTCTCAAAGACTTCGGTCCACTGAAAACTGAGCAGGACTCCTCGTCTAATGCCGTGGACTCATCCTTTCTACTGGGAAATATCGATTAAAGCATTGTTAGTTAAATTATTTCCTAGAAACTGTCCCTGTGTCTGGTCTGAACCACTACTGGAGACTTCATCAAGTCCTGTCTCTGCTGCTGAACCAGACAGTATTTGGATATTCTGTTTTGAGCACCATTAAATGTCTGTTGGATGAACGCTTTGCTCTAAAAAAGGAGCATGGACCCTAAAGGCATCTCACTGCTGCTTGAAAGAAACAGCGTCGGGTTGCTGTTTCATGACTCAGTGTCTCATGGGACAGGACCCATTTCCTGTGAATGGCTTTTACCTCTGGCCTGACTGATAAACTAAGAGGCTTTGGAAAAAAGGCCTGGACCGCTTTTAGGGATTTTAACAACTGATTCATTAGCAAACTCTCCCTCTGGTTTAGGGATTATTTCCTCTGAAGTCCCCGCCTCACGGGGGCCAGGATGTCTTCCATTCGTTCTGGGAAACGTCCCATCTCTCCTGCCTTTCACCCTCCAGTGTTCCCTCCACAGACCTGAGGGACATTATTTGTCGTTTCTTCAACCGTGGCACCAACATGTCAAAAGAAGACGCTTGGGTTTGTGCCTGTTTACGCTGCTGATGAATTCCTCTTAGCATCCTAAATCAAGGTTCTCTCCTTCTATGGGTTCTACTCCTCCGCATTCATTGGCTGTAAGGACAGACTCGGCTCATTGTTTTGTTTTTTGTGGTTCTTGCTGTCTCGTTTCTTGAAGACTGTTTTAAAGAAATGGGATGAAACAAACATACTCTTGTGGGTTCGTAAAACTTTGAGCTGGAGGCGATTGTCCTAGCTTTGCAAAAAGGAAGTTAAAGAGAGTAGATCAGCTAACCTTCTTTTGTCCAAAGATCAGAAATCTGCCTACCAACTAGCATATCTGGACCTCTCAATTTCAGTTTTTTGCAAAGTATGTTGCAAAACTACAAAGTATGCTCTTGTCTCATCAGAAATAATGTATCTTTGGACAAAGCCTATTTTTTACAGAAATAAAGCTGCAAATTAAGAAGGTTTTCTTTTTTCACATTTTCTAAGATTCGTAAATATTGGTAGGTATATTTGAGATCTTGAGAAAAAGCCAGGCTAACTGTTCCCTTTGTTTCCAATCACTATGCAAAGCTAGGCTAATCACTTCTTCTCTCCTATGGTACCTCACATCAAGATGGTGAAATTCCCTTATTTTATCCAGATTATGTGTTCCAGAACAAAAACTATATGGTTGTAATTAGGGCTGTCAGTGTGAACATGCTAATCCCAATGAGAGTAAGGCCTAAATTTTAAGATACACTACATGGACAAAAATATTCAGCTACCTGACCATTACACCAACAGGACTATAATGACATTGTATTAAAAAACATGCCCTTTAATATGAAGTTGGACCCCATCTTCCTGCTGTCATGGCGATGGAAAATAAGGACGCCACTGCTTCCTTAAATATCCAAGTACACTGCCAGGCCAAAAAAAGTCGCCACCTGGATTTAACTAAGGAAATAGGTATGAGCCTCCTATTGGATAATTACTGCTTCATTACTGCTAATTACTAATTCATCGGGCTCAAATTGTGAAAGAGTGGTTCAGGGAGCATGAGACATCATTTTCACACATGGATTGGCCACCACAGAGTCCAGGCCTTAACCCCATTGAGAATCTTTAGGATGTGCTGGAGAAGGCTTTGCACAGTGGTCAGACTCTCCCATCATCAATATTAAAATTAATGCAACACTGGGTGGAAATAAATCTTGTGACATTGCAGAAGCTTATCAAAACAATGCCACCGCGAATGCGTGCTGTAATCAAAGCTAAAGGAGGCCCAACGAAATACTAGAGTGTGTGACCTTTTTTTGGTTGCGACTTTTTTTGGGCCAGGCAGTGTACATTCTAAAAGTAATCTGTACCTTCTTATATCAAGGATTACATTTCTTACAGTTATCTTTTAATTTTCATTTGCTTTACCATACATAGGAAGTTCTTTTTTTGTGCTTAAGCTTGGGTATTTACCTACTGCCTTTAACCCCCCCCCACGTCCTTTTCAAATGATGGTATTGTCACTGCTCACATACTTCCATGCGTCCTTTCCGTTGGCATGGATGTCAACCAATACGTCCACCAGGGGGGGCAGCTTAGAGTCAAAAGTTTATGACAACAACAAACTCAAAAACAAACATGGCGACTGTGGAGGAGGTACTGATAATGTACCTCTTGCATAAAAGACAATAACGGAGGCAGTGTTGTAGGAGGCCAACTCGAATAACTTTTCCTCAAAAAGTTCCGCCGTTGTTATTTCTTCTTGGTGTCTCAATAGAGCTACGTATCGGGTAATGACAGCAACACTGCCTCCACGGTTTCCGGTGGTACTGCTCCGTTTGGCCCGTATCCGTAATCTTTATGGAAATGTGCAGAAATACGGATGAAATGAACGCGGAGCACGGACAAAAGGCTCCGTCCTTATACAGATCGGTTTTTAAAGTTGAGCATAAATTGGCCTTTAGGGTGGAGACACAAGAAACAGTGATATATTGCTGTCAGAAATTTACTTTAATTTGAATTAGTTTTACTGTTTACATAAATAAAGGGTCTAGACCTAAATATATATATATATTTTTGGGCATTTTTGTGCCTTTATTAGATAGGGGAGGACAGTGGATAGAGTCGGAAACAGGGTCAAGAGTGGGGGAGAGACATGCGTTAAAGGGCCTCAGGCTGGATTCGAACACAGGCCGCCTGCGTACATGGGGAGCGCCTTTAACCACTAGGCCACCTGCTCCCCTAGACCCAAATATTTTACCTAAAGAGCAGTGTATTAACTATTTGTAAGTGTTTATCATGTTTTTAGTTTGTACGTGCAAATCTTATTTAAAAGCCTCAGAGCAGACAGAGCCTTTAGCCCCCTGTAAATTCTCTGGTGCCCCCTTAGGGGGTCCTAGATTCCAGGTTGGGAACCAATGACTTAAATGGAGAAAGCAACTAAACGTGAACTCCTGAAATGTGTAAAATCTGTCACATTAACCAGGAATCATTGAACATCAATTAGTCATTTTGTACATGCACTCCTGCTCTCCTTGAACATCAGTTAGTCATTTTGTACATGCGCTCCTGCTCTCCTTGAACATCAGTGAGTCATTTTGTACATGCGCTCCTGCTCTCCTTGAACATCAGTTAGTCATTTTGTACATGCGCTCCTGCTCTCCTTGAACATCAGTGAGTCATTTTGTACATGCGCTCCTGCTCTCCTTGAACATCAGTGAGTCATTTTGTACATGCAAAATGTGAAAATTGCTTTACGTCATCAATATGAACTTAAAAATACTTCAAACATGTGATTAAGATCATGATGTCCTCAAACTGAAAACCATTAAAATTTCCTGATTCATCACAATAAAAAATGAAATCACCTGACAGCCCTAGTTTTAAACTTTTTCAATGCAGATGTACTTAAATAACACATTTAGGCTGAATAAAGTTTTTGTATTTATTTATAGGGAAAAAAACAAAAATGCTAAAACAATGAGCCTTGTCCACGTTACCTGTGTCCACCTACATCCCACTATAGGACACGTTCTTCTCACCCAGCCACCGTCCTTCCCTTGTTCCCCAGACTTGGTACTGTAACTCAAACTGAGTGACTTCCAAACCTCACCTTTTCAACACGATCTCAACAGCCTTTCGAGGTTTTCTTCGTGCAGTATGACTGAGTTTTAGGGACACGTCCCGTCCTCCGCCTCGCCTCCCGCCTGCAGTTTAGCGGAGGATTAAATCTGCTGTAAATCCTGTAAATATCACGCTGTCTGTTTGTGTTTGTCTGTGTGAGTCTGTTGTGAAGTAGGGAAACAGTAGCAAAATAATAAAAACGTCAAAGAAAAGAATCTCATTTTAGACCTGACGTCTCAACACGCCCAAAAAAACATTTCCTAAAGACTTTAAAAAAAGATTTACATTCAGACATTTAATAACGTCCTCATTTGAATAAGAATAAACAGAAAAAAATCAGATTTAAAGTTTTTAAGGGTTGTTGATGAGCTGTAACGAAAGATTCCTTACCTAAATGTGAAGTTCTAATGTGGGAGCAAAGTCTGCCTAGCAACAAGGAGCTGACAGGATGGAACTCTTTCCTTATATGGTCATGTGTCTGGAACGTGACATAGTGGGTCATCTACCAATCATATCGCTCCATCCATCATGTTGTCTGTTGATATAAAGGAACATAAAGGAAAGCTGAGTGTGTAAATAAGAGTGAATGTTTCTGATTTCCATTTTTAACTGAAATCCTGAGGAATGAGCGTCTGAGGAGTTTTAGAGTGTGGCTGCGTTTAGGGAAGGAGGTCATTGTTTTAAACTTGAAAAGCACCTGTTGGAAAAATGCAGTTGTGTTATGACCTTATCTTGACCTTTAAAATTAGCACGACCTCTCCATGGCCTTGACCTTTGGCCTGAGCCGCTGATGAAGAGTTTGGTGACACCGTGATAGATTTGGCTCCTTTAGGCTCCTCACATACTCTCTCTGTGTCTGTGGGGATAAGGAATCTCCATCTGCCTTCAAACTAAGCTTTTATTTTGAAAGTCTGCCATGCACCTGTTTTCCAGTTAACAATGAAGTGCAGCTTGGTGGAAACTGTCAGATATCTGAGATTAAAGTCATAATCTGACTTTATTCTGACATTACAGTCATATTTTCAGAGATTTTTTCCAAGATTTCAGTTTAAATTTTGAGATGAATTCAGACTTTGCCTAAATTTAGAATTTAAGTCCAAATTATAAGAATAACCCCATTAATTCTGACTTTATCCTCAAATTCTAACTTTAATCTCAAGATTCTGACTTATCTCAGAGTTCTGGCTTTAAAGTCAGAATTAGGAGATTTTTCTGAGATTGAAGTCAGATAAAAGAGAGAGTATTTGACTTTAAAGTTCTAAGATTAATTTTCAATTTAACCTAAGATTTGGATTTTAATCTGAGAATTTGGAATTTAAATCTAACTTTAATCCCAAAATTTGAATTTAAATCCATGAATTCCAACTTTAATCTGTTTGTACTTTAATCTCTAAATTTGGACTTCAATCTCAAATTTGGAATCTAATCTCAAAACCTCGACAATAATCTTAGAATTTGGATCTCAATCTCAAAATTTGAAATTTTATCTCAGAATTTGGACTTTAATCTTGGAATCTGGGCTTTAATCTCAAAAATTGGACTTTAATCTTGAAATTTGAATTTTTATCCCAGAATCTGGACCTTAATCTTAATAATCTAAAAAGTTATCTCAGAAATTTGAATTTAATTCTGCCTTTAATCCCAGTTATGGATTTGAATCCAAGTATTTCAACTTTATGTCTTTGCACTTTAATCTCAAAATTTGGACTTCAATCTCAGAATTTGGACTTTGATCTCAAAATCTGGACGATAATCTTAAAATTTAAATTTTAATCCCAGAATTTTAAATGTTATTTGAGATTTAGGGCTTTATTCTAAAAATCTGGACTTGAATCTTAAATCTTGGACTTTAATCTAAGAATTTGGTTTTATATTTCAGTATTTTAACTTAAATCTCAAAATTATAATCTTAGAATTTGGACATTAAATCTGAGATTAAAGTCAGATTTTTGACCTAAATCTCAAAAATCTGACTTTAAAGTCATATTTAATCTGATCTTGTTGATCCAAACTGGTTTTCTCTGAAAACCAGGACAGGATGAGACTTGATTTGTTGATTCTGTATAATCATATAGTGATAGATTATAAATGATATATTTCATGTTATGTCGATGATTAGTTGCTATTCGGTTTTTCGCTCTTACTTCCAACAGAAGTCAAACTCTTCAATCAGTGTCTCGGCCTTCGACTTTCTATGCCTGTACGAGCCCAGTAGTCTTAATTCTTTTTGCTTTAAACCAAAAAGGAGCCTTTGGTTCAGATGTTAGCGCTGCAGCCACACCGGGGTCAACCACACCGGGGTCACCTGGCACAAATCAGATCTACTGGTAGGTTTTTGTTTTATTGTCTTCCACCAGTCATTTTGAATATTTTATTATATTTTTAAAGCACTTTTTTTACAGGATTTTTTTGGAACATTTTGTGTTTGTTTTTGAAAGTAAATCTTGCAGAAAGTCAGCAGAAGTGGTCACGAGATGTTTCCTGTTCAGTGTTATGTGAAGGCTTTTGGAACCACCGTTGTTTTGACCCTTTAATCAGAAGTAAGATCATTCTTATATCCAAACATTAACAGGCTGTTAAAGTCAACTTTCAAGGAAATCTAATGTTCAGAAACCAGTCTAGATTCACAAACCTCCACTGAACCCTGGTGCTAGTTTTTCCAGTTAATTTACTTTTACGTCTCCGTTGTAATCTGCTTTGAAGAAAAAACAGTTAGCTCTGTTTTGACTGGTAAAACTCAAAATAAACACCCTCTCTCAAACTCAGAATTAGATTCTTATGAGTTGTGTCAACCTGGAAACATTCAGAAATAAATCTTCCTAACTCTTTTATTTGAGTGTCTGGCATGCAGCTTTAGTCTGAGGATAAATGGTTCAGCGTTTTAAGACAATCCTCGTGGTTCTGTTGTGGATCTGAGCGTGTGTTGACCCGGGTGGCTGTGGTTTTTTAGGCCCTTCGTCTGTGTTTATCCGATGCAGTGTCCATGTGTGTCTGTGGGATCATTTCACATCATGCCTCATTTTAAACTGGAATGAGTTTTTTATAAAGTGCAGTAGAGAAAATAGGATTCTGAACCAAACAGGGCTGCTTTTCCTGGAAGAAACCTTGGAGTTTGCATCCCTCTTCAACAAAAATGGAGGTCCTAGACCCCCAATATTTGCTCTATTTTGATGAAGGTTTGAAGATCTTTAGAGTTTTTAATGCTGTGGTGCTTTGACTCTATTGATAATTAAAATATCAGATTATAGTTTAAAAACAAGACACCAAAACAAATTACGCCCTCCTTTAATGCAAAGAAATCCGGACTCTCTGGGCTTTTCTGGAGTTTTAATTTGAAATTCTGAGATTCTTTCAGGGGAAGCAGTCTGGTGTTGGAGTGGATGATGTGAGGAGAAGAGCAGTGTTTAAAAACCATGTTTTGATGCTAATGCTGATCTGTAATGTGACCTGTGTTGATATGAAACGTTTGTTTGTCAGGATCAGAGAAAAAACTCTGACCTGGAACCAGAAAAGATCAAATTCAACTGTGAAAATAAAAACTGATGCAGAGGCATCATGTTAACCTGCTGGCCATCTCTGACTCGTGTGTTTTTGTGTTAGTTTTAGAAAACAGTAGCGCTGCCTAGTGCTGAAACTAAAAAATACACACTAGTCCAAATAAATTCATACCGTCTTCAAAAACTATTTTTTTGTGTGTTTTCTTATTGACAGATGAGTATAGTTATGTTACCATCCCAGACGAGCCCCCAAGGTAACACTAAACCGTACTTGTCATTCAATAAGAAAACAGTCTAAATATACACTACAGTTAAGCACAAGCTTCATGTTGTAATGTGGAACATTTTTCATGTTATAGAATTGGCTGTGGGCCAATTAAAAAGGGGACAAGGGCTGCATTTGGCCCCCGGGCCATAGTTTAGACACCCCTGCTTTCACCTAAGGATGTCTTCAAAATTTATCCTCTGACCGCATTTAAAAGAAGAATAAATTTTGAAGAGAATCTAATAAAAATCCAAAAAATTAGAAATATAAGAACAAAAAATATATGAAAAAAAAAATCCCAGAATTGATTAGAATTCAAATTACAATAAAATAATTTTTTATATATAAAACCAGAAACATTAAAAAAAAAAAAAATCAAAAACAGAAAAAATAAAATGAAAGAGTATAAAAATCATAAAAGTATGGCAGTAGCATGAATTTTGACAACCTTAGTGAGAAATAACCTTAATTTTAGTAATTTATGATGAACAGGTTAGAAAACTATCAGTCCTAGTTACTGAATTGAGAAACATTGTTACTCTTAGTATTAATAGGGAAAGCTACATCAACACAGATTATAATCTTCATGTCAAACTCCTACCAGATTATTTAGAGAGAGATAAAACCGATAAAGATCTACGATATTAAAATAAGTAAAATAATAACCAAAATTCACACAGAAAGTAAAAACAAAGAAAACCACGGCTGAAATGTCTTAGAGTTTTATTTGTATTAAAAAGAGGGAATGTCTGGTTACACATAAAATATCTTAAAATTCTTTTATAAATCTCTCTCGTGTCGACACTTTCTCTCAAACACAGAGTGTTAACGTCAGAACTAAGATCAAACAGGAGACTTTCTCTGACTAATGGACAACAATCAAAAACCTCGACCAACTTCAGAGAAAAACCATAAAAGTTACTGATCATCGCCATGACTAACCTGCTGACAGCATGTTTAGAGAAAACCTCCATGATTGATCTTTAATAAAAACACTTTAACCTTCAGTTTACGACTTTAGATTCAGTCTGGTAGTGTCGGATGTTTATGAGATCATTTCAAAATTAAACATGATGATAAAAACTCGAGAACAGATGAAGGAAACTAAAACTAAAGCTGAAGTTTTTATGTCTAAACATTTGAACAGTCTAAAAAGTCCATAAAGCTGCAGGAGACGTGAACAAACGAGTGTAAAAACCTTCTTTGTTGCTTTATCAAGTTTTAATGAAACAGTCCAGTTTCATCTGTCTGGATCTGTTTCAGCACCGTGTGATTTTAAATGTTTAAACCAGAACATGTTGGATTTGTGACAGTGGTGGTTTCTCCTTCCTCCAGTCTTTATTCAGGATAAAAAAGAAACCAGAGGAATGTCTGGGTTGACTGTTTTAAAGTTCAAACTCTGCAGATTGGCAGCTTTTTACTAAAATCTGTGAAACATCAGGATTAAACGGGACAGAAGGACAAACTTTGACTCTTCTTACAAATCTAAATCTTATTTTTGAATATTTATGATCTGTTTACATCGGTGCAGAGCTGCAGGAGCTCAAGACAGTTCACTGCTGTTTAAAAAAAGTTATGAGCCATAATGAGTTGATAAAATCCAGTCTGGAATAAAAAAAACAACACAAGATCGCAGTCAGTAAGGCAGCAGAGGTTCCTCCACTTCTGGAGCATCAGAGCAGAATGAATCCAGAGTTGTGTCGTCTTCATTTTAGCGTTAAAAGCCGAGAAAACAATCCAAACAAAATGCTTTAGTTTCAGTAAAAACTTCCTGGAAAGTCTTTGAAAAGGCTGAAACACTGGACCAGGTTTTATGACATAATCCAGGTCAACACTGAAACTCTGGACCAGGTTTTATGACATAATCCAGGTCAACACTGAAACTCCGGACCAGGTTTTATGAGATAATCCAGGTCAACGCAGCTCTCCGTATGAAAACATTAAGACTCGTTAAAATGTTGGAATGAAGCAGAAAAAGCTCCAGTTTGAATCAAACCCTCCTGATCACAGAGAGCAGCCATTAAAACTCTCAAAAGTTCCATTTTCTTAAACTCCTCATCAAAGAAGAGAAACATAGTTTTTAGGCACGATCCCTCGCTTCCCACCTGCAACTCCCAGAATCCACTGCTCATCCACGGACTCCACCTGTGTGATGATGTCACCGACCTGCAGGAGGAGGGTGGAGAAAAACGAACACTATAAAAGAACTGTACATTTTTAATGTTTATTATTAAATTAAATCCGACGTCTGTATAAAAATAACTTAAATACTGAGAATGGATCCGATCCGGCCAATCTCTACTACAGTTCACCAACTTTTTGGTTTCTCTGATGAATTTCACATAATGAGGGAGAAAGTGGCATTCCTGGTTAGCAGCACAAGCTACTTGCAAAGCATTCTGGGATCTCTAGTGTGTGTAGGTGCTTATTTTTATGTAAATATAACTTTAATGGACAGAGCCTGGAAATGTCTAGTGGGGCCACGCCTCTACAGGCATCAGGAAGATGGAGTTATAGGTCAATTAATACAAAACTCTGGCTTTGAAACTGTTAGAAATATCTGAGGTAAAATTAGAACTCAGCTCTACTGTTAAAAGACTCTTTAGTTGTCATTTCTTTATTGATGTAGAAAAAAAATCAGCAGATTGGAGTTTTGAATATTTTACAGTGTACTTCTCCTGACTCCTTTATTTTACAAAATCTACAGTTTTGAGATTGCCTGAAAACCCTCCCTGTGTGTGTGTGTGTGTGTTTTTTTAACAATGTATGCAAACTGCAGCTTTAAAAAAGTAAAAATCTTAGCATTCTGGGATCAAATCTGTCCAGATTAAAGTGCATTTTCAAATCAGATCAGATGCTAAAAATTTAAATCAAAACACAACAGACCAGAGACAGCAGGCCTGTTTATATCAGAGCTTTAAATTTAAAAATTCCACAAAAAACAGGGGAAATAACTCCTCATATCACATACCTTCACTGTGAGCTCATCCTCACCCTCTGCTGTGAAGTCAAACTTGGCCACGCCCCTCTGTGCTGACTGCTGGCCTGTGATTGGCTGACCTGTAAAGAAAAAAAATCACAATCATGATGAAAGATTTAGATAGCTCAGTAGACGCACTCATTAAAACAACATGCAACATACTAAATAACATAAATGTCTCAAGTTATTTAAAGGGGTCTCTGTGAAGTTACAATCTCTGAACTTGATACAACTCTTGAGGAAAATCATCAAAAAAAAAAAACACAATAAAATCAGAAAAACAACAAAGATATTTGATATAAATCTTTGTTAAGACATGGTCTCGATTGAATTTAGTCAACAATATCTGATGTATTTTGGGTTTCAAGTCTCACTTTTTTGGTAATTACATCAGAGAGCACATGACCAACCCATGAAAACAAAGGTAAATAAATGTAAAAAAAAAAAAACAAAAAAAAAAAACATGTGTCCTGATATAAACTTGAACATTAAAAACAATTTTTCTTCAGGAAAGCACCAACACTAACACAAAAACAAACTTTTTAATACTTCACTATTATAATATTCTCTTTTATTACTTTATACTGAAGTGATGTTCATGTGAATCTTAATCTAAAAGTTCTTCACAAAATCAGAATGTAAACACAGTTGTAATTACAAACATACACAAAAATAGAACACAATAAAAAACAAAAAATCTGATTGATAAAACAAACTATAGAGCCATATTTCATCTTTTTAACTGCTCTGTGTTCAAGCATGTGGATGTTGGCATGTTTTTACCCTGGTGGGTCTGTGTGAAGGCGGCGGGGTAAAGCCCCTCCCTCCCCTCCAGGCGTCCTCTCCTCCACTCAGCATCAACGTGCTCCATCACCTCGATCAGCGCCCCCTTGTGGAAGGAAAGATCCTCTGCAGTCTGACCAGGGAAGTCGAACAGAGCCACAGCCCACTCTTTAACCTGAAAACAGACGTGAGGGTTAAAAAGGCCAGTGACTATTGACTAACGAGGACAACACATTTAAGAAACATGACAGAAATAAAGAGAACAAAGCACCAGATAAAAACATTAAAGCCATACAAACCAAGAGACAGGAATGAAAGATTAAATACAGTAAAAAAGGATAAAAAGATTACGAGGGTAAGAGGGAATATTCTTAAATGGAATGACTAAGGATAAACAAGTGATTAAATAACAAAAAAGGAAAATAACTACTGGAGATCAGACATGTACTTAGAAGACTGTTAGAAATACAGACATTGATAAAAAAAAAGTGGTCAAAAAGACTCACCTCTGGTTCTGTATCCTGTGAGATCTTTGATTCTGCAAAAACAAACAAGAACATAAAAGAATTTCAATGCATTTTCTAATTATTTTCTAATTTGCATCTCACAATTATGAATTAAAATTATGGTTTTGACTTTTTATATCATAATTTGACCATTTGGATTGACAATGTACATTTTAAAGTCATATTTTTACATTTTAAACTTATGAATTTGAATTTTAATCCCAAATATTAAACTTTTCGATTTAAAATCTTAAATTTTTATCCCATCTTTGGATCATTATAGTTCAATATTTTTTATTTTATCTCATATTTTTAATTTTATCTCATATTTCAACTTAGGAACTTTTGATTTAGAATTTTTTTTCTTGCATCTTGACCTTTTAAACTCCTAAATATAACTTTTATTCCCAATTATTGATCTTTGTTATTACAAAAATTAACCTACAGTTTTGAAATTTATCTCATATTTTGCATTTAAACTAACAATTTTGAATTTTATTTGTACTTTAACTGTTAAAAATCATGATTTTAACTTTTGATTTTTTTTTAATCTCAAAAATATTTATCATCAATGTGACTGTTTTTTTCCCTATAATTGGTTAATAATTGGAAATTTTGACCCAGTTAGGCCCTCAGGTTAGACTCAAATTCAGGATTTGGCCCCTGCTGTGAGTCTGATGTCCCTGCTCTAGGAACTTAAATAAATGTAATAAAGTTGTCTGATAGTGGTATGATCTTATAATTTTAAGGTCTGCCTGTGCTGTTTGCTACATACAGAAGTTACTTGATTTGTTGGAAATGTTAGAAAATAGAATAAAAATATTGGTAAAAGCGTTTTTCTTTGATGTGAGAGCACTACAACACAATCAAGCATAAATCAGTTAAAGCAGAGTCTAAGAGGATCTCCATCCTCACCAGTCTTCTCGGACACCGCTGTATCAGCTGACGTTGGTTTGGCCGTGTCTTCCTGCTGCAGCGGCTCCACCACCTCGGTAAAATTCAGCGGGAAAATCCCGACTCGTCCGTGGATTTGGCCCCGTCCCCACTCCTGCCCCATGAGCTCCAGGAGGGCGATGACGTCACCCTGAGAGAAGGTGAGCTCGTCGTTTTCCTCGCCCTCGTAATCGAACAGGGCAACGCAGCGAGGGCCGCTGAAAATGTGGAATAAAGGGTTAAGGTTTTCTTATTATTGCCAAAGTTAAAGGCTCGGTTTGCAGGATTTCATGCTGTGTTTCTGACCTGACAGGAGGAGAGTCCGGCTGCTCTTTCTGCTCCGTAGTCAGTACAGGAAGGATGGACTGATGAAGAAAGAAAACAAAACTTTTAACCTTCACAGTTACAGACCAGAAAAGTTACTCTGTGGGAGAAAAATACTGAGGGGTGGGTGTTTTAGGACTTGGACTATAACGGTACCCATCTACTTTACTGACACAGTAACTACAATTAAAGTTAGCATATATTTCTGAACATGACTCAGTTTGTGGCTTCTCTTGAGTCATTCAGGGCAGACCAGTTCAGACCAAAGACACACGACGAGACAAGCTGAAACTTGCAACAGCTCATGACGGGACGTCCTGCAATGTTCTAAAAGCGGACCAGCTCACACTGCTGCGACTGAAGGAAGTGATGCATGGACTCCCACTGCCACTCAGTTTAAAGGGATTTAATTCTGAAGTTACACAATAAATCTTTCTCTGCAGTAAGTTTTTCCGGCATCTTCACGCTGCGTACCAATATTGGTGCTCATATGTGAGCAGCGGTACCATGCTGTGCCTCAAACTGTGCCAGGTCCAAAGAAGAGTTCAGGTATAGATCACCCATTCTTTGGGGGTCATAAATGCTCGGGCACGGTGGATTACCTAACGTGAGTATCTCCTGAAAGCCTCCCCACCCCTACATGCTGCTGTATAGATAAAAAATGCTAGAATTGACATGTATCACATATAAACATGTAAATAAACTTCTCCAACCTGTGAGTCTGACAGGCTGAGATCCTCCAGAGCAGGTTTTGATTGGCTGTCCTGATCTGAAGCCGGCTCTGGTTGGTCGTCGAGGTCCAGGAGACACTGGGATTGGCTGATGAGTGGAGTGACGGTGGTTTGGCTCCTCCCTTGCCCTGACGGAGGCTCTGAGGGACTCGGATCATCCAGCACGATCAAGACTTCCTGCTTCTGAGGAGAGACACCCTTTATATCTCAGATCTACAGCAGTTTTGAAAGAGCATGTAAGTTTGAGTTCTTACTGTGTAGCTGTTATAGAGCGGGTGTCCTGGTTTGGGACGGGGAGGAAGAGGCGGTCCTTTCTTTGACGCCTTCTGAGACTGAATCTGATTGGCTGGAGCAGAGGGAGTAGTAGAGGACTGGGCTGTAGAGACGGAGGGGGCTGGACTAGATTTAGATGGAGGTGGAATCAGCTGGGTGGTTGAAGAAGTGGAGGAGATAGCTGGAGGAGGAGGTCGACCAGGGATGGCCTTGATAGGAGGAGGACGAAGTGGGAGGAGCTTCACACTTGAAGGTCTAAAATACGACAAAACAAGTAAAAATGAAATCAAACAAGACAAAAAATTAATTTGAAATTTAATAGAAATAAAAAGAGAACAGCAGCATGCTTAACACACTTTACATTTATCATAAAAAGCTAAAAATAGCCCCCTTTAGTTTTCCATAGCTGTATTTCATCTTTCTACAGAGTTTTTCTTTCTTACCGTGGCGGCAGAGGAGGATCTGATGGGTTTGTGTTAGCGGTGCTGGTAGTTTCTGGTCTGTTCTGGATTACGGGGCCTTTCCTCAGAGCTGGAGCTGGAGCTGGAGTTGGTGTCAGGGGTTTGACGCCCACAGTTGGTCCTAAAGGTTTGGGGGCCAAGGCTGGAGCAGCAGCTGCTGGTTTGGGTGGTACAGGGTTTGGATCTGGTGATGTTGGAGAGATCCCAGTGGGTTTAGGAGCCAGATTTGGAGCTGCAGGAGGATAGAGTCTGACATTATTTATCGCAGATATTTACATTAAGACCGCAAATGTCTCTGAAAATCTTTAAAATGCTTACTAGTTTCCAGGAGCCTACAGTAACATTCTCCAACAACTTTTTTGGTTCCAACATTGGTCCAAAGTTCAAAATATCTTCATTAACTTCAAAAATATCAAAGAATGAGAGAAAACATTTACATTTAAGAAGCTATAACCCCAAACATTTGATATTTTTGTAAGGAGAATAACTGAAACTATTGAAAGAATGCCAAATATAGCCGGCAATTCTTGTGCTGGCGCTCTTCTTTTAAACTATAAGTCATATCAGGAGTTTTAATGATAATACTGCCAAATGTTTTGGGCTGAATTTCGTTAAACGGCCTCTTGAGTGTTACAGTAAATCCAGGCAGGCCACAGAGGCAAGCACTGCCATATACCTGAGATCAGCTGATCTCGCTAACCCTCATCAGCTGACAGAAGCTTATTCATTCATTCAGCACACTATCGAAAAATCACTCTCATGCTGCCATATTTAAACCACTCTTGCCTGGCTACGCTTTGCTGCTCCATCAACAAGCCATTCACACAGCCCTCCTCCACCCCAGCTCCTCCTTTATGCTGCCTCTGACTTCATGAGTGTCATTCTGTTGTTTCCCTGAAGGCTCAAGGAAGGGCAGGGGGATCTATAAACAGTCATGTGCATGAAAGCAACGAGTCCAGACTGAACTGAAGTTATTGTTTAGTTGTAGTAATTGCTTATGGTTGAACATATTCCCATTGCACACCAAGACTTGGCTCGCCACACCACTGGAAAACCGCTGCAGGACAGGATGCTAAACAATTAAAAAAAAAACAATTCCAAATAAAGTGGGATATTGAGGAAAATGTGAATTAATCAGAATACAGTGTTTTCTGTTTGATAAAATAATCATAATAATTTTCAGGCTATATTCGACTAAAACAGCACTAGGACAAGATATTTAACGTTCAAACTGATAAGCTTTATTGTTTGAATGTACACATTCTGAGTCTGATGCCTACAACATGTTCCAAAAAAGTTGGAACAGGAGCATGCTTCCCACTGTGTAACATCACCTTTCCTTCTATCAACAGTCAGTGTTCGAGGACTACAGACAATAACTGTTGAAGCACCAAAGTGGAACTTTTTCCCATTCTTGCTTGACAATTATCTTAAGTTGCTCAACAGTGCAATGTTTCCATTGGTACTTTTTCTGCTTCATTACATATATGAAGGGAGACAGGTCTTGACTGCATGCATATCAGTCCTCGCTCCTTTTCAAACATGTAGTCTTGTTTCATCTCTCTCTCTCTCAGAATGATGACAGTTTTTCATGCATGATCTTCTGAAGGGTTAAAAGTCACTGGCATCCCAAGTTGGCTTTCAGCCTTGCCCCTTGCGTGCAGAGATTTCTCCAGATTCTCTGAATCTTTTGACGATATTACGGCCAAATCTCTAAATTCCCAGCAATTGCACATTCAGGAACAGGACTGTTGTTCATAAAATGTTGGACTATTTACCTAAGCAGTCTTTCACAAAGTGGAGAGCCTTGCGCCATCACTCACTGTGAATGACTGAGCCTTTCAGGAGTGCTCCTTTTATATCCAGTCATGGTACTTTCACCTGTTACCTATTAGCCCACTTACCTGTGGAATGCTCCAGCTGTTGTTCCCAGTCTTTTCCTGCTCCTGTCCCAACTTTTTTGAGAAAGTGTTATAGGCATCAAATTCAGAATGAGTGTATATTTCCAAAAAGCAGGTTTGTAATTTTTGTTTGTATAAAAATATTGAATGCTCTTCTAATTAGATTATGCTAATTGCACAGTTAGCATCCTGGGCTAACAGAAGCTTGTGTTGTTGTGCACCGCTGACCTACATACTGATGACCCACTTCTCTGTGGAGATACTGTCCTTTTGTTTGGGGTTCAAAGTGATGATGTGGGCTATAGGGGTAAAACCGAGTCAAAGGTAAGGCCTGCACAGGCTGTCATAAGGAGAAACTGTTCCCCTGCAGTATGAGAGTGGTGTAACGGCGGCATGACTGCAGGTTTTTTCATCTTTAAGGCTTCATGAAGAATGTCAGCCACATGCACAAATTCATAATCGACTTCTTGCTTTAATCTCTCAGAGCTTAGCTGGTTGCATAATGTGATTTTTCTGACAAGTTCAGAGATCACATGACTTCACTGACACATGCACACACACAATATGGCACGCATACATCAAACTCACACAGCTCCAACAACAGTGAGGGCTTTTTTCTCCTCTCACACAATCGCAGCATTTTCCTTTCACAGAGTTCGGATTGAATAAAGTCACCCCCTCCCCTCTGTTACTCACATACACAGCATAAAATCTCTCCTCATGTTTGCATACTTCTACAGTATAATGAGCGAGAAAGATTTGTGTCTGAAAGCTCTCAAATGCTCCATTGTACTGAATCTACATCAAGCTTAGAGCTTGAACACATGCACTCTTACCACTCGATCTGCGGAGAGACGACAGAGCCGCTGGTTTGGCCGGGATGCCCGGACGAACACTTCCTACTTTCACTGAAACAAAGAACAAAAAAAAGAACTCTTTAAAAAGTGATAAAACAATAAAACTGTTTATTTTTTAGCCTCATCAAAATCAGCAGATTACATGTTTTTGTATACTAGCATGAAAACTGAAATGAATGCAAAACTTATCCACACTTTCAGCAAAAAAAAAAAAGATAAAATAAAAAATTAATTGACATGAATGAGGTAAAACTTTCTATAGGAGGTATGTGTTAGGACAGTGTCACTCAACCAAAGAGCCAAATAGTTGAAAAATATCTTTGTAAGAGACACAATCTAAATGGTGAAAAGTGGCAAAAAAAAAAAAAAAGCTTGAAGTAGCGATAACAATAAGTTAAAGGAGGCAAAAATGGTCAAAAAGCAACAAAAATGGGGGAAAAGGGGTAAAAATGGGGAGGAAAACGTGGAAAAAGGGTAAGAAAGTAGCAAAAAGGGTGAGAAGTGACAAAAAATGAGTTACAGGTAGAAAAAAATAGCCAAAAGTGGCAAAAAAGCAGCAAAAAATGAGTGACAAGTGACTAAAATGGGCAAAAAGCAGTCAAGAGTGGTAAAAATGGCCAAAGAATAGGAAACAAGTGGTATTATAGCTCATACAGGTGAAAAGTGATGAAAAAGGGCAAAAATGGGATAAAAGTGGCAAAAAAGTGACTAAAAAGAGCAAAAAGTAGGAAAAAAGTGGTATTTATTGACAAAAGGTAGCTTAAATGGGTGAAAATAGAGAGAAAAATGTTGAAAAAGGGCAAATTTGGGATATAAGTGGCAAAAAATGGGTAAAAAGTTGTAGAAAAAAAGGGTAAAAATTGGCAAAAAAAAGTGGTATTTAATGGCAAAAGGTAACTTAAATGGCGAAAAGTGGCAAAAAATGGTGAAAAAGGGCAAAAATGGTATAAAATTACCCATAAGAAGTGGTATTTAATGGCAAAATGTAGCTTTAATGGGTGAAAATGGGGAGAAAAATGGTGAAAAGGGCAATAGGATAAAGGTGGAAAAAAATGAGTGAAAATATGCAAAAAAAGTGTCAAAAATTGGCAAAAAGTATGGAAAAATTGGTATTTAATGGCAAAGGGTAGCTTAAATGGTCAAAATTGGGATAAAAGTGGCAAAAAATGGTGAAAAACACCAAAAAGGTTTCCCTTTGGTAAGGTTTTCTGGGGGAAAAAGGATTTAAATTAAGACATAAAAGAGCCACAAATAATCACAAAAGAGCCACATTTGGCTCCAGAGCCACACGTTGAGTATCACTGTTAGGAGATTTTCTGTCATTTTAAATCTGTTATGCCTCTGCAGATTTACCATAGAAAGCCCTGTCTAATGATGCTTATGTAGATTATCTGCCACATTTAGGACAGAGAAGAAGAGTCACTTCCTCCTATGATAATCTGTTTTGTTTCATTTTACAGTGAAACTGTTGCCCTGTCAGCATGGAGGCATCAGAAACCGCAGCGTCACAGAGAGAGGTTTCAGGGTAAACAGAGGAGTGTTTCAAACGTCAGCGTCGACACTTTTCTCTGGTATCATCTGTCAAATGATGTTTCAGCATACATCAGTCTGAATGAGCGCCTACATGCTGACTCACATTCCTGCAGGCGTTTAAATAACTGGTTTTAAAGACAGCCAGGGCTGCTGTCACAGGAACCCCCCAGGGTGAGCCTGATTATTCACCTTATGTGTTCATCGTGATCTCAATGGTTTAAACAGTTGAGGGTTGGGACAGTGTTTTCTGAGAGGAACTACCTGAAACGGTCTGACACCTTTGATAGAATTTATTTTTTTAAGCATCTCTGATGCAAACTTGAGGACATCAGGATGAATCTTAAAAGATCTTAATCACACCTGTTGAAGTTTTAGGTTGTTATGATTGTGGGTTGGGTGCTCCTGTGGGGTTTTCTGAGCTTTATAGGGCTGAGCCGGGGGATTTCTGGATGTCATCTTACTTCCATCGTTAATGTTGGCATCTATTTTAAATTTAGTTTAGACTAGATTAAAATGCCTTTTTAGATTCATTCTCATTTTACAAGTTAAATAAAGGCAGGCTGTTACTTTTATAAGAAAAACTTAAATTTTCGAGTTAAGAAAGTCAGAAATTTACAGGTAACATAGTCAAAAACCAGTGAAGAAAATCAGAAAATCTTTGCACAAGCACTGCAGTTAAGAGTTTATTCAAATCATAATTTACTGGGATTGATCAATAAGGAGGTATTTGTGATTTTAGCTCAGAATCATCACATCATCTTAACTTAGAGGACACATTTAAGTAGAATGGAGTTATCTAATCCCTGTTTTCAGTTTGTTTTTTGTAAATCTAAGACTTTATAAACTTAAAATGTCTGAGTTCATAAAGTCAAAATTTATATATTTTTTTACTTAATAGTATTCATAATAAATGCACATATTTTAAAACTCAAAAATTCTGAGTTGGGTTTTCATATAAATACAAATTTGTAATCTCAAAAATTTTGAGTGCTTTTGTCACTGATTTTTTTCCCTCAAATTCAAAATTCTGTTTGGTTTCTTGTGCATTTACAACTTTAAAATCTAAAAAATGTAAATTAAAAAATTTATACTGTATCTTTTGAATTTTCATTTAAAAATAAGTTTAAGTAGCCCATTTGCACCTTTTTGTTTGATTGTTGAGTTTGAGATTTTGCTGATTATTATAAACGGTGTAACGGGTAGGGCTTACCTGTGGGATGGGAATCATTGTTTATGTTTTGTACAAAAAAACAAAAACAGATCTTAATGTTTGACATTAGTTCATTTCTGCATAAAGTTATGATTTTATAATTTCAAAAAAATTTAGCATGTTCTTATAAATGTATGATTTTTTAAACTAAAAAAAAGCTGAGCTTAGTTTCTCGTAATTTTTTCAACTGTAGGATCTCATAAATTCTGACACTATTCCTCCTAAATAAATGAATACTTATTTTTCTGGACCCATCCTATTAAGTCATTATACATTAAAGTAATTTTCAATCTTAAGTTTTATTTGAGGAGAACTAAAAACATTTTATTCCAGTTTAATCAATAAATATATAGTCATTTCATTTTAGTCATTATTCTTAGTCAACACAATGATTTTCTGTAAAGTTTAATTAACAATATTGTAGAGTTAATATTGATGTAAAACACTGATATTCATGCACTTTAATTCTTTGAAATATACTGAAGCAAATACCAATATATTTTCAGTTTTCTCTGCCTGATCTCTGCTTGTGTTTTTCTGAGTTTACTCTCCGTGGACAAATAAAATGAGTCTAAATGTAAAAAGTCCAGCACTAACATGTTAGTCTAAACTAAATTTAATTTTTTGTCAGTTTGTCATCACAGGTTCATTTTTGAGTCTGGTCTTCCACAAGGAATAAAGTTGGCCAACTAAAATCTCAGTCATAGCTTTAGTCAATGAAATTAACACTGCTTCCCCTCAAACTTTTTAGAACATATCGTTACATTAGATTTAGAAATTTTAGGAACGCAACATGAAGTCTAACCCTACATATGACTGGGCTAGTATCTGGTTTAAAGACATGTCTACATGTGACTTCAAGAGCAGGGGGTTGAACCCCCAACCTTCCAGTAGAGAAACAGACTCTACCGCTGAACCACAGTCCCCACAGACTTTGGTTTGTTAATGAAATGCCCCAGCCAGTACAGGGCGCCTGCCTTTGATTTAAAATGATTTTTAAAAGTTTATGGTAAGTAAGCTAAAAAAAAAACAATCCCCAAGTCTCACTGCAGTTCCTCTTCACTGCCTGTAGGAGCCAGTACAGAGAGATACTTCAGGTTTACACTCACCAGTTTGATTTGTAGAGCCCTGCATCTCTTCAGCTGCTTTTTCTGTCGTTGCTCCACTGCTGACCTCCACAGAGGGTCTAGGGGGCAGAGTCGGGGTTGTGTGCCCAGCTGTGGGGCTCTTATCCGGGATTGGACCTCCTAGGCTGGCCCTGGGGGCCACTGAAGGTCTGGGTGGAGGTTTGGTCTGCTGTTCTGAGGGCGTTATTTTGGGTGGAGGGGGCCTCGGGGCAGGGACAGGGGTACTAGATGGGAGGGCTTCTGGAATGGACTGGGGTTTTGGAGTTATTAAGGGTTTTTCAGAGTTTTTGCAGGGCTGTGGCACTGAAGCTGGTCCAGGTTCAGGGGTAGTCTGAGGCTCTGGGGTTGAGTCTGTTGAAGGGGAATCAGCTGTTTTCAGAATGTCAGTGCTCACTGATCCCTCAGATTCTTCCCAGAATACTTTCGTGGACGGTTTAGGGGAGTGTGAAAAGTTCTTCGGCTTCGGGGCGACAATAGGAGGGGCAGATTTGGTCTGTTGGAGGCGAGGGCGTGGTCTTGGTTCAGGTTTTTTTGTAACAAAGTCTCTGTTTGTGTCACTACAGCTCCCATCAGCCACCTGCTGCTGCTGCTGCTCAAACGCCTGTATCCTTGCTCTCAGCGTCGCCATGTCCTCCTCTTCCTCGTCTCCCTCCTCACTCTCTGATTGGCTGTTCCCACTGCTGCCGCTGGGGCGTTCAGGGAAGCCCCAGTCGTCTGTGCTGAAGGCCTCGAGGAGCTCCTGGAGGTACTTCCCCTGGCTTACTTCTCTGTTAGCGCTGTTAGCTCCTTGGCGAGCTGCTAGCGTCGCCAAACCGTCGTCACGGAGTTTCACCAGCGTCTGGACTTTGACCTCGTTGCTGACTGGTGGAGCGCTGAGCCTGGAGCGTGGGCGGGGCCTTGGACGCTCCAATGGGACTTGTGAAGAAGAAGGAACTGGTGTCACATCAACAGCAAGAAAAGACTGATCCCATTGGTCGGTTTGAGCTCCAGAGGTCGACGTTAACGGCGAACAGAGCTCAGTGAGAAGGTCGCAGCAGTGCGTGTTAGCAGCAGCGTGCGTCCCGTCACCGTTAATGAAGGTGAATGTTGATTGGCTGGCACTGGTGGTGATATCATCAGCGCTGGATGGTTTTGGAGGGTAGGGGAGACGTGGCCGTGGAGGTCTGACAGGTCTCTTTACTGCACAAAAACATGAAAATTTATTTACTTAAAAATATAAACAAAAAAAACCTTATTTCTCTTCCACTAACCGTTTGAGTCTTGGGGATCGGGGGCAGATCCCTGATCAGTCTGTGTGGCGATGGTTATTGAAGAAACTGGACGTGATGAAGACGAGGGGAAGCAGGATGAGGAAGGCGGAAGGAGAACCTGCTCCTGTGTCTTCTCCCTGATCACCTCCTCATAGGAAGGAGGAGGCTGAGGAAAAAGCAAAAATAGCCAATTTTACATACACATATAAAGAAGAAACAGTAAAAACAACCCCGACTAGTGACAGTTTATGGTTTCTGTTTTTTTCTGACATATGCAATAAAACAGCATATTTTTTGTATTTATTGTGCTCATAATCATTCTGTGACAAAAAGTCTTCAAAATTTTCACACACACAAAAAAACTTGTGCTTTTGGGAATCTGAGCCATTATTTAAAGCATTTCCTGTCTGCAGTCACTCTGAGGGAGACGTCATGGCCTCTCTGTGTCTCTTTCTCCTTATTAAGAGTCACTCAGACGCTCTTCTCCTTAACCTGTGCACATGCTCTGGTTAGCAAAGTATGACGTGCCAACGGAACAGCCTGCCATTGGTTGTCGCAGCCCAGTCACACTGCATTCTGGGATACAAACAGATAATATGGTGACAACTGTAGCTGCTAGCTATAGAAACGACTGAAAAATGTATCATAAATGGATAAAAAGATGTTTAATGTCGGAGTTACTGGTGTGGATTAATCTTTAAAGATCCTTGTAAGTAGGTCAAGCTCCAGGCTCACTAGGAAACGTTCTATATGAGCTACGGCGGCATATAAAGCCTCATCAGAGTGGCCCAATGGAGGGCTTTCAGAGGAAAAAAACAAGCAAGTGGCTACCAGTTTTGGTTTGAAAGTTATTTAACTTTGAAAAACACGACTCTTAAATTAAGGGTAACCGACTTCCTGCTTGGATACAGACCTGCTTTTATTTTGAAAATAATCAAGGAACTTCTAGTAGGTTGAAGATACTGTGGAAAAAGGAACTTGTTATGGATTAAAAAGAAATTAGGGGAACAGTAAAAGGTAAATGTTTGATATCACAAGGTTTGGATGACTTCGGATTGAGTTTTTTAAAGTGAAATGAGACCTAAAGGAGCAGTGGTGGACTTATTTCACACTGTGACTGATATGGATTGACCAAAGTGCGCTGAAATGGACAATAAAGCATGAGATAAATATAAAATGTCTGCACTACTCATATAAACAGTGAAAGTCCTAGACCAGTTCTATTAGCTGGCATTTACCGGTCTTTGACCAGTTTCACAGGCGTGGAGGTAATCACATTCTTTTCATAATAAAGTTTATTTTTCTTTACAAAATGATAATACAACCAGACAGGACAGGAAGCAAAGCACAACTATTCACAATGTCAGAAAATAAAATCTGATTAACTGGATTGTATCCATATTTATAATTCCTGAGCGCTCATCACTCACTCTCAGACCTACCTGTATGGACGGAGGGATTGTGGGACCCCAGATCTGTGCGGCAGGAGGAGGGGGAGGCGGGAATCCTCCTGAAGCTCCAGGGAACCAGGATGTGGAGGCCAGTGGCTCCGCTGACAGGATGGTGATCTCTGGTCGCCTAGCAACAAGGTCAGGATAACAGGAAGTCAGTGACAGAGAAATACAGATATTGACGCAGACAGGACATGTTTTTTAACCCTGGAGAGCATCGCTGAGATTTGTTTTCCTCTTTGAGAAGAAAAAACAACATAAGGCAGAAAAATATTTTCAGCTTTTCCTACAACTGTTCCTGTTTCCTCAGTAAACCGATTTAAAATTTCATTAACTAGATCAAATTTTCATGGCTATGTCAGTGAGAAATAACAAAATATGCACAGTTTGAGCAAAATGTCTTTCACCAGACTTTTTATGAAACTAAAGCGATGAAGACACTTATTATTGATAAAAACATACTGATTTTAAAGGACAGTTACACGAACAAAAGCAGTAGCACTTGAAGGCTCCTCGGCAGACAGTTTGGGGAATTAATCTTTATTTTTGGCACATTGACCTTTGTAAATATGTACTCTGTGTGCCAAGGAAACACTGAGCACAAAACATGAAGGAAGTAGCAGACGGTGACAAATACATTAATGATTAAAAACTGGGTTATTAATTTATTCGCTGGTTCTAATCCAGGACAACATTCCAGTTTGTTATCATGCCTGGTGAATTCTTACAATGAGGTTTATTTACAGTAAACCGGAGTGGTCACGCATGCTTGTTGACTAAAAATGTGTCCTCTTTTTCCTGACATATTTTTAAAAACAGAGCATAAACATCAAAAATCACAGCTTTTTTGCAGGAAATTTATTTACTTTTTTTTTTAATGTTTGGGCCGTTTCTGCAGCTTCTCCCTGTCACTTCCCTCTCAGGTGCTTTTCACCTGTAGTTCTTTGCTTCGTTCCCTTTCAGATGATAAAATGATCCATTGTTTCTGCCCTTTCTCCTTTATGTCACAGCCTGCCTTTCCCTCTGTGTATGTAAACAAATGCCTTTAATAGTCCCCTAGCCAAACTTGGCCTGTAAAGCCAGTTAGCCTGCTAACTACCAACAAAAAGAGCTGTGGGTTGACCTGAATCGGCAAAAAGGTCAACCGCCTCATCAACATTTGGAGAGATGAGCATGTTTATCAAAAGTTTTTGAGATAGAAGTAAAAAAACTCATCAAATGGAGCGGCTTTCAGCGTTCCGTCAGTGTTGTGATCATGTTAACTGATGTTTAATGATGTTTTTTTGTTAATGATTCTATGGTTAGTTTTTGTTAAAGAAATGTCTGATGAGTTGTAATGTTTGGAGATTAACAGTTTTAATAATCATGGCCAAAACTTCTGTTTTTTATCCCAACTTCTTTTGATGCAACACCCCCACAATGCCAACATTTTCTCTCATTTTTGACCAGAAAAGCATAAAGTGTATTTTAATATCTCTGATTTTAGTTATTTAAATGGTGTCTCTGTGATATAGAAGGCTATAGACAAAAAATAAGACTGTTTAAATTAGCAGCCCTGTTTCCCAAGGTTTTTATGTAAGGTAAACATGTTGATTTGAAGAGATGGAGAATGAAATAACCAGTGCTGTAGCTCCACATCGTGGTCATTCTATGATGACAGCTCTAACAGACTGTTCTTTCAAGACGCCGTATACCTCAGAAATGTCATAATACTGATACAGCGTATTCGATTTTTTTTTCTTAAATTCAACTTTATTAATAAACAGTCTGGCAGTTTCATTCATGAAATAACCACACTGCAAACAGAAAACAGAAAAAGGTTACAGGTCTAATCTGGGTTTATATTATGTAGCTAAAGCTAGCATAGCTATGCTTACGTAGGTACGTAGATAACATACTTACATAGCGTTCATGGCTGCTTAGTGAGCTTAGCTTTGGCCCCGTTAGCTGTGTAGCTCTGTTATCTACATAGCTGATGCAGCCAATGGAGCTTACGGAGTTATGTAAGCTACGCAGGCTGTGTTTGAATGTTCATGGAGGAAAGCTTTTTCCCCTGTAAGCAGACTGTTTATCAGATGTTATAATATCAGGGTTTGCAGATCAGGTTTTTGACTTTTAACTTTTTGTAGGGCTGGTGTAATGCTAACAGCTGTTAGCATTAACGGAGCATTTTCAGGCTGTGGCTCAGGAGTTGGTTTGCTGTTTTGTTGTTTTTAATGAAAATGAAAACAAAAGGGTTCATTAATTCATTTAGCTCTGACAGCAGGATGTAAAAGTAGAGACCAGCTGATAAAAGTGGAGGTTCTGGTGTTCACTGAGCTGGATAAAACTCTGGGAAATAAATCAGTTGTTGAACCAGTCAATGTTGTCAAATCCTGTGATGCTCTGCTGACCAGACTGTGAGGAACATTAGCCTGTTCCTGTTTTTATGGTAATTACTGCCCAAGCAACAAAAGTGGTGCAAAGTCCTTGTTGGATGTTGTGATTATTCCCATTATTTTATCATCAGCTATAATTAAAACTGCCTAGCCTGGCCAAGTGATGAGTCTGACAGTGATTTCTTCCAGTTGCTGGGTCGATTACTTCTCTCTGCAAACAAACCGCTCCAGGGTTCCACTGAAAGCGAGCCAAGCCCACCTCTCCCAGAGATCTTAACTCGCTTGTTTTGTTCTGAACAGAGTTTGATCGTCATGTTCACATACGTCCAAACTGAGCAAAAGAAGGAACATTCTTTTGATTCAGGAGTGAAAGCACCCTTAGATTCCTATCTTGGGGTTGTTTTTGCTAAAATAATTCTACGTAGTTATAATTTTGCAGCATTTCTTACCTCCTGTCTCTTTCCCTGTCTCGCTCTCTGTCTCTGGATGACTCGGACAAAGACGTCGACCTGTTGGAGGCTGACAGAAATGAAAGACTTTAAACAGAGAAATCCTGCTGTAAAACAAGACAGAACCTCTAACAAAGAGACACTGAAGAAAACATCTGTTTATAAAGATAGGAAGAGTGTTTCCAATCCCTCCTGCATCTGTAATTATGAAAGCATGTCGCAAGAATGAGCTCTTTTTTTTTATTATTCCACTATAAGCATCATTCTGCTTCTGGGAAGAAGTAAAATCAGCCACAGAAGAATCTACAGTGAATTAAGCTGTAAACAGAGTTTATTACGCTTACAAACATCCTACCCAACATGCAACACTCTGATTACAGCGAAACTTTGGTAAAAGAGGAGACTGAAAAAGTTCAACAAACCTAGAGGACTTTGAAACAGTGGATTAAATGTGCTCAAAATTTCAGACATTTTCAGACTAATTCTTTTATTTACTGAATAAAAGAACAGTTAGGACCTTAAACTGTCAGAGAAAAGAGACAGAGCAAATCAAACATGTTTAAAAAGTGCCTTGCAGACTTCTTGACTCGGTTGTTTTGCCGGACACTCACAGAAAATGGCTCATCGACCCTCTTCTGGGTCCTGACACACCAGTTCAGAAACACTTCTTTAGTCAAAACAGCAGTCAAATTAACAACAGTAAACTAGAGGAATGTGTTTGTAAATTTAAGGCACGATTGAAGAAAATTCTTCCCATCATTGCTTTTAAGAGTCCAAAAATTGCAGCTGCAGACTTTTGTTCCTATTATTTCTGTGCATTGTGCATAAAAAATGTATTTATAGTCCTTAAAGCACCAAAAGGAGACAAACGAGTGGCTTCAACGTTGTGGTGACTGGTTACGGTCCTGTCTGGGGAGTTGCCGCCCTCCCCGCCATGCGCGATTTTATTGCTCCATGAAAAGGTCAAAAGTAGATTTTCCACTTTAACTTTCCAGGCCACTTTTCAAACAGACTTCAGATTTCTGCAAAGCTCTGTTAAACTAACTACCCTGCCCTTTCTCCTCTCCTCAACACAACGCAAATACTACTTGAAATAAAAGACTCACCACAATCTTTAAAACAAAGCTACAGGGATAGCTACAATACCAGCATTCAAAGCTATTAAGATGCATGTCTGCACAGTGTAGAGAGAAGAAACAACTTCAGGGCTCGAGGATGAATACTCACTTCTCTTGATGGCTGCTCTGATGGACGACAGAGGCCCCTGACTGCAGAGAGAGGAGAAAAGGAAAACATGAGTCACATTATTTCACCTCTGCTGGCATAAACTGCCCCTCTTCTACCCCCCCTGTTGAGCCTGCTCTCTCATTTCTAGTGACAAACTGCTAAAATGTCCCACACAGTTTGACCTTACTCAGTCAGGTTTGGATTAACCCTTCAATTCTATGTGAGCTTCACTTCAAACTGCAACACTTGCTTCAGGTCATCTCAGTGGAAGATAAATCTAGAGGGAAAAAGCTTCATTTCACATTTCATTAACCTGTTTAGACTCAAGGCTGTTTAAGATACACTCCGAAACTGGAGATTTTCATGAAAAACTGCAAAAAAAAAAAAAAAAAGCATTCACTGTATAAGCTCCCACAATGCCAACATTCCCTCTCATTTTTGACCAGATAGTTTGAATTAATATCTCTGATTTTAGTGATTAATACAGTGTATCTGTGCTGTACTGGAGTCCAACAGGACAAAAACTGACAGTTTAAATTCATCTCTCTGATTTTCTGAGGTTGTCATGTGAGGTAAACATGTTTTTTCTAAGAGATGGAGCATAAACTGGCCGGTGCTGCAGCTCCAAGTCGTGGTCAACGGTATTGTAAACTCTTTCGTTTGTCCAGCAGGTCAAATCTCCTACCCAAACATTAATCTCTTCTTTTAAATCAGCTGCTACTACTCCTCATCATTTGCCAATGACCAAAGATTGTCACATGGCTGATATTAACCCCTTAAAGCCTGAAAACACATAATAGCCAGAAAATTATATTTTTTTGGAACAAAATGTTCATTTAACTTTCTACTGAAATTTTAAAAAATCCAAATTTCCATTAAAATATAGCAATTATATTTTTAGTATCTCATTTTATTCATTAGGTGTTTTTGGTAACTGATAATCCATTTGAGGGCATTTTTATCATTTATCAGATTGTATTCAAAAGTTTTTGAGTAATTTATTGAGCATATTGATTAGATAGCGGTATCATAAAAGTATTTATCAAATATGCGACAATGGGCGTTAAGGGGTTAATATAAAGAGTAACAGCTGTCGCATTAGCAGAGCATTTAAATCTATTTATTTCACTGTGTGGTTCAGGAATTTCTTTACCTTTTAGTTATTTTAGAGGCAATGATAATGGAAGAAGAATGCTAGCTTTGGTTTAACCTTCTTATTTTAAAAATGTTAATTAACTTGGGTGCAATGCCAACAGTTTACAGTTAAAGTTAAAGATTTAATTTCCAGATATTTGTTGTTTTATGTCCTACTATGTTAGAGAGGCTGAGAAACAACAATTCTTGTAAACGCTGAAATTTTGTGCAATTTTTCATTAAAAAGCTGTCATTAAAACTATCAGCTTCCTGGCCAGAAATATGAAAACATGTTGGCATTGTGGAAGTGTAAACACTGAAATTTTGTAAAGTTTTCATGAAACCCTCGGTCCTTTCATGGCCCAAAAATTTACATATTGTTTGAATAAAAGGAAAATTAAACGCAACTTGATACATGTGTATGGCGGTGTGTAAGTGTGCTGTTATTGTATGCCCACTATCATTGTTGTTATTCTATTATAATAATTCTTACTTTTATTAGTACTATTATTACTATTAATATTACCCCCCCCCCACCCCCCCCCACACACACACACACTTTTTATTATTTTGTTTTATTTGCAGGACAACTATACTTTCTTTATAGCCGTCTCCCATTCCCCTTAACTTACAAGACTTGAGTAATATATACTGTGTAAGCCAGGACAACTTAGCACACCATGGATTATCCAACACCAAGCCATAATAATGTCTGTTTGTTTACATATTCTTAATCACTTGATTTAATTTGTTTGTCTGTTTGGTTTTGTTTTCTTTGTATTTGTGCATGTTTGTTGTGTTTTCTTGTTACTGTTCTGTGTATTTTCACTCTTTCACCAATAAAATATACAGTGCTTAACAAATTAGACCACCCTAACCCTAACCAAAGTAAGGTTTATGCCACAGCTGCCCTAAATTAACAGCATTGGTAATTACCAAAATCATTTTTTATGTTTCTGCAATGGTTAATACACCAATATGTAGAAGCTCTTTAACCCAAATGATATTTTTAATGCTAAAATATAATTATTATTGTTATCCAGGAATTTTCAAATTTACTGATTTACAAAAAAACCCTGGAAAAAATAGTAAAGCACATTATTATTTCTTGCTTAATATGTCAAATTATAGTTATTTACTTGCATTCCTGAACAGAAAAATGAGTTTTAGTGCTTGAATGTTATGCTTGATTCATTTCTGACTTCTCAGAGAAGCCCAGTGAGCCAGTTCAAATTTGGGTAAACTCAGTTTGAAATTCCTCATTCCTGTTCAAAATGGTAAAACGTGGAGAGCTGACTGAAAATGAAGGAGTCCGCATTAAAGCATTTCATGATGCTGGATGGTCTCTGAGACAAATATGACAGGTGGTCTAATAAAATTGTTAAGCACTGTATATTAAAAAAAAAAAAAAAGAAATCATGAAACCCTCCAGTTTTAGAGTACCTTAGGCAGTCTTAAGTCCTAAGAGGTTAACCTCTCAAGACCCTACATGTACATTTAAGGACATTAAATTTTGGCTTTCCTAAAAAATTGTAGTAACTTCTGCATTTAGAAGTTTTTAGATAATTCTCCATAACGTCCATCACTAAATGTTGGGAGAATTTGCTGTTTGTATATTTCTGTGAATTTGCTTGGAAAATTATCAAGTATTTTCATGGGATATGTTTGTGTATTTTGGAGTTTCATTGGCCGATTTGGAATTGTGTGCTTTGATTTTGCATTTTCATGGGAATCTGGGAAATAGGTTTGGATGTTTAGGGAAAATTGTTCGGCATTTTCATCGAAATTTGTTTTAACATTTTTGGGGAATTAGGGGGTGGTGGCTTGCTTTTGAAATTTCAGGAATTTCCATAGGAAATTCAGAGGATTTTGATGGATGACGCAATGTTTCTGTCATTCCTGTTGAATTTGGGGAATGAATTTGTAAATTTTGGGGTTTCACTGAAATATTTGAGGAGTATTTGCAGAAATTCTGGGGCATTTTTAATGTGATGAAATATGTTAAAACTTTTTTACTAAGAAATAGGTAGTTTATTTGAACTGTGAATGGTTTAGGGTCGAGCTCGAGCTTTCTCTTAATGCAGATGACACTCTTATATATCACAGTGAGAGAGATGAAAGAAGCTGGCATAAAACCAAAACAATTTGTGGCTGCTGTCCTCCGAAAATACTAACACAGAAATGAAATATCTGAGTCACTGAGTTTAAACATTTTTATAAAAAATTTGGAGTGTTTTCTTCAAAATTTTAGGAAATTTGTTTGGAATTTGGAACATTTCCAAGAAATCCCTGTTCTTAAACAAGGCTGATGTTTTAACTTATCAGGTGCTACTTGTCCCAAATAGGTGAGAGAAACTAAATATGAATTTGAAACAAAAGCTCAGGTTTCAGGAGGTTAAACAAGCCCCTCGGCCATCCTTGAGCAAACCAGTCTTCAGTCACATCATAATCTGGGTCAGTGTTTACTACTGTTGTTCTTATCTCATTCATTGTTGTTGCCATCATCTAAAAATCTGCTGTAGTCAGCTTCTATGTGGCTCCATCCACTCAGGTCATCAGCCATGATTTATATCACTGCTCAACTTTTTCATCCATTAACTTTTCAGAATGGAAGCTAAAACCAAAACAGTTTTTTTTTATCCCATCTGCCTTCCACATGTGCATTTCAGTAAATCACATGTACTTCTTCAGTCATGTGTCTTAAAAACACTGAGGTCAGTCGAACTTTGAGGACAGATCTGGTGATCTTGAAGGTATAAACGGGTTTATGTGCACTATGATGCTGGTAAAAACATCTCCAGATCAATTTTATTCCTCACATCTTTAAAAAAAATCATGATTTACAGGAAGTGTGGGTGTCTTTCACATCTGCTGCAGACAGATGAACCCCAGAACAATGCCAGAGGCAGACCTGATGTATCAGTGCACATTTAGTGCAAGGTTTACATATAAAAAGGTAAATGTGGTGTCCATATCAGCATAGTGATTTATCCCCAACTATCAAGTTTAACTTTAGAAATCCCTTAAAGTTTATCTGAAACCTGGAAACTCTGTGTTTAATGCCTTTGGTTATAAATCCAATAATAGAATTGAATCATGTTGTGCAGCTGCTGGCTAGGAAAAAATACAATTCCTAAGTTTCCTAGTTCAACTTCATACACAGCAGGGCTGTAGTCAAGTGAAGAAAAACGTGACTGACTGAAATACAACTCCACAGTTATCTTTGGACCATCCTTATTAGTGACTGTGTCCTTGCATCCTTCTGTTAAATGATCTTATAAACTTTTGTTATAAACAGTTTTTGCTTTGTAACACCGGTTTATTTATCCAAATGAAGTGCAAATAAGTCCACAGGCCAGGATGTAAAGGAAATGTCAGCACTGTGTCCTTAACATGTGAGCATCAGACATCACATCCTATTCTACTTTGCACTGATGAATCTTTCAAAGCTTTGAGCTCAATAGCTTTGTCCCCATCATGGTACATGCTGAAGCATTTAACATATTAGACACAGATTATGGATATTATTACTCCTTCAAGCCCTACTTTTATCCATTGTCTGTCACCTGGAGTTACTGCCCTAAAAACTTTAAATCATCAACCCTGTGGTGCACAGTCAAGCTCTAAACATCCATTTTTTCAGGGCAACCTGAGCTTTAAGAATACATGTGTGGCAGTAATGTCACTAGTATTTCTTAGAAGTTATGGAACTATAAAGACAAAAGAAAAAACTGAACGGAAATTCAAACTCAAAGATTTTTTTGTGTAACACAGTTAATGTCTAAGGTTTTTTTTCCACAAACTTGTTCTCCCACCTCTTAGGTACCAAAATGTGAAAAAAGAATCATTCCATTACATAAAGTCTACAAAATATTCACATATTTACAAAAGGTCCTCGCTCTTCTTTGTCTTTGCTCCATTTGTGCCATTATTAATCAAAGCAGTTCCTGTCTGCAGTGACACAGAGGGACACATCACAGGCTTTCTGTCTCTCTTTCTCTCCATTATGAGCTACTCAGGTCACCTATTTCATGATCTGCACAATAAGAGTTGTGCAGTTTAACAAAGCATGACACGATGATGCAATAGCCTGCCATTGGTTGCCAAGGCTGGTAGCAGAAACGGAAAATAAAGAATTGATAGGAAAAAAATTATAAAAGATGTTCAATACTGGACATATCTGTGGATTTAATCTTTTAAGACCCCAGAAAGTCACCCAAGTTCCAGGCTCACTAGAAAAACCTTTCTAAGGGCTACAAAGTGCTGTTCCAATGACACTACCTGGCATTGGAACATTGGAACGGGCACAATGACGAGCTTTTAGAGGAAAAAAGTGAGTGGTTTAATGATTAATGGTTCAAATTAATTTAACTTCTTATGACCTGTGTCTCTTCTTGTCATGTACGACAATGTTGGTCTCAAAGGGTTAATGCACAGCTATCTTCACTTTGTAAAGCTAAGTAACAAGCTCTGTTGAGAGAAGAAAGCAAAAGAAAATCAAGGGAACATTCCTGTCTGACACTCCTGATGCCTCATCATCTCCCCCTTTCCTCATTCCTTGCCTATCTCTCATGAGAAACAGGAATCTAAGACCTCTTTCACACCTGGGTCATCTGGGTGCTGCATTTGCTGTCAGGAAAACTGGGACTCGGTATTATCAAGGGGAAATTATGCACCGATGCTCGCTCACATCCAAAGTCATTGGGACACAGTGTAAGGGACTGAGAGACTTTGCTGTTTCTTTCCTCTGCTGTCTTTGGCAGATACAAACCCTAACAAGTGCATTTTAGTGAGATGATAAAGGGACTTAATAAATATATTTACTGATTCCTGAATAAAACAGCAAAAATACAAGCTGGGACAGAGGGCGGAGTGAAGACACAGCAAACGAACTAATTCCTGCTCCTTCCTGCACATTTTCGTTGAGTTGTTGATGTGTTTCTAAGACGTGGAATAATCAGAAGATGAAGTCTTCTCATTCTGCTTTGTCTACCAGAGCTCAATCCCTCCACCTGGATCGCCCATCCCGGCACACTCCACTCTCTCAAACCCTCCCCTACACTCTTCCTCTCTTTATCTGTGATTTTCCATTGTCACTTCAGCAACAGTCATCTTTGTTTACCTAAATGCCTTCACAGAAAACAACTCTTCATATTGGCTAAACTGTTTGGATTGATCTAGAAGGTTTACAAAAACTGAAGGTTTAAGGTCGTCATCAGAGAGAGCTGCAGATATATCTATACGCAGATGATACCCTCTTATTAATCACAGTAAGACTGATAAAAGTTCATAATCTTAACAGAACATACACTCCTGAGTGCTGTCAGGGTAAATAAAGGTGGATATCATTCCTTTAGTGGAGAAAACCAAAATTATTCCCGGTTGCTGTCCTCAAAACTTACCAACACTCAAACAGGAGATCTGAGTCACTCTACGCCACACTGCAGAATCTATTTGCACTCTTGTGTCAATTCAAGAATTAAAAAAAACTCTCATGTGACCAAAAAAGAAATAAGTCTGTAGATGCAGTCAGTCCTGAAGTAGAAGATTTTTCTCTCTCTGGCTTATTAAATGTTTTATTAAGGATCTACTCAAGAAAAGAATTTGCTGACAGAGATTTTTGGCAACTTCTCCACAGCAGTGGACTTTGCCTATCTGCACAGAAAATCATCCAAATAATTCAGAAGTATTTCTAGGAGATCCAGGGCGAGTGAGGAGCCTGAAATTGAGCCAAAGTTCGTCTCTTTTCAGACAGAGCTGTAGCGGTTTCCGGGCAGGTTAGGAATCAACAGAGCCAGACTCACCCAGACGACAGAAGGAGGTCAGACGTCTTCCTGTATCTCTTTCCCTACTCCGTCTTTTCTAAAAGTCTGTTTCTCCGAGTGTCTTTGTCTCTGACTGAGTCTCTTTCTTTCTCTTTGTGCCACAGAGCTGTTAACCATGAACAGAGACACATGACTCACCCCTGACACTGCCCAAACACACTCTCCAAACTCGCTGCTTTACTGATGGAAAAACTTTCTCTGATGCTCTATTTTCCAGCTGTCCCTGTTTATCGAAAAGATTTCGGACAAAACAGGAACACTGATTCATCTTTCAGAAGTATGAGCACATCTGGACACCCAGAATTGAAACAGGCTTATAAAAGTCCACTTCACAAACTTGACAGTGTTTGCTGACTTTGTTTTTGAGGGTTTCCAAATTTTTAAGATCTTCCTTCTTGACCCATTACATCATTTCAGGGTGTGTGTGACTAACATGAACCACAACTTTAGAGGCAGTGAGACTAGCAGAGTCTATTATGATAATCCTTATGTGGTACCAGCTTTACTCAGCTAGACCCCCTTAGTTTTGGTACCGGGTTCTTTGTTTTACTTTATAGGTGTGCTCATCATGGCACGGCTGCAAGAAGCTGCCACAATGTCCAACAGTTTGCTACTTTTCTGTCGCATTATGGACAAGTCTTGCTCCGTAGATGGTTTTAATCGAGAGAAACTGCTGACATGTACTGCCTTGTTCAGAGAATAAGCTGTGATTTGAGCCAAGATTGCTTCCTTCCTTTTTTTGGATGTGAATGAACTTTTATTTTTAAAGAGGAAGATGGAAGATCAGAAGTGACAACAGCTTAACCACGAACAGATGAGCTTGCAGTGTGTTAGTCAAAATAAAAAGTGCTAAGGAACAGTAAGAATTAAATGCATTTAATTGTCAATAAAGATGCATTACGGTCTTATGCTGACTATGGTATTTTGATTTTTTTTTGTGCTTTGAAATAAATCACAAGAGCCCAGCCATCCTTCAGGGGTTTACTACAGTATTTCCTTCACAGACTCAGTGAAGTAGAGTTAGAAAGTAGGCTCACTATAAAAACCCATCCACCTATTTTCTTCCACCTATGAGCAGGGTTGCGATGGTCCCAGAGTCCTGGGTCTGCCCTGGGGTCTCTTCCTTGTTGGACATGCCTTTGGGAGACCTCCAAAGGACTTAAACCAGGAGGAATCCTGATCAGATGCTATGACTGCACTAATTTCTCAAGAAGTGAAGTAAATTAACCCTTTAGGTGCCACAGTTTTTACAAGAAAATATTCAATTGTGATATCAAGATTTCAAAAGGCTGTAGCTTGAAAGTGGTTAGAGATAAAGGCATACTGTAAATGAGAAAAATCTTCAGTATGACCCAAAGTTTGTGGTGGGAGTAAATTCACTCATCTAATTTGCATATTCTGACGTCACCAGGCGGCCTCCACCACCACTGCTTCTACCACGTCTGCCCCTACCCCTGCTGTTTTTTTAATTCCCGCTACCTCCATCAATATTTGTGTTTTGACCACCCCTGCAACCCCCACCATGTCCGCACCCCAGCCACGGTGAGGAAAAGCATCGGCTTCGGTATGTGCTGCTTTGTGGACTCTCATGGTGCACAGACTCGCTGTGGCTGCTCACAGACGCACGGCAGTTTCAGTCTTCCCGGATGACTGAACGTCATTGTCACAGGGGTGAATATTCCACTATTCCTCCCGGCATTGTGAGTATTCTCGCTACAATTCGCTCTCTTTCTCTCTTTTACCGACTACAACCACTTCTACCACTTCCTCATCTCCTTGACCGGCGGTGCGTCTTCAAACTCTCTGAATAAACTCTGTCCAAAACTTTGACTAGAAACATGCTCACAAATGCTGCTGGGATTTAAGTTACTCATGTCCGCCATCTCCTGGTGTAAAGTAGTATCAACATTAGGCACCATATTTGCACCTACAGCCTGTTTAATTCAGCAATGTTGCTTGTCGCAATTTTGCGACTTTGGCGCTTAAAGGGTTAAAACAACACAGCATTTAGAGATGGATAGAGGATTTATATCACTGATAATGGTGCTTCAGACGAGGGGGAGGTGAGAAAGTGTGAGTGACAGCTCCTCAGACATCACATGGAGCAAAAACAAAAGAAATTCTTAGAGATGTGGATCTTTAAGTATCTTTAGATTTAATTCGTTAACCATCCTGGGGATCACGGTTCAATTCAGAATCATTTTTTGATTCAAACGGATTCCTGATTCACAACACATTCCCTATTCTGATAAAGAGGTGATATTACCAGCATCTACTCCAGTCTGTTCTGCATTAAGGGGCTCTATGTTATTTGATATTTAAAAGCTTTAGAAAATGTGCACAAAATATTGCTTTTTAGCATATATGAAGCATTTTCTAATCATCTAATCGAAATTATAGCAAAGAAAATGTTAAATTGTGTTTTAATTGCAAAATATTTCAGTATAAATAAAAGATGTGGGCTTAATTTAATCTTTAATCTTAAATCCAAAGCCGTTGCCCATGTTAAATGGTGACTTTTTAGCTGCTCAGAGTTAAAACTCTGAACATTTACTTTTATGTCTTAGATACGCTTGGGAGATAAAACCAAACACAGGAGCTCTTTAAATCTTTGATGTCTGTTATTAACCTGGACACATTTGTATAGTCACCAGTTAACATGATCACGCGTTAAACCATAACACCTGTCAGTGATGTGAAACAGACTATAGAGTTATGTTCATGGCCTGTGCCGGTCAGCAGTTGTTGGCTGATATTTAGTAAAGGTGAACGTGTTTGTATGATGTGAATTGGTGCATATGAACTGTTCCTGAAGCAGGCTATGCTACTTTAGTTTAGCACAGTAAGCAGATACATTGGGTTAGTTAGGTTTCAGTTTCATTTTCAGCCTTGAATCCTTGCTCTGTGGGGAAGCAGAAGGGAAGGGGATGAGTGAGATCTAGTCAGGTAGAACACGACTCTCCTGATTCCTCAACTTCATCACATCGCCACTACATTCTATTTCTTCACAATCTAAGATCGTCCTATTGCACACCCCTAATTTAGGATGTAGGAAAGTGTGTTCAAATATATTGATTTTTGGAAACTTTGAGTAGATACAGAATCGTAGACATTATTATATGCAATTCTGACTGATAAGATTTGCTCTAGCAAATTTATTTTAATAAGAAAAATGGATTTGGTCATTTTTAAGGTATATAACTCTGTCAAAGGGGACCTAATACAGGCAGGTCATGGCCCTAAGTTTAGGAAAGGTGTGCTAGACGGTCATATTATGATTCACCACAGTATCTGATTAACTGAAGGATTTAAAAATCCTCTAAAAACGTCTAATGCAGTTTAACGTGTTTATCTCTAGAACATAAATACGGTGTCAGTTTCATCTCTTATAACTCGTCTTTTCATTGGATTTCTTTTCAAAAAACTAAAGCTGAAAATCTGAGATCTTCCATGTTTGTTTGCCCGTTTTCTGCAGAATAATCTGCCGTTTACTCTCACATTAGGGCTTTTCAAAGTTTCACAATCTCCAATCACCTTTGTGTCTCATCTTTCAAACGCAATGCGCTCAAACCGAGACTCTGTTTCCCCCATAAACACACAGCCTTTAAACTCGGTGACTGCTCCGTCTAGTTGCCATGCCAACCGGCCAAAATCCCAAATACTTTCAGGAGTGTGTCAGCCCCTGAGACCAAAGGAGAGAAAAGTAGTTTCTGCTAGTCTACGAGGCAAATGTAGAAAGTAGACCCAAGCTGGAGTCAAACAAAAGAAATGTTTTTTTATTAGTAAATTCTTTTATTTGGATTTATTTTAGAGCAGAAGAACTTCAAAGATCTTGCTGATTCACCTGGATTCAACATCAAACGTGCCTCTTTGGCCTGAATCCCCTCCCTAAATGTGGGTAAAATTTCATGCCTGAGTTCTTGGTAAGAAAACCTAATCTCTGTTGATGTGCCAGGTGAGAAAGAAGAACAGAAGATCTTACCTGTGACGATGCTCCGGCTTACGTCTGTCAGAACGGCCTGGGAAGACAAAGAGACAAAGAGAAAGATTGAAAATCATTACATCTGAAAAACACTGCTCCAATCAGTCAGCATCAGGAAGTCACTGCTCACTCTTCGACCAAGTACCTCCAAATCTGTAACCCTCAACTTTCCAATTTAGGCTTCTGGTAAGGTAATGTTATGTTTTTATGTGCCTTCCATCACTGTTGATTTAACCATAGCACTTAAACCAGAGGGCAAATGGGTTTTCTATTAGACTGAAAATACCATCCTCAATCACAAATGGCTGAAAAAGCTTTCATTATGGTCAAACTGGGTTTTAAAGGCTGGTAAGGTTACCAAAATTAAGCTCAAAAGTGGTCGAGCAATCACAACCAGAGCAGAAGGCCTGGAGTAACCACAACCAGGGTCAGACTGACGTTCAGCACTTCAGTTATAGATAGGTTTGTGGTTTTTGGCTGACTTTAGACCTAAGTGGAGAAGTTTAAAGGCTGTAATACTTTTATTTTCCTCCTAAGTTTGTGTACTAACCAAAAATGCATTCATAAAATGAGAATTAAGTTGACTTTCTGGACTTTTGGTCCTTCTGTCTCCAAGCCAGGGTTTTTTAAACCACTTTTTGGCCCAAATTTAAGTGGTAAGAGCAAGCAGTTTTCTGCTTTATCACCAAAAACTTTGAGTTTATATATCCATGTTGAAGACTTTCAGGATTTTTAAAGAGCATTCAAAACTAGTTCAAATGAAACTACTAAGGTTTAAGATTTTTTAATCAATGTTGTGCCTAGAGATGCCATAACACCAAAATTAAAAATCTAACAATAAAAATGTTCTGATGCCATGGCCACAAATATAGAAGTTATATACACCCAATTAGAGCTGGGCAATTAATTGAAAAATAATCAAAACTGACATTTAGAGCCTATAACCGACCCTTTTCCCTTGTGATATCTCTCTCTACTAATGCAAAAACAAACTACTAACTGTGTAGTCATGATAGGCAGCCAAGTAGTTTTATTTCAGCTGTGTATTTTGATTTCAGTTGTCTTAATAAATAACCATGACTTGTTAATCTCTACATGTTCCTCTCAGTTATTCAATTTAACACTGTTACAAATATTTACAGACCAGAGTCGGAGGTTGTAGGTTGGAATAATCGTTCATTAATCGAAATCGAGGTAAAAAGCCCAATTAATCGCGTTTTTGATTTTTGCCATAATCGCCCAGCCCTACACCCAATATTATTTGCATTTAACTCGGAAAAGTATTGGAGGCAAGCTCTTTTTCGCTACCCAAATTGCACAAATACAGTACCATGCAGGACTTTTATAACCTTGCACAGCAGATGGATACGCCCATTTCCTTGTTTCCTACTGCTGAATCCATCTTGTTAAGCTCCTGTCTGAACCGTTTGGGCCCAGTTAGAAAGTGACAGGACCAATCAGTGAGGAGGGGCAGTACTTTCAGGCACGACAGAGTTGTGAGGTAAACAAGCAGCAGCAAGAGGTGGGTGCAACTATGGAGGAAGAGATTAGCGTGGATGCTGCTAAAGCGTCAGTTTTATCAGAACTTCACAACATTTCTTCATTAAAGAAGAACAAAGAACAGCAATGAGTTGTTTTCTTTTCAAAAACGACAAAAGTCGAGTACTGACATGTCTATAGTCGCCACGTTTGGCGTTATTTCCCGTGACTGTGCATACGTAGCTCGATAGCTGCTACGTCACATGTTTTGTGGCTCTGATTGGCTCATAGAGATGTGACAGACAGAATGTTCTTCCAATCACACTCCGAGTTTTTTTCAAAGCCTCTGCCTTTTCTCAAATGTTTCCTGTTGAAGCTTTTCCAGATGGATGTGTGAAACACATCCATCTGACTTGTCGGGTTACGACTTTTAGGCATGTTGGGCCAAAAATTTAGGCTGAAGTAAGACATGCAATGGCGAGTAAGCCACCTGAGGGCATCACTGAGCCGGCAGGAGGATTGACACAACCCTGGTTGTGCTCTGGATATCCTTGAGTATTACCAGGGGCATGGGAAAATAATCTGTTTAAAAAAAAAAAAAAGAAACCTTTTGGGTGGAGTCAGGGGTGACTGTGCAGAGTAAGCATGGCCTGTAGTGCATCCAGGCAGGTAGTAGGGTTGCCTGGTCTTGCTGTGGATGTCCCAAGGGCTGAAAAACCGCCGGTGGTCTCTGCACATATTACCAGGGGTGAAAAGGCCTAAAGGCCCTCTCTAGCCCCAGGTTGTGGCACATCAAGTCCCATGATGAATCATTAGTGCCCAACATACTGTGCTTAACAAATGTATTAGACCACCCTAACCCTAGCCAAAGTAAGGTTTATGCCACAGCTGCCCTAAATTAACAGCATTGGTAATTACCAAAATAATTTCTTATGTTTCTGCAATGGTTAATACACCAATATGTAGAAGCTCTTTAACCCAAATGATATTTTTTAATGCTAAAATATAATTATTATTGTTATCCAGGAATTTTCAAATTTACTGATGTACAAAACACTGAAAAAAATAGTAAAGCATGTTATTATTTCTTGATTAAAATGTCAAATTATAGTTATTTACTTGCATTCCTGAATAGAAAAAGAAGTTTTAGTGCTTGAATGTTATGCTTGATTCATTTCTGACTTCTCAGAGAAGCCCAGTGAGCCTGCTCAATTTTGGGTGAACTCAGTTTGAAATTCCTCATTCCTGTTCAAAATGGTAAAATGTGGAGAGCTGACTGAAAATGAAGGAGTCCGCATTAAAGCACTTCATGATGCTGGATGGTCTCTGAGACAAATATGACAGGTGGTCTAATACATTTGTTAAGCACTGAACATGTCGGTACCTTGCTTCGCGCCTGTGTAGCCATAGCAACATGTCGTCGTCCGTGCTTATTTATTCATCTCATGTTAAGAACGACATGTTGGATAGCTCAAGTCTCGCTGGCTGCTCATAATGCCCCAGTGCAAGAGCAGAAACCCCAAGACAGCATAATTTGGTGTTTTTTCATTGTGTAAGTGGAAAAAAGACCGGCGGAAGGAGCAGGATTCCCCTGTTTCGTCTTCTTCTATGCTGACTTTTCTTCTCGGTCGCCGTTTGTTTGTGATGACAGCGCCCCTAACGGGCAGAGTTTGTAGGTGTTCAGCCTTTGTCCGTTTGACCAAGAGCAGTGTGAATGCAAACCAAACCAAAGGAAAATTGCAACAGTGATGCAAAATGGACCGAGTCCCCCGGACTATCAGGTGTGAAAATGATCTTAGTTAACAAAACACGCAAAAATGAAACCTATTAGTCACTCCTTCAGAAGACCAACTCCGACTGAAGTTGCCAAATTTAAAGTAAATTTAAAGTATCGAAATTAATAACATTTAACAATAACAATTAATTGCAACACTTTCTCAAAACTTGATGATTTGACCTTTCTGTACATTTTGTATACCAATTCATTAAATAACTTTGCTTGTAAATGTCTATTTGCATCATGTTTAATACAGAAAAAACACATTATTTGATCAATTTTCATTGTGCTCCTAAATTAGTTTATGTGCTTCTGATTTTTTCAACTTAGGCTGGCCACACACTACAGGATTTTAAGCCTGACCTGGGGCAAGATTTGCACCCCCCCAACGATTGTGGGGGCGAATACCGACTAGAGCCTCGTCGCAAAGGATTATTTGTCTGAGTAGCCTGCATGTGTGTGGTGTCAACACGATTCATTTACTGCTCCAAATCGTGTCGTAGCCTCCCAGACCCTGATTCTAGGTCGTAGTGCCATTGACGGAGTACCCACGACAACCAATGAGATCGAGCACACCGGGTAGCACCACCAGACGAATCACACATACTTTCACCGCTCACAACCATAAACACAACGGTACCTTAATTCCAGCCAGGGTTTCATCCCGAGTCTTTCCCATGTTTTATGACTGTTGCTGCACCTGTAACGCATGCCAGGACAGCCTGTTGTGGAGACACAGCAAGACGGTATCGACAGACATCCGTGTTTTTTTTTTTTTTTCTGAAGTCACATGATCACGTGAGGTCATAGGCAGGTCGACAGGTGTGTGGTCTCCACTGATCAGACAGTCTGGCTGAGTCCTCTAGTGTGTGCGTTCAGAGGATTAAAGATGAAAAATCTTTGGAAATTGTCCTGAAGTCTGTAGTCTCCCACAGTTATTAAATCGTTTCAGATTAAAAAATCGTCTAGTGTGTGGCCGGCCTTAGGAGCACATGTGCTCCTTGGGAAAAAAGTTAGCGTCAAGCCCTGTCAACTTAATGCTGGTCTGGTAGGCCACATCAGAACGTTCAACACATCCCGTTTCTGTCGTACTGCAAAGCAAGCACTCTGTTGATGTGCCACGGAGGGACAGGTAGATTTAGCCGGTACTAACATCAGAAATATTTAAATGATTTTAACACATTTTTAGAGATCTGAAGATATGCTCATACACCCTACTGTATCACTGTCTTCATTCTTTCACTGAGGACGAGCTTATCAAAGAAATAAACTGATTAAATATGAAAAAAGTTAGTAAATTTGCAGGGTATATCCGCTTATTTCAAACTGAACAAAGCTCAACAACAAAAGACTTCGTTTAACCGAGTCACAGCGCACTTATTTCATAAAAACCCCAAAGCCGACAGAGCAAATATCAGTGCTGATGTCCGGTACTTCAAATTTAAAGTTGATCTATCCTCATCAATGAGGTGCTGTCTTTACTATCTGGGTAACATAAAACTTCAGTGGTGTCCTTTAGAAATTTATATATTTTGGATTGAACAGTAATCCTTTTTCAGGCAGGAAATGATGCGTCATATTTCCAATTAGTTCAAACAATGGCAGACATAGAAGAAGGGGATTCACAGTCTCTGCCCACGCTGATCGACTAATTTTCTTCAAGAAATGATGAGCAGAGAGAGAAAAATCAAAGAGAAGATGTTGTGGGTTTGAGTGTCCTCATCTGACCTTTCTGTCAACATGTTTACTCCTGTAAAAATATAAGAAAACGACCAACAAGGGGACAGAAACTAGCTACTTTTAACTGAGACAGAGCTTGACTGTGTTTTTTACTGCATGTGTGAGCATTTTTCCATTTCCTACCTCCTCTCCTCTGAAAAACCAGGTCAGCTCGGCTCCCTGACGTGTCCAATATTTGTCAAATGTTGACGAATTTGTAGGAAATCTGCAGGAACAAAAACACGTCTTTCTTTTTTTCGCTTTCTATCTATTCCTTTCAAAGCTGTCACTTTTCTCTGTGCTGTCTTCTTCCTCTCTTCCCCCGACTCTCTGAAACTCTGACTGGACTGCCTGTCTGCTCTGGCCTGCTTCCTGATTGGCAGAGAGCATCCAGGAAGTGAGGCTGTGATTGGCTGCTGTGGGATTCTGCTAGAGTCATCAGGAGCTTTAACACTTCCAGATGTTTGTGCAGCAGCAGGGAGGCTGAGCTCTGAGCTAGAGCTGCGTTCTAACATGCAAATGCTTACCACAGCTAAATTTCCCGTGGTGTTAGTCATCAGTTTGGTTTCTTGTTTGACACCAGGAGGTCAGAAGGTAAAAATCAGAGGTGCGAGGAAGAAAGGACTCAACGTTTAGATCAAGGAAGACTCAGTGGGGTTGGCTTTCATGGTGGTAACAGACTTGGCAGTTTTACTCAACTTTACGGAGCTTTTAGCAACTTTTATGATGCTGTTTCCTAATGGTGAAAGGTCTGGACTGAAGGCAGAGCAGTTCAGCCCCCTGACTCTTCTTTTGTGAAGCCATGCTGTTGTGATGGATGTGGTATGTGGTTTAGCATCGTCTTGCTGAAATAATCAAGGCCTTCCCTGACAGAGACGTTGTCTGGATGGGAACATATGTTGCTCTAAAATCTCCCTCTACTTTTGAGCATTGATAGTTCCTTTCCAGATGTTTGAGCTGCCCATGCCATAGACACTAATGCAACCCCATACCATCACAGACGCAGGCTTTAGAGCTGAGCCAGGAGAACAAGCTGGATGCTCCCTCTATCTTTAGTCCCCAGGACACGGCGTACCTGGTTTAAAAAAGGAATTTTAAATTTTGATTGATATGACCACAGAACAGTTTTCCATTTTGCCTCAGTCCATTTTTAAATGAGCTTAGGCCCAGAGAAGACAACAGCATTTCTAGATCCTGTTCACATATCTCTTCTTTGCATTTGTTGATGCATGGCCAACTGTGTTGATTTCTAGAAGTGTTCCTGAGCCCATGCAGTGATTTCCAGTGCCTGTTTTTAATGCAGTGATGACTGAGGGTCTGAAGACCACAGGCATCCAGTACTGACCTTCAGCGCACAGAGATTTCTCCAGGTTCTCTGAATCTTTTGACGATATTACGGACTGCAGGTGGTGGGACATTCAAAGTCTTCATAATTTTATTTGGAGAATATTTCTCTGAAATTGTTCCACAATTTTGACCCTTTACCTACTGAGCTGACGCTGGCGCTGTGTTTTATATGTCCGGAGTATTATTAGCGTAACTCTGTCAAAGTTTGTCTGATCAGAAAAATTCTAACGGTGTTGGAAAGCTGAGAATTGTGGGCATGCGCACATGTATGGTTCATTACAGTACTCGCAACCATATGACGTGGGCATTCATAGCAAAACACCAGAAGTATCGCGAGACTGCTATGCAGATTCTCAACAGTGTAACTCCTTGAAAGTTTGCTCAATCTAAAAAATTCCAACGCTGACAGAGAGCTGAGAATCTGTGCTTTTATATGGTTCGTGTTATATATATATTATGGTAATGTCGAACAGCACCGTGAAAACGGCAGCTTTGGCAGAAGACGAGTGAGAAAGGAGAGTGAAGGAAGAGAGTAATAGGAGAGCGAGCAAGAGTGTTGTTTTGTTTTTAAAAAAATAGCGTTAGATAGTGGCATTTGTGCGTGTCTGTATGTGCAATAACAACATGTTACTTGAGAATGTTGAGAATGCATTTTTCCACCTTTATTTGCACTAATTGTCATTTATGTATATAGTTAACTTTTGCACTGTGTTTTGCACACCCAGATTCCTAGACTCAAAAAACATGACAGGTGATTGTTCTAAACATTTATAGGTTCACATTTCAAATGTCAAATCAAAACTTCATGAGCAATAACAAAATTTCTTCTCATAAAAGCCATAACAAACAAATCCATTTTTGTGTTTTTCTTCTTTTAAACTGCTGACAATTCCATATAATGTGCAATTAATCATTAACCAGATGTTGAAAAGTCAAGTTCAAGTACTCCTGGGAAAAGGGACCAAAAGCTCTCAGACTTAGGGCATTTCCTGACTATTTTACAGCCATAATAAGAAAATATGTCCAAATCGCCATTTTTAGACTCAGTAGGTAAAGGGTTAATATCTGCCTCTCTAAAATGCTCCTTTTATACCCAGTCATGTTACTGATTCATTGGAAATAGGGCTGGACAATTAATCTAAAATTAGATTAAATCACAACACGGCCTGCTACAATTTTCAAATCGCAGAAGGTGCAATATATCTTTGACCTGAAATTTGAGTCAAAATACCAGTTTTAAAGTTGTTTTGCAGCAGAGATGTTACACATGACATATCATGCAATCATTCAGGTGCCATTTCTGTAGAATAGTCTACAAAAAATCCTATCTTCTTCATTTTTGCACTTTTTTCTTACTAAATATAAGAATGACAAAAACCCTTCAATGCAACAATTCATATCCAATTTGCAATACGAGTCAAAATCATCAGAATTAGATACTTTTAAAGAATTGTTCAGCTCTTGTTTAGGAAGAAAAGAAAGTTAAGGAATGATCGCATATCAAATCACAATTACAATATTGGGGGAAAAAATTGCAGCCTTTTGTTGCCCCGTCCCTATTTTTTTTAGATGTGCCGCTGCCATCAAATTCAAAATGAGCTTATATTTTTCCTGAAATGTCTTAGTTTCAACATCTGATATGCTGTCTATGCTCTATCATCAATAAGATATGGGATAATGAGATTTGCAAATCATTGTTTTTATTCACATTTTACACAGTGCGCCGACTTTTTTGGAATTGGAGTTGTACATGTAAACGTGGCCTTACTTATTGGGGTTTTTTGTTTATCTCAAGGAGGAACTCAGCTGTCTTTTGGTGGAGACAGTCGTTTAGTTAAGGTTTAAGCTGAACTTGACAACATTATGATATCAACAAAAATATCTGTCTAGCATAGTGAACACACCCTGCATGACTCAAATCCTTCTGTCATAGACACTTGAGGAAATAGTGATCAATAAAAGCTGAGACACTGATACGAGACATTTATTAACTGTCACATCAAAGATGAAGTCTGTGTGGGAATGAAAGAGGATCATTTATAGTCTGAAGCAATGCGGAAACATTTATTTCCTAATGAGTAACCAGAATGTCAGCTTCAACTCCTTCTTTCTGTTTCTAAAGAGATCATGTTAAAACCTGCAATCTATTTAACTTATTTTATCGTATAAGGGAAGAAGATTTTAAATGGAGCAAAACTTGACAGCAAAATTGATATGGTGACTTACAATGTTTTAAATAAGCTGCATATCTCAGAGCTTGGGGGAGGTTCAAGCCAAGCATGTGGAAACAACGAAGTTCAGATGCCAGAAAAATTAATCACAGATTGTCTTCAAATCCACAGAGACCAAAACCAGAACCACAGAGCTGGGTTGATCCATGCAAACATATTTGCTCTGCAGTGAATGAGTTCATGTTGTGCCTGAGGTGTGTTACCAGCCCGGTCTGTATCTCACAAACAGTTCCTGCATGGTGAGAACGGCTCTGGAGTCAGGAACACTAACAGAGAAATCCACATTTTCAGAAAGCTTGTTGTCTTAAGGTTGTTACTATCACATGATCGAGTTTCATTACACAACAACAGCAGATGACTAACACTCTGAACAACACATGCTCCCAAATCTGAGTTTTTACCTTATCTATGCCTCTATTTTTTACCTTTAGGAGCAAAAGCTTGTCATTTAAAAGCAACAACAGTTGGGTTTCTATGTTTTCCTTTTCAGTCAGTTATACAGCTGATGTTTATTCACCAGGACATTATTTAGACTGCAAGCCCAAACCTGCATACAACCTGACACATACAGGCCGAAGTTTGAGTTTTAAAGCCCGGTTAGAGAAAACACTCGTATGCAAGGGTGTTTTGGGAAGATGAAGGCTGTGAATGCTCAAACTGATTTTAAAGTGTCTTAAATGTTATTTGCAACACAAGAGCAACAAAAAACTCAAATTCAGAGTAAAGAAAGACATCAGAATCTAAGGAAAGAATCATGCTGGGACTTGACGGCGTGATTGTTTTGGTATGGTTCTTTCCCAGTTCTCTTCCACTGCAAAGCCTGATCATCAATGCACATAATAGCAGGCTGCAATAGAATTAGCAAAATACATCTCCAAAGCACTCCCTTAAAACAATGTGTAATGGTCATGCAGATATTAAAAACACTTTGGCACCCCGCTTACTCCTCAAACACCTACCTAACTGGGGGGAAAGTTGCACGACCTCGATGCTGACATGATTTCAGAAAATTGGCATATGTGCTGGAATGGCTAATGACTGCAGCAGACACATACAGCAGTAACGTAAACAATCAGTGATAACAAACTGTATACACCGCTTTCCACATTATTAAGCAAATGACATTTTTCTCTTGTTTCCCTAAATATTAATGCAAATGACAGAATATTTTCAAGTCATCAGCCGTTAGAGCATAATTCAAATGTTTTTGAACAAACTTCATAATGACAACCATTACTTTTTCTTTTTTTTTAAATAAAAACCTCAAAATGCACTGTTCCACATTATTAAGCAGGCCACAGGTTTCAGCAATATGGGAAAGAAAAAGGATCTCTCTTCTGCTGAGAAGTGTCAAATAGTGTAATGCCTTGGACAAGGAATGAAAACATGAGATATTTCACGAAAAATTAAAAGTGATTATCATACTGTGAAGAAATTTGTGGCTGATTCAGAGCACAGACGGGTTTGTGCAGATAAAGGAATAATGAGGAAGGTTTCTGACGGATAAATACATCAGATTAAGAGAGCAGATGCTAAAATGCCATTACAAAGCAGCAAACAGGTATTTGAAGCTGCTGGTGCCTCTGGAGTCCCACCAACCTCAAGGTGTAGGATCCTCTAGAGGCTAGCAGTCGCGTATAAACCTACTATTCAGCCACCCCTAACCAATGCTCACAAGCTGAAATGGTTGCAGTGGGCCCAGAAATACATGAAGACTCATTTTCAAACAGTCTTGTTTACTGATGAGTGCCGTGCAACCCTGGATGGTCCAGATGGAGGAGTAGTGGATGGTTGGTGGATGGCCACCATGTCCCAACAAGGCTGTGACATCAGCAAGGAGGGGGCGGAGTCCTGTTTTGGGCCGGATTCATGAGGAGAGAGCTGATAGGCCCCTTTGGGGTCCCTTAAGGTGTGAAAATGACCTCGGCAAAATGTATAGAGTTTCTGACTGACCACTTTCTTCCATGGCACAAAAAGAAGAGCAGTGCCTTCTGTATCAAAAGTTTCTTCATGCATGACAATGCTCCATCTCATGCTGCAAAGAATCCCTCTGTGTCATTGGCTGCTATGGGCATAAAAGGAGAGAAACTCATGGTGTGGCCCCCATCCTCCCCTGACCTCAACCCTACTGAGAACCTTTGGAGCATCCTCAAGCTAAAGATCTATGAGGGTGGGAGGCAGTTCACATCAAAACAGCAGCTCTGGGAGGATATTCTGACATCCTGCAAAGAAATTCAAGCAGAAACTCTCCAAAAACTCACAAGTTCAATGGATGCAAGAATAGTGAAGGTGATATCAAAGAAGGGCTCCTATGTTAACATGGAACTTGTCCTGTTAAGATGTTTTTGATTGAAATAGCTTTGATTTCAGTAAATATGACCTTCTAATGCTGCAAATTCAACAAATGACCATTTCAGTTTTTTACAACCTATAAAATGTTTTAAAACTCTGTCGTGCTTAATAATGTGGAACAGTGCATTTTGAGGTTTTTATTTTTTTGAAAATAATGGTTATCATTATGAAGTTTGTTCAAAAACATTTGAATTATGCTCTAACGGCTGATGACTTGAAAAATATTCTGTCATTTTCATTAATATTTAGGAAAACAAGAGAAAAATGTCACTTGCTTAATAATGTGGAAAGCAGTGTATGTGGCCATAGCATTAACAAGCTCCAGGAGAGGGTACTGCTAATAGCAGGAATACACACCATTAAAGCTCAGTCTCATGAAACTGTCTGCCTCGAGTGTCATGCTGTTGTATCTGTGATGGCAATGTTTTCACAGGCAAGAGATACACAGATTCCACATACAGTGCTCAGTTCTGACTGCCAATGAAAATGTCAGACTTTTATCGTAGATTAGTCAAAGTAAGTAGAAAAGTTATGCATGATTTGTATCACACAACACAGAAGCGTCTGTGTGACAAAAGTCATGTGACTACTATCCACAGACTGTAGAAAGAATTGGACTAACCCTGTGTGACGTCAGCCATCTGCTTACAGTAGGCAGACTCAAACTGCTTTGATAGCCAATCCACGGCGGCTTCCATATTGAAATCGCGGTCTCAACTGAACTTTGGATCAACCTAACGGCCCACCCACTAAGTTCGACTTTCCATCAGCTAGCTAGCTAGCATTCTGGTTGAAGTTAAAAGGCAGCTTCTGCCTGTCGAGCTATCTGTCAATCAAATGAGATGCGCCAATCAGTGCGCAGTAAAGCTTTTCCTAAATATAATCTAAACCATTGTGGTACAAACCCCGCCCCTGTGAGAGCACATAAGACTTTAGCTAGTCAGACACGTTTGTTTTTTTGAACCAGGCTGTTAAACCAGTTTATGTCTTTGTTAAAAGAAAAAAAAACAGCTTTTTAACAGGTTCAGACAGGATTTCTGGTGGTCAAGTGGACCAGGTGGCTCACTGTATTGCAATTTTTTGCATTGGTTTAATTTTTCGGCACCGGAGGTTGTTGCTTGCTAATATTACGTATCCTGTGATGCAACTATTGCACAAATGACAACAGCTATTGAAAATAACTTATTGTTTAGGCCTAGTTTGTAAAACCAAAGTGTTTGTTTACTTCACCTTTGCTGATCTGCTTTTATTGATGTAAATGTACTTCCCTGTTAGACCAACTGTCAGTAAAAACCACCTGTTTATAACTTCCTTCTTTGCCCCATACCTCTGGTTATCCCAGGCCAGTCGCTATTTATACATTTTTGTGAATTTTATTGATGGTAGTTCTTCCAGTGCGGCACTTAGGCTTTATTAAGTGCTATAAAGTTAACCTAAGTATAATGTTACATAACATTAAATGCTTACATATTAAAGTAGTTAACGTAATTAGCGTTAAAAAGCTTTCATCTATGAGGAACAGGAATCCATTTAAAGGGGGTTTTCAATTCTAGTTTATGTGTTACTTTTCAATGAACAACATCAAATACTTTGAGGACTTGACTGTGGATTTAGGCTGTAGTTTGGCTTTAAAATGTGTCATATGTGTCATAAAATACACTCCTAGTGTGAGCCGAGGGTTTAGGTGTTGGCATTGTGCACTTATCTTACTCACAAACGTACTATTACAAAGACAAGCCTTTAAGAGTCATGTTAAATTATAACTTAAGCTTTCCTGACTCCGACACATAGACAAAGCCTTGCAGATAAAACTAATGGCCGAGAGTCTTGGCACAGGCTCGCACCGTAACAATCAGCTGGGAATGTTTCAGTGAGCGTCTGCAGATTCATGCATGCATGTGTAAACTTTGACCCAAATGGCGACATGCTCACATGTTGATACAAGAATTTATGGCTTTGGGTTCAAGCAGGCTACACCCAAAGTCTACAGTTTGTTTCACCTCCATTTTTCATCTTTTCTCTGTAGTATAAATATACTTCAGCGTGTTTCTAAAATATGCAGTTAAGATAAAGAAACCATTCACAACAGGATCAAAGAAAATGTGGGGAAATATCTATAGGGAAGTAGCTATTTGGGGCATAAAGTGTCCCAAAACAAAGAAACTAGGTCCTCAAAATAAAAGAGGAGAGTATGAACTGCTTGTTTCACCTAATCAGGAGTCCAAAAACCATCAGAGTTTTTGTGAAATATTTTGAAAATAGAGGAATAATGCATATATAGCTAAAACCTGTGATTTCCATGCATTTTTGCTGTAAAGATGTGAACAGAAAAGTTCAAGTTCTCTGGTGATCTTCCTCTAAGTGGACTTGGATTTCATTTCTCAACAATTTGGCAAACTTCAATAACATTTTCAGAGATTTAAAAACCCCAAATCCAAACCTAATGCTGATTATTTTTGCAGAATTGAAATGCTAAATTCTACTTTGTGGCATTGCAAAAACTGTTTTGCATATTGCGCAAGCTAAAGTGGCAGATTACTGGGTTGTTAACATATCAAGATTCTAACTTTAGAACAACACAAATAAATATCAAATTATATATATATATATATATATATATATATATATATATATATATATATGACAGTTTTATAACTATGGCAGCAAAACCACAGGACTTAGACACCCAAAATTTGACAATTTCTTGATATCGATAATAAAAACTGCAGGTTACATAGCATTTTTGATGGGTTAATTTATACTCTTATTTACTTGAATTGGTAAAAGAAGTAGTTTTAATGCTTTTATACTTATGATAATTTTGAGCACTAAAACAGACGCGATGTATCGTTTCTAATAACATACTACAGCAAAATATCGACGTATCGAACATTCTGGCAACCTAATACAAATGGCTGCATCAGTCCTGTTGCAGATTTTAAAGATGAACTGCAAAACTCTTAACAGAAATGCAGTATTTATGTTCCCAAAGTACCAAAGGGCATGTTTAAACCAGCTGAAACAGTGCCTTAAATGTTGTCTAGTCGATTTTGTTGATATCTAACCATCTCTAGTTTCAGTTGAGTGTTTGTATTTCAGGTGTAAACTACCCTGTTGTCTTGTGACAGCTCATTTTCCTCACATAAATCTGTGTGATTAATCGATATCAGGCTGACTTGATGTAAAACAGACGAATGTTTTCGGTGTTTTTCGCCGTTTTACCTCCAGAGCTGTTGGGCTGTCGTCGAACCACTTGTTCCCGGGTTTCCCTCATGCTTTCCTCCTCTTCCTCGGACCTTGCTTCGGCCATTTCTCCTCTTTATCAGACTTTTTCGTTCTCCTTTCTGTGTTTCTGTCAGTCTGTGTGGGAGGAAAACGGAGCTGGGTCAAAACAGAGACAGCGACAGCACCAACATTTCTCCTCCTCTTGTTTCGTCGTCGGTTTACATCCACCACAACAACACCGGGACAAGTTCACCCAAACAACGTCAACTTTATCGCCCGAATCAACTTCCAGAGTGAGTAAAACGCGTCGGTTTTGTTTGTGACCGCATTTTAGTCGTTAAACTGTGTCGAACTTGCTGTTATTTCGACACAGTGGCTATCGTTGGGTTTGGGTTTCGGCTGCAGAGTTTGTTCGAGCTTCCCTGTTTCCCCCAACCACCGGTCGCGAGCTCCTGATACAGAGCCGCACGCGCTCCGGCTGCGTGACGTCACCAACTGAAAAAAATACACAGAGCATGGGAACGAGGGAAAGCAGCGGGTGGGAAGTTAGGCTCTTTTTAGTGATCGGATCATTTGACTCAGCTGAAGTGAAAGAACCGGATCTTTAAGCTCTGAACGGATCTCCATCGTGATATTCAGTCAAAATCAGCAGTGTTTAAATCTAAAATGAATATGCATAAACATTTCTTAAGATTCAAGTTGAACAGAAGCCATCAACATCAATATATTTCATTTTAAATAGTTTACTGTGTTAACACGTTATTTTTTCTCAATATATTGACTTCTTTATCTTGTTTTTACAGGAAAACAAAGCTAGTTTTCCCATGATGAATAAATTATTTCTAGAGATTTCTAGAAAACAACCAAAATTTACATTTTACCCTAGGAAATGGAGAAAATTAAAATGCATTTATGTTCTCCTGTCTTTAATGATTTGCTGCTACAAGTTTGTTTTTCCCTTCTCTTTGTTCAACCATGTTTCATTTCATCTTACTCAAACTGCAAACTTTTTTTTTTTTTTTTTTTTTTTTTTTTTTTGCCCAGAAACGTGGGTTTGATTAGGAAGTTTTGGGATAAGGAGACTGTAGAGGGACCTGAAACTAAACCAGTTGGGGAACATTTCTCTAAATTGCCATCTCAAGTCTTTGAAATATACCTGAAAAAATAAAACTCAACTCTGTTTTTTTTTAATGCATAACCATTACATTGTCAATCATTAGGAAATAGAGGCTGACTGCAATTCAGTTAAACATGGACATTTACCTGGATTAGTGACTTAAGCACCTCTTAAATTTGGCTACAATTAAAGAGAATTACATTTACATTCTCATACATTTTCTCTGGTAATCTGATAAATGTAACTAAAGTGTTTAATTCAGAACAATCAACTTTTTTTCAAGTTAATGCAATATATTTCCATAGCCGTGATATCTCAGAAATGCCACAATATTGAAAAGTGCAAAAGTATAAAAAGATTAGTTGCATCCACATTTGTATTCATATTGAACTGTTGATGTGCTAGGAATCAGAAAAGAAATCTGATGCCTGAATCTCAGAGTCATGGGCATGGAGAGTCATTATAAGGATCATAGTCAACTAAAACTAAAGATTGTTTATTTTCTGTCTTGTTTAATTCTAACAAAATGAAATAGAAAACTTTCATTTGTCACTTAAAGGAGTAGGTTGTTTGAGCCAACTCGTTCACTATTCGCACAGTACTGGGAAAAAAGAAAAGAAAACAAAGGGCCTAGCCATAGGTACTGTTTCTCGTTTTCCTTTTTTTTTTTAACTAATTATAAAATATCTCAATCTTCTAAATAAAAAAAACAAAGGTACTAAAATAAAAAAGTACAAGTATTTAAGTAAAAGTTCATAAGTAGTTATTACTATTACTATTACTATTAATGCAAGTAATGCAAATGCCCTGATAAATTACTTATTCCTTTCAAACAACAGATTTAACCCTTTAAAGGAAGAATTGTCCTGAAGACTGCTGAGAGGCTGTAAAAAACACGAGTTCTACAACTCTGTTAAAAGTTGAAGAAGGAAGATCAGACCTTATTTCTTTTATGAATGTTTTAATTTGTCATACATGCAAAATGGGCAGCCAGCCTTGAAGCTGAGCGTTGCAGATTAAATTACCTAACACATGTGTGTTGAGGACCTTTAAATGGTGATAAAAATAAAAAAGAAACCTGTTGTTGTTTCAGTGTTTTGGCACTAGAGGGCAGCACTGACAGCTGTATTCACAGTGGACTGACCACATCACTACATCTACTACAGTCAGATTTACTCACAGAGCTCAGAAATAAACAGCTTTCACCAAAGAGCGTTGATATATATCTTAAATGCAGTAGCATGGAAATAATTCAATAAATAAGCATGGTTTCTTTACTTTATTGTAAACAGCAGTCACAAACAATCCTAAATAAAATGTGTTTTTAACAGCAGCATAAAAGTGTCTAAATTCAGGCCTGATTGACCAATAAAGTTGTTTTTAATGGCAAATAATAACACATGAACAAATTAAATCCCAGTTTAAACAAAAAAGTCACATAGTAGGTACACAAAATGAGCAAAATGTAACATTTATTTAACCAGTTATAGTAAGGCACTTTTTAAAAGGCATCTAATGCGTCATAACCAAATAAAATCTTCATTGAAACAAAATAAAGTCATGTTTTGTGATTTCATTATTTATCTAAAGGTATTTTAAGTGAAATCAATGCATGTTTTAACTTCATTAGAGCTAAAAACAACTTAAATTTAAAGAAATATATATTTTAAACAAAAGATCTGTCAATTAAAAAACATAATCTTGAATTTTTGCGTTAAAATGGGGTCACGTTTAAAGCAGATTTGGAGGTGGTTGTTTGGCTTTGATCCAGCTGACGTTTGTTTGAGCTTGTGTGCGTGCGTCCATTGTTCTAACAGCAGATTAACGCCTCCTGCTGTCCTCTGACAACAGCCGTTAACCTGTGTTACCACGGCGATCAACAGAGCTCCTCTTATCTAGGAGGAAATAAACGAAGTGTGTTTGTTGTGTGAGACAGGTTTGCATCTTTAGAGAAAGGCTCAAGGCAAAGAGCAATATGAGGCGCTTCTCTGTTTAACTTAATAACAATCATGCAAACAAAAAACGAAAAATTCCACATCTCTCTTCAGATAGCACAGTCAGAGAAATACAGGACACTCTGAGATATAAAGACCAGATCCCCACTGAACCGGGTCTTAGAGGAGCATCATAGCTCAAAATCAGCATCATAATGTTTTAACGAGTCTTTAGGTCAGGTGGAACTTATAAAAATCTAAATATATGCTCACTACTGGTGCAATATTAGATTTTCTGCCACAGATCACACTTTTTACTTATTGTTTACATGTTTACTCCACATAAATCCAGAAATACATTATTTTACTGTGGACATCTAACAAACGGTAATCATCCTGATATGAAGACATTTTCAGGGTTTGAACCTTGGGCCAGAGTTATTCCCAAGAGACATTTTTGGATAATCCCAATTCCAAAAAAGTTGGGGCACTGTGCAAAATGTAAATAACAGAATGCAATGATTGTTAAATCCCATAAACATATTTTATTCACAGTAGAACATAAACAAAATATCAGATGTTAAACCTGAGACTTAGCTCATTTTGAATTTGATAGCAACAACACATCTCAAGAAAGTAAGGACAGGAGTGAGCAAAAACAGTAGAAAAAATGGGTTAAGAGTGGCAAAAGACAGGAAATAGTTGATGTAAAAGCAGCAAAAATGGCATAGAATTACAAAAACATGTAAAAAAAACATTGCAAAAAGTGGCAAGAAATATGTAAAAAGTGAAACATAAGTGACAAAAAGGTTGAAAAATGGCAAAAATATTTTAGAAGTAGCTAAGGTAGATGACAGAAAGTGGCCAAAATGTGATTTTAAACAATGAACATAAAAAGATGAAAGAGTGAAAAGTGGCAAATATGTAAATAGGGCAAAAGTGCGCAACAAAAAGTGGCAGAAATGTGTTGAAAATGGGCCAAAATTGTGCTACAATGGGCAAAAAGTGGTAAAAATGTGGAATAAGTGGCATTAACAGTGACATAAGAGTGAATAGCAGAAAATGTGTTAAAAGTGGCAAAAGTAGGTGACATAAAGGGGCAAAATGTAACAGAAATGTGTTAATAAGCATCAAAAATCCTAAAAATGGTGAAAAAGTGGCAAAAATCAGTGACAAAAAGGGGTAAAAAGTGGCAAAAATTTGTTAATGAGCATTAAAAAATCTTCAAAATGGTGAAAAAGTGGCAAAAATCAGTGACATATAGGGGCAAAAAGTGACAGAAATGTATTAAAAGGGGCAAAAATCCTCAAACTTGTGGAAAAGTGGCCAAAGTGGCAAAAATCAGGGACAAAATGGGGCAGAAATGTGTTAAAAAGTGTCAAAAATCCTCAAAAATTGTGAAATAGTGGCCAAAGTGGCAAAAATCAGACTAAATAGGGCTAAATTGGCAGAAAATGTGTTTAAACTGGCAAAAAAAAGTGACAAAAAGCAAAAACCAGCAATAATTTGTTAAAAGGGGCAAAAGTGGGTGGCTAAGAAGAGAAAATAGTAACAAAAATACGTCAAAATCGGTCTAAAAAATGACAAATGGAGCTGAAAAGTACTGAAAATGTTTTCACAATGGTAGAAAAGTTAGGAAAAAGTGGCAGAAAGTAGTTGCAAATATGGGTGGAAAAAGAGGTGAAAAGGGGTTAAAAAGTAGCACTAATAACACAAGCATCAGAGCCCAATAATAGTTAGACACACTTTTCAGCTCATACGAGTTAACTGTTAGCCAGGATACTAGCACCACAATGCTACTGATCCAACACTCGCACTGATATCAGTAACTAAGGCCTGATGATGACTCTTGGACTAATAGGCAGGGGATGTTCACCTATCCTGGCCTAATGATTGCCTGTCTCTGGATCTAAATGTACAGATATAACTATTACAGTTGTCTATACTCTTCAGTAAGTAATTAAAGTGCGCTAATGTTACATTTAAATGTAGTTTTTTAAACCCGTATCTAAAAAAATGCTTTAACAGTTTTGTACACTCAGACAAAAATCAGAGCTCCTCTCCAGCTCTCTGTCTCTCTCTCCCTGATGAGCGTGACTTCCTGTCTCCATGGGCGGGGGCGGGGCCACACGGTTACCTAGCAGCCAGCAGCGGAGTGATTGACGGTTGAGCGGATTAAAGCTCAGCAGCGGAGCAGCAGGTCAGAAAAGGACCGAAACGACACTAAATACGGTTTGAAACAACAAACCACGGGACTTATGCTCGTTTGCTGGACTTTTAGAGAGATTTGAAGTACTTTAATTTGTTTCTGGGAGAGGCAGAAGCAGTTTTTGAAACTAACATTCCTTCATCTGGGACTAACCGGAGGTAAGATCCGTCTGTTAGCTTAACTGCAGGTGCACGTTAGCCTGGACCGGAGTGTTACGGTAATATTATAGCTGTTTTTAGAGATAAAACTGTCATAAAAAGTTACAAACTAGACTATTTTAGGTGTTTCACCTATAAATGTAAGCTTTAAAATAACTCAGAGTAAGAAATGAAACAGTTGAAAGTGAAAACACGAAGAAAAAACCTTTAAAGAGTGTAAAAAAGAGAAGAGTAGCTCAAAATCAGCCATGTTGTTATTAAAATGTGATTTAGTTAAGACTAAAACATTGATAAGACTGGCAAATAAATGACACTAAGATGAAAAAAATATTAAGAAATCGATGAAAAATAAATTAATTATAAAAAGCACATCAGATAGTCAAAGAAATGTACAGAAATTTCAAAATAAAACAAAAATACAATAATGAAATAGAAATGTGTCTTTTAGACTGTGTACAATTAAGTCGAAATGAAATGACATTTTGTCAAACATGATTTAAATTAAAGTAAAGCAATAAAAATATGAATTTGTTTGAAAAATGTACAGAAAAAAATGGACAAAAGAATAAAAAACTGATCAAATATGGCTGTAGAAGTGAATCAAATAGAGAAAACAGGACCAACTAATAAGAAATGATGCCCATTGAATAAGATAACAAGAGCAGCTTGAACCTAATACTGCATTTGAACAGAAATGCATTAGAGTATTTGTTGTTTTGTCCATATATTCTCTACTTGACCATCAGGTGTTGTGTTTCAGAGATATCTTTGCTGAGTAACGCTGCTGCATCATTCAGGTGTAGCTGTGATGTAAGGAGCATTAAGGAGTCTGCACGTGCTCACTCTTAGATCAGTGAACCTCAGTGACCTGCACACACAGTCTCTCTCTCTCACAATAGCCTCATCTGTGATGGCCATTCAGAGTCAGTCAGAGCTGGAAAACTCAAACCCAGAGCGAAAAAGGAGGAAATAAAACACCAACAACTTATCTGTTGATACAGCTGAAAATTTTATCCAAGCATCACTGGGACTTGCTGTGGAGTGTATTTATTACTACTTTGTCTGAGGCAAAGTACTGAAATGCTTCCTCAAACTCTTGTTTTTATCAGAAATTCACTGACTCCAAATGCTTGAGTGCAAATGGTTTCAGAGTTTTGGGCGTGCCAAAGTGCTTTTGGAAAGTATTCAGACCACCTTCACTTTTTTCAAAATTTAGCTCAGGTTCCTTCCATTTCTCTGGATCAGTGTTAGTCAACCAAACTGCTGAAAAATATCTTTGCAAAAACTACAATTTAAGTGGTGAACAGTGGCAAAAACAGCTTGAAGTAGCAATGAAAATAAGTGAAAGGTGGCAAAAATGGTCAAAAAGCAGCAAAAATGGCTGAAAAGGAGAGAAATGGGGAGAAAAATGGTCAGAAAGTAGCAAAAATGGGTGAAAAGGGGCTAAAATGGGGAGGAAAAAGTGCAGGAAGGGTCAGAAAGTAGCATAAACAGTTGAGAAGTGACAAAAAAAAATGAGATACAGGTGGCAAAAATGGTCCAACATTGGCAAAAACAAGGCAAAAAATGAGTGAAAAGTGTCTAAAATAGGCAAAAAGCAGTTAAGAGTGGCAAAAATGGGCAAAATATAGGAAACAAGAGTATTTAATGACAAAATGTAGCTTAAATGGGCAAAAATGGGATAAAAGTGGCAAAAATGAGTAGAAAAATATGTTTAAAAATTGGTATATAATGGCAAAAGGTAGCTTAAATGGGCTAAAAGTAACAAAAAAATAGTTGAAAGTGGAAAAAATGGGCAAAAAAGTGTTATTTAATGGCAAAAGGTAGCTTAAAATTGGAAAAAAAAATTAAATATGGAAAAATGGCAAAAAGAAGTGGCAAACATGAGTAAAAAAGTAGGAAAAAAGAGGTATTTAATGGCAAAAGGTAGCTTAAATGGGCAAAAAAAGGTGGAAAAGGGCAAAAATGGGATAAAAGTGGCAAAAATGGGTAGAAAAATACTTTTAAAAAATTGGTATTTAATGGCAAAAGGTAGCTTTATTGGGCGAAAAGCTGCAAAAAATAGGGAAAAATGGCAAAAAGAAGTGGCACAAATGGGCAAAAAATAAGAAAAAAATTGGTATTTAATGGCAAAAGGTAGCTTAAATGTACAAAAAATGGTGAAAAAGGCAAAAATAGGATAAAAGGGGTATATAATGGCCAAATGTTGCTGAAAGGGGCAAAGTTAGTGGCAAAAATAGGGAAAAGTGGCAAAAAGAAGCGGCAAAAATGGGCAAAATAAGAAAAAAGGTGGATTTAATAGCAAAAGGTACCTGACATGCACAAAAAATGGTGAAAAGGGCAAAAATAGGATAAAGGGCAAAAAATGGCAAAAATGGGTAGAAAAAAATAGGTCTATAACAGCAAAATGTAGCTTTAATTGGCAGAAAATAGGGAAAAGTGGCAAAAGTTAGTGGCAAAAATAGTCAAAAACGGGCAAAAAGTTTCCCTTTTTTAAGGTTTTCTTGGGGAATGATACTTAAAATGAAGACTTAAAAGAGCCACAAATAATCACAAAAGAGCCACACGTTCAGTATCACTGGTCTTGATCTTTGCTGAGATGTACTAGATTCCACCTGTGGTACATTAAATTGATTGGACATGATTTGGACAGGTACACATCTCTCTAAAGATGCTGACCATGCTATGAGGTCAAAGGAACTGCCTGAAGAGCTCAGAGACAGGATTGTTGTCAGGCACAGATCTGGGGAAAGCTACAACAAAAAAAGCTGCACAGTGACCCCCATAATTCTCTCAGAGCTGGTCATCTGGCCTAACTGAGCAATCAGGGAATAAGGGCCTTGGTAAGAGAGGTGACCAAGAACCTGATGCTCACTCTGACTAAGCTCCAGAGATCCTGTGTGGAGATGGGACAAAGATCCAGAAGGACAACCATCACTGCAGCCCTCCACTGATCTGGGCTTTATGGCAGATTAGCTAGACGGCGTCCTCTCCTCAGTGCACAACACATGAAAGTCTGCTTGGAGTTTGCAATAAGCTCCACATGAAAGCGAAGCGAGTTATCATGTGCTGATCCCATGGCTTGGTTTTTGCTCTGATATCATTGTCAATTGTGAGGCCTTCTATAAAGAGGGGTGAGGCTCTCCAGATCATGTCCAGTCAATTTAAGTTTCCACAGGTTTCACAGAACTCTGGCCCAAAGCAACACCAGATCATCGTGAGAGTTTCTTCCTTCCTCACTGACCATTCTCCCAATCCTGTAACTCGTGAGTACGCTGTGAGAAACAAACAGCTGTTAAAGCGGAGGGTAAAGACCTTGAATCACCGGCTGCTGTCCATGAAGGAGATTAACATGTGTGCAGCTGTGAGTGCGTGTGACCTCATTTATGAAATATAGGACAGTAAAATATGGGAAAATATCAGGTTATTTTGGGCTCAGCTGATAGAAGCATGATGATGTGGCATTTTCTTACTGTTTTGAAGCAAACAAACAGATTTGTTACATCAGTAGAAGCTGGTGAGTTCCTCTCTGTTGAACTTTAGTTTTTATTTCTATGATAATTATTGCATTTTTTATTTTTATCCAAACACTGCTGCATCTCTGCCTTGAGTTTCAACTGTGCAGACCCAAGGATATGAAGTCGTTTTAGTGCTGCAAAGTAAAAAACATGTTAAAAAAATACTGAAAAAGGAATTAAGAAGGATAGAAATAAGCCTTGTGATATTTATTTACACCTTTTTCTTTTTTCCCAAGTGTATTTATTTCAATATATTTACAAATACAGTATCAATCATTTTGACTATTTACATACATTTTCTCGCTTTTTCTGGAATTCTCTGCCTCTATTTTCTGATAATCCTTTGATACAGTAACTGATAAGAGGAAACAATCAACTACGACTGAAATAATGTTCATTTGGGACAAGCAGAGATGATGCAAATCTAAAACACAAGCAAAAGTCCAAAGTAAATGCAACTACAGAAATGTGATGCAAATGAGATAAATGTGGCATCAGCCAAAACAACTGTTTTATGGATATACTTGTGTTTTTTTGAGTGTGCATCATTAACAGTTGTTGTAGCTTTTTGCAGCGCCTGATTTATTCACATTGCATTTCTGTAGTTGCATGTGTTTTGGACTTCTGCATGTGTTTCTGTATTGGCTGGTGTTTGCCCTTGTTAGCCAATGTACTTCAAGAGCCAAGATGTCAATAGAATAGGCATGTCTTCCTGCTATCACTGGTCAATTATTAAGGCAGATATTTGGCACTTGGCCCATTAGCGGTATCTCCATTTTCTTTTTCCTTTAATTGATAGTTGATCAAATTAGTTAACCAAAAACTGTGCTTCTTTGGCTCCACTGTAGGGTGTATCTTGCCCTTTGGCTTTATTTTTACTCTACAGTCTCACAAAATGTTCTGCATCCAACACAATCTGGTTGGCTCAATGTCACAGGAGTACCTGGCGAGTCTGGGTTTGGCGACTGCCAGGAGAACATTACCTGCCTGACTGCACTGAGCCACCAGTGAAGTTTGGTGGAGGAGGGATCATGGTATGAGGCGTTTTTTTTTTTTTAGGGTCAGGGCTAGGCCCCTTATCTCCAGTGGAGGCCAGTCTAAGGGTGCTTTCACATTAGGCCTGGTTGTTTCGAACCCCTTTCACACTAGCAACATCAAACCGTACCCAGGCCCACTTGCGTATTTACTCAGTCTGAAACAGCAGGTGGCGGTATGCACGTAGCTGGTTTACAACCCCAACAAGGAGGAGAAAGAAAAAGAAACTACCATGGCAACTACTGGGGTCATGACCTGAGCGAAGATTGTTTTTGTTTTGACCCGGCAAAAAGTCCATCCTGCATCCATGGATGATTAAAATCACTTTTTAAGATGCCAGCAACTTTGCTCTTCGTATCTGCACATCTACTACAGCTCAGAGGATTAAATGGGTTCGCGCTGTGCAGATACAGCGGTTTTTGAGGTGACAGGAGACTTTCATTGCCTTTGCACATCCTCTCACTGACTCCAACTTGTGTTCATCTGTAAGGTGAGTCACAACAGACCATTTATTTACTGGATTCTGATGATTTCTGCCCTTTATTGAGGAAAAATGTGAACAAACTGCCATGTGTGGAAAGAAGTTTAGCTTTTACGATGATGTCATATAGCTGATTTGGTGCTCTGTCCTGTATCTGGACGCGGTTGCATTCACATCTCATCTGAACCGATCCAGAGACCACTTAAATCCTGCCCGAGACCAAATCCCCAAGTGGGCCCGGGCCCCTTGCCTGGCGTGGTTTGTCTGCATTCACACTACTAAACCGAGCCGGTTTGAAAGCACCCTTAATGCTCCAGCATTCCAAGACATTTGGGACAAGGCTATGCTTCCAAATTTATGGCAACAGTTTGGGGACGGCCCTTTTCTATTCCAACATGACTGAGCCCCAGTGCACCAAGCAAGGACTATAAAGACATGGTTTGATGAGTTTGGGATGGAAGAACTTGACTGACCTACACAGAACCATAACCCTCAACCCCACTGAGCACCTTTAGGATGAACTGGAACAGAGATCCAGTCCTTTATGACAACAGAGTCATCATAGAGTATGCTGATGACTTGGTTATTCTGAGTTTGCTTAATGAGAATGAGACTTAATTGTTGATTGATTTATGGAAGAATCCTCAACAAAATGAAGTCACTTTAATCAAAAGTCAGACAATTTAGTTTGTGCATTCATATAAATACCTTGGGACCATCATTGATTCGGACTTTAAACTGTGAAGCAGTGTGTACAAAGGCTCACCAGTGTCTGTATTGTTGAAGGAAACTGTCACACTCACATTGATCTATTAATGACCCTGCTTTATCGTGCTTTTACTGAATCTGTCTTGTCTTCTTCTTTGGAGTTGTGGTTCGTTCACACTTCTCTAAGAGGGAAAAATTCCTTGAACCAAGAAGTGAAATGGTCAAGTCAGCTGATTGGTGAGCCACATCTCTATCCAGCATCCCTGTACACTGGACAGTTGCAGCAGATAGTCTTAAATGATGATTTCCACTCTATTTATGTGTTCGTTTATTTATATATTTATTCGTACAGTTCAGATTTAAAATTATTTTTACCCTAGATTAATCGAGATCTGTTGATTTGGTTTGATTTTTAATTGATTTTGTTGTATGGTACCTGACCGATGGAACCTTGTGCACTCTCTTCTTCTGTCTTTTTCTTGTTTTTAGCCTGTTTTGCCTCTTTTCAGGGGATGGGTGGGGGTCAGGTTGACCTTAATTCTTCCTGTTGTTTGTTTCATGTTGCTTCTATCTTGTGACCTTTGTGTCATAATGGATGTTCAGTCTCAAGGGCTGCAAAAAAAATCTAAGCACAAATAAAGTGGCCTGAAGCTGAACCTGAACTTTTTGTCAACATCGGCACTTGACCTCATCAATGCTCTGCAGAATAAACGCACTCAAATTTCCACAGAAACACTCTAAAAGCCTTCCAAGAGGAGTGGAGGCTGTTAGAGATGCAAAAGGGGGCTAACTCCATATTGAAGTACGGTCCCTGATAGTGTAATGGCCAGGAAGTAGAATACTTTTGTCCATATAGGGGATGTTCTGCTGCAGTTAGTTGGGTTTTCTTTGAGAATCCAACAACTGTGCAAACAGTTAAAAAAGAAAGAAAACTACAGTCTGTGGTTGAACTCTAAGGCCATAGGTTCAATTCTCTCATCAGCCTGAAGTGCTCTTCATTAAAAAAGGAGGCTATTATCAATGAATGGATCACATTACATTTGATTTAATGTAATTAAAAGGTAATAATCTCAATGGCTGATTAAAAATAAAAATAGTCATACAATGTGAATCTGAACACCTCGGGTCACTCCGTGTTGATGTGTTTAATCCCTGGTTTGTGTGATGGCATGTGACTGTCTGACTACAACACACTAAAACACACACTAAAACACACACATAAACACATAGACACACATGCGGCGGTGGCTTGGGATTAAACATCACTGTCTCATCTCAGATTACTACACACAGTCACGGATTAGAGGCCCAGATGGTGATGGGATGGAGTTTAAATTGTGTGTTTCTGTGTGTCAGACCCAGACAGTTCAAATCTCTCTCTCTCTCTCGCTCTCTCTCTCTTTCAGGTCAGCAGGCTTGCTCGTGCATGTGGCAGTAGCAGAGAGGTAGGTACTCTCTTCTGTTGTTTTGGGGGGGGGGGGATTCTTGGAGAGATTCTATGGAATTCCTGGAATGTTCCGGAACGCCTTGGGTGGGACGCATTACAGAATTTTCCTGTTATTCTTGTTGCCGCTGACGACCCTCACTTCCTCTTCTGGGCCTGAGACATACAGAGATATAAATACAGAAATATGACGACAGGGAAACAGGAGACAGCCTGTCTAATGTAACAGGAACGAAGGACACTGATCAGCTGATTGATCATGTGTTGATCACGTATTCCAAATTCAAATTCAGACTTCAGAAATGTAAAAATAAAAGTTGGGAAATATGGCAATATACCAGCTCTGATGATATTGCCAAATAGAGTTTTCATGTGTTTTGACTTGGTTACATTTTTTCTATCATGTTTTTCTGTTTCTTCTCACATTTTAATGAAAATATCCTATATGCTCAGCAAATTTAAAAAATCTATTCCTTTTTAGACAAATGTACTGAAGGGACATTAGAACCGCATCATATCCTATCGATCCTTGCCGCATTGCATCGTGTCGTATCACATCGTATCGTGTATTGCACCGATCATCAACTGGCGGCCCGGGGGCCATATCAGGCCCCCCAAAGCTTCCTGATCATTAAATTCAGAAAAGGAGGAGAAGAAGATGTTGTGGTTTTAAGAGTATCCCTTTGCTTTAAATGTCTGCAGCTCTTAAACCCTTCCCCAAAACAATTAATATTGAAATAGTTTTAGAATGACTTAAAATTTGATCTGTTTTTACAGAAATGTGCTTTTTAGTCATACTTATATATTTTTTTAAAAAGGGTAACGTTGGTAAAAGTGTTACAAAAATAATAGATAAAAAATGGCAAAATGGGTTGTGGAGTGGCACAAAGGGACAAAAATTGGTGAAAATGTGCTGAAAACAGGAAAAAAGGGGTAAATGTATCAAAAATTGGTTAAACGTGTCAAAAATAGTGCAAAAAAGTAATGAAAAGGGGTTTAAAATGTCAAAAATAGAAGAAAAGGGGGACCCAAGAGAATGGAACATGTTGGAACAGTAGTTTAAAAGGGGTTAATAATGGGAAAAATGGGTTAAAGAGGCAAAAAGTATCAAAAATGGGTTAAAGGTGGCAAATATAAGGCACAAATAGCCTGGCAAAGTACTGGAAAGTGGTTAAAGAGTGGCAAAATGGGTGAGAAGTGGCAAACATTTATATAAATGTTGAAAAAAATGTAATAAAGAGGGGCTAAAAAGTGCCAAAAATGTATAAAAGTGGCTAAAACATGCAGGAAAACGGGTTAGGAGGGGTTAAAATCTTGCAAACATTGGTAAAAGATGAAAAAAGTGGCAAAAAGTATTAAAATAGGTTAAAAGTGGCAAAAATAGTTCAAAATATTAATGACAAGGGGTGAAAACATGGAAAAAATGGATAAAAGAGGGCACAAAGAGGATAAAACATGCAGAAACATGCTGGAAAAGTGGTTTAAAATGGGCTTAAGGATTGAAAAAATGAAAGAGGCAAAAAGTATCAAAAACTAGTTAAAAGTATCAAAAACAGCAGAAATAGCCTATGGAAGTTGCAGAAAGGGGTTGAAGAGTGGCAAAATGGTTGGAAAGAGACAAACATTGACTAAATGTTGCAACAATTATTAAAAAAAATTAAATGAAAAGGGGTTAAAAAAATGATGAAAATTGATAAAAGAGTGAAGGGGTAAAACATGCAGGAAAAGTGGTTTAAGAAGGGTTAAAATCTTGCAAAAATAGGTAAAAGAGGAAAAAAGGGGCAGAAAGTATCAAAAAGGGTTAAAGTGTCAAAAATGGGGGATGGATAGGCATAGATCTCACCGTTAATGACTTAAAATGTCTTGTGTTTTGAAGAAAATACGAATACAACTACAAAAACGTTTCAATTAGACCAAAATATTTCTTTAATTTTTGTGTATTTGAAAGTCCAGCCCTCAGGGTCTCTGTCAAGAATAAATATGGCCCGTGTGCAAATGTACTTGATGATCGCTGGTGTATTGTATCATATTATTCTGCACCATAATGTATTTTTATTTAATTTAAAGTTTACCTACTACTCTGAGTAGCTACTGAGGAGTTGTACAGTGAAATATCACCATATCACCATTACTGGGGTTTATAAAAAGGATTTTTACCTTCCTTTTCTGCATCTCCCTCTTGCAGGCCACCAGCTGCCCACCATGCCCAGAATGAGAGCCTGATCCTGGGCTGAGAGAGCCCTCTGATCCCCCCCCCCCACCATCAGCCAGACACTGATCTGTATCATGCTGTAACCACCTGACCACCAGTCAAAATGATGGCCTCAGTGATGATGGGGGGCAACCACAGGAAAGCCCTCACACTGAGAGGGGTGGACCCTGAGACCTGCATGATTGTTTTCAAGAACCACTGGGCTCAGGTCAGAAAAAAAAACGTCAGGTTTCTACATTTTTACCCATAAATCCACTGATTAATCATCACTTTTCTGTTGTTTCTTCTGCTCTTTGTCTCTCCCCGGCCCTCCAGCTGCCCTATTTTTCTCATAATGGTTGGCAGACAGCATTGAGTGTGTTGGTGTGATTGTGTGTTTTAGTGACCCAGACTTTGGCCCTTAAACACAGAATCCATTTAGAACAAACCCCTCTCTACACCCGCCAAGAAAACCCACACTCACTCCACGTCTGAGAGTATTGTGTGTTGTGTGTGTGGTCGTTGTCTGAAGCTGCCGTGTCAAAGGTTAACGCTCATCCAGACAGTGAGCGACATTCTTCTGGATCTTCATTCGGTTTCTTGATATTGTCTAGTTTCTGTTGTTTACAGCTGAATTTTAGTAAGACGCTTAAAGTTTCAGAGCCAAAACCTGGTAACCCTTATTAATTTAAACCTTAAGATTTGGACTTCAGCAGGTTTTAGGTTGAGGAAAACTGGGGTGAAGTTACGTCACCTTAAAATCTCCAAAGGCGCCGTATGAAGCCTGAAATCCAGAAATGTCTGTTGAAATTTGTCCTTATTTATACACCATAGCAAAAGTTCTTTTTGATTTGATTGTAGAAACAAGCAGACAAGTGAAGTTGTACCACCTGGACTAATCTTTCAGCCTTGTCAGTAACAGACAGAAGGTAAAAAAGAATGCATCATAACATGTATCAGACCCAGTGGTCTAATTACTACAGGAGGTGAAATGGACGCTCGTGAACCTCAAACCTGTTTGTGACGGCAGCGGCTTGACTGGTTTTACAAACGCTTATTCAACACTCAGACTTTTAAACAATTAAGTAAGCTAAAAGTGTCTTTCCAAAGCTGCAACTGCTGGTATAAAAAAGAACATTAAAACCAGTGCAGAAGCACAGAAATCTGCAGTTCCTCTAGTGGCCTCTGGAGGCAGTCTGCAGAAGCAAAGGAATCTCTATCAGGTCCCATGTTAAAGTTCTATATTCACTGCAGAAATGCTTACAGCCAAGCACAACATATGGCCAAGACCATCATAGTTCATTTCATAGTTTGACAACATATTAGGATAATGCATACATTTACATTTATACATTACATACATTTACATGCAAACATTTTGCTGCTGCTACCCAACGCTTGTGCAAAGCCACAGAGGACAGGGATTATGTTTGTTTCTTCTCTCCTTTCCTACAAACATTGCTTCAACTTTATCACTGCAACTGTTTGTCACTCATCTACTAGCTGTTGGCCTCACATCACATTAGTTGAGAACTTAACATAAGTAAGGTGACAGCCTGCTGTAGCGGTAAACATAGCAAAACACACTCCACCATAGATTGCTTTATTTGCTTCGTTATAGTCGCTAATATGTGCTATGTTTGTTGTCTGTTTCACACATCCTGCAGCAGGCAGAGCAAGAGAGAGCAGCGTCTCTCACTGTCAGCGCTCATATGAGGAAAAAAGAGCCCCAAAGGATTCCAGAAAACAAAATACTCTGCATAAGTGTTTATGTTGAACAGATTTCTTGTCATAGAGAATGAGAAATAGGCTACTGTTATTTAAGCGCTTCTAATGTCTTTAGGAATGAAACCTGAAGTAAAGAGAATGTGACACACTGGTAACATGCATAGATATTTGATATGAAGTGCTGTTAAATGCATGTTTGAGTCATGGCTAGACAAATCATAAACTACATATTAGCAGTGATAGTGAAAGGATTAATGTGATTAAGTTGGTTGGCCTTCTTTGACCATAGGTAGGCTAAATCATTGGCACATCCTTATTTCTAAGGCTTTATTGAAGCTGCTTCCATCATACTTTTGATTTTATACATGTGAAAAGTCCTGGAAGCAATAGCCTTGGCTCTGACTCAGTCACAGGATTTATTTTTGCTATCCATGCCCAAGGTCCGGCTAGAGATGGGTTAAAGGAGTTTCAGGTATGCTGCTCCTGCAGCCTGGAATCTGCAGGATAAATGTGTGTGTTGGGAAGCTGGCCTCTTTAAATTGTTTTAAAAGGAGATTGAAGGTAATGGAGGACGATGCATCAGGTTCTCCCACCTCTTCCTGAAGCGTTCTCCTTTGTCTCCTCTGTAGGTCGTAAAGATCCTTGAGAAACACGAGCCAGGTCGCAGCAGCACCAGTGCGCTGAGCTTCCTCTCTGGTCATGGAAATAACAACAGCAACGGCTCTGGAGCGTTACGCCTTGGTCCGATCCCAGCTGACGAGGCCAGCGCCGTCCAGAACTACGTGGAGCACATGCTGTTCCTGCTGATGGAGGAGGAGGCGGGACAAGGTGAGGGAACGTCAGAAATGTACAATCCTACATGGATGTTAGGTAATATTTGTTCTTATGCACAATATGCACTTAAACCAGGTGGAGCGATGGGTCCAATCCTGGAGTTTGTGGTCCTGGAGGGTGTGATGGAGAGGCTGTTCCTGTGGAGCCTGAGGAGACAGTTCACTGAGGACATGAAGCTGGAGCAGCTCAGGATGTACCAGATGCTTCTATCACAGGCCAGACAGCCTCTGCTGCATCATAAACCAGTTCTACGGCCGCTCATGATGCTGCTGGCTTCCTGTGCTGGAGCTGGAACAGGTGAGAACAACAATCAGATGAAAAGTAGATACTACTTTCATATGTTTCTACTGAATTTAACAACTGTTCTCAACAGTTCAGGAATCCTGGAGTGGGTTTAGTGGTTATCTAATTGGTTTAAAGTGGTTTCCCAAGAGGTGGTTAAGGTGTAGCAGGTAAAACCATTTAAATAGTTACCTGGGTATTTAATCACGTACTTCCTCCTACAGACAGCGGGGGTGCGGTGGAGGCGGAGCTCGTCCTCCTGTTGAACCAGTTGTGTGTCGCTCTGGTCAAAGATCCCTCAGTCCTTGAGCTGTTCTTTCACACCAGCGAGGACCAGGGAGCCGCCAACTTCCTGCTCTTCTCCCTGCTCATACCGTACACGCACAGGTGGGTACAGTACATACACACACATACAGAAAGTAGACATGCAGAATAAACACACTGGAATTGGCCTTTCACATCTGACGCCACAATGTCAGTCCCATCTCAGACCAACGGCAAAAGGGACATGTTACTGACTGGATGCTTAGTAAGCTGTCTTGTCCACTGATGCCCTCGTTAAGTTATATCTGCCATGGTGATCTCCTGTTGTACAGCTGGGCATACTAACAGGCAAGGCTAATATATAAAGACATGGGCAGTGGACGAACTGGCAGCCATTAAAGTAGGGGTTGACTGATGCAGATTTTCAGGCTGAATTCTGACTGCAGTTATTAGTTCTTTAGACTGATAGCTGATAATTGAACTGATATGCTTTACAGTAAAATGAGCCTTTAGTATGTTTCAGTAGTTTCAATGTCTGTGAAACAAAACTACACTACTTGTCATATGTGACGATGATACATATGACATTTGTGTTGTGGTTCATGCACCACATGAGACTGGAGAGAGAAAATAGAGGCAGAGAAGATGCACATCTGACAGTGCAGCCAAAGCACCACACTTTTATTAAAGTCATGGTATCAGCAATGCTGTGACACAAAAATCAACCACATGTGGAATCAGCCTGACCGACAGATTGACCACTTTATCAAGGTACACGGGACTGTAGTGCACATTTTTTACGCGGAAAGTTTAGAAATTCAAGACCTGCAAATCATTTTATAAAATTTGAGACAGCATATTCCATAGCAGTGACTCATTTACAACAGAACAGTTTGCTGTACACTGAATTGGCCTAGGCCTTTACACACAGAGTCCTTTTTTTTCATCCAAAATTTCCACATGTTAAAAAGGAAAATTATATTCAGTTGTGCTAATCATGTTTGCCCACAGGTTCAATTTTTAATTTTTTTTTCACATCCATCCAAGACATTTGCATTGGTGATTGATTTTTCAGAGCTGTGGTTTTCTTGTGCCAGATTTAGGCACAGAGAATAAATATTTTGACTTAAAGGTTTTGACTAGAATGTCAGGACTTTTTTATGTGCTAAAACTTGACTGAAATGTTTTACGTTTTTGTCGCTTAAAAGTAGATTGAAAGTTTGAAGGGTGGAAATGGCTAAAATGTGACTAAAACAAAAACTTAGAATAATTGTCAAAATTAGCACTTCTACAGATTTAAATGCATTTGACTCAGAGTGTGAAGTTTAAGTACATGACTTAAAAAAAAAAATCACATTACAGACCCGAAAAAAAAGCATCTGAAAATAATGGACTCTGTGTGCAAAGACCTTTACTAGACATGAAACTAGCAAGTATTAATGACAAAATCAGTTTGATTATATTGATTCGTATTGTAGTGTCCTGACAGCATGTGTGGAAAGCAATGCAATGTGAAGTGATGTCTCTCCCCCATTGCCATGTTCCTATTTTTCTCTCTGTGAGCAATGAAATAGGTAGAAGACAAGGCTTCAGGAGTGCCAGACAGAAATATTTTCTTGATTTTCTTTTACTTTCTTCACTAATAAAGCTTGTTAGCTTGCTGTACAAAGTAGTAGTGCATTGATAGTATCTATAGCCGTGTTTGAAATGCAGTCTATGCTCATTGTGTCAACACAAAGACAAAACTGTTCAGAGGTTCCAAGGTTTAATGGATGCAATGTGGTCAGGGAGTTGAAGTTTGACGTTCACATGCTGTTTGGACACAGCGTGTCACTAACATTGCTGACACCTGTGCTTGGGTTTAGTAAGCATAGTGGTGCTTTCCAACAGAATGAGATGATTCAACTATAAAGTACTTGTGAGTGTGTTGTTTCTCATTAAATATGTCTGATGTACAAATACAGATTGTATTGTACAGGGCTGATGCTGATTAACCATCAGGTGTGCAAACATTTAATTGTTCAGACATCTTCTACTGACATCGGACCATGTCTAAGTTGTTTGCTCATGCCCAATATCTTGGGCCAATCGGATAACATTGAACCATTGTGTGTTTTTAACTTATAAATAGTTGCAGTGCTTGCACACAAATATCCATGAATGTAAACAGAAACATAATTCTATACCCTCTCTCTTCTACAGACAAGGCACAGTCGGTCAGCAGGCCAGAGACGCCCTCCTGCTCATCATGTCTCTGTCGGCCTCAGATTCTCGAGTTGCCCAGCACATCGCAGAGAACACCTACTTCTGTCCAGTAAGTTCAGAGATACTCACACAGGCATGAGCTGGGACTGTTATAACAGAAAAGTCCTAAAAAGGGCAGGGTGGGATTATTCTCTCTCTGAACATTCCTGGTTCAGTCCAAGTCTTGTGAAGAGACTTTGACTCGTCTTAATATGTTTGGCATGAGTGTGATGGTCGTGTTGTGTCTGCTGGAGCATCGTCTGGTCTCAGAATTGTCAGGGATTTGTCTAAGATCAGAACACTCAGTGGATGTGGATGGACAGACTGACCAACACTTCTGTCAGTATAAGATTCCTCTTTTCTGAAATAGTTTCTTTGTTTACTCATAAAAAGAGACAAAGGAGAGAAAGGAGTTTTGTCAGGCATGTTTGATGCTCCTTATGATGTGTTAGCTGTCAAATTTTTATAAAAGCCAGTAACACAACTATGTAGACTTAAAACAAATTATTCCAAAGTAGCACTGCTAGTTTACCTCATACAGAGAGTTAAACAAGCTTAATCTCTGTATTCCTTCCAAATGTGTGCACATAAAGAGGGTGTTAAAGTTTTTTTCTGAGTCTGCACAAGATAAAACAGTCAAATACTCCATCTAAAAAGTAAATTTCATTGGGTCAGCATAATTAAAAGGCCTATAAAGAAGAGACAGACTATTTGTGAATGAGACAGAACAGTTTATGAGTGGATTTGCTGTTTTCCAGTGTAGAGGATGAGTCCTTAGCTCCATTCATCTCCTCTCTGCATTGTAATCTCATTATCACATGTTATGTAATAAACTAACAAGCTCATTCTGCCTCCTCAGGGAGCGTGAGTGTCTGAGTGTGACATCGGAAAGAGAGGAAGGATAATAGAGAGAGAGGCAAACATGGGGGGATTTCTAAATAACATGAGGGGAAAAACACCAGGAAGAAGAACATGCTAACGTGAGCATTTGTGTTAGGGACAGTGAAAGTTTTCAAGGTATTAAAAGATACGGGTAATGTGTGACAAATAAGACAATATTCCTAAAAAATAAATGAAGAAACTAAAAAATTACTCTCTGTTTACACATTTTAGCCTGCAGCCGCATGGAGCAGTAGGGTAACGAGAACTTTCAAAAGTAGCACCATCCAACTCTTCCTCTTGCATTATGCGATGAACTTTCACTTTGGCAGCATTGCTCTGTTTATTCTGATAACAACAGAGGCATATTAGGTCTGTCACGGCCATTATTTTAGTAATACGCCCCCCCAAAAAAGCCAGAAACATGGAAATAATTCAGCCAACTGTTGGTTGACAAACTACACCATGGAGATCAGCAGTTAAACTGCAGTTTGAGCTAGCTAAGCATGACCATGTGGTCAGCATAAGTTACTGCATAACAAATCAGTATCATCACAGAAATGTTTGATTTTGATTTCAGAGATTCTAATCAACATATGAAATGAATAAAAAGTTTTTTTTTTTTTTTTTAAGTTCTTTCTTTTAAAAACAGACAGATTTTGAGGCATTTTAGTTAGCTTTTTAGAAACTAGAAAAGCACTTGGAGAGTGCAGACCTCTGCCATTAGCCGTATCTCCCATTAATGAGGAATCCTTAAAAAAATTCCTGGATCCATCCCCATGTGCCCCCCACCACTGCATTCGCTGATTACTCCCTCACCGGTGGGATGTATAAATTTTATATATATTTTGCCCTTTCACATAAAGATTTCCTTCCTCACTTTGACCCAAAAAAATGGGCACAATGGAGCCAACATGGCCTACAGAGTGAACACAAGTCTGTTACCCTAATATCGTTATGGACATTCTTGCCTACAATTTTTTTCTGTTTTAACACTGGTAGCGCTGATAACCTCATTTTCAGTGCGTTTATCATCACCAGAGTTTATTGTTGCTATTTGACAAGAAATGTATCCTGCTCTCCTCAGTAGAATCTGTAACACTGTTTTAAAATCCTCTATGTGCTTCATATTTCCTTATTTCGGGAATTCTCACACAGAAAAAATGCAGACGTAAAGGAATCCTGTCCTAAAACAGGCAGCAGCTGCAAACATGAAAACATGACCCTCCAAAAAGACAAGTCAGATTGTTTGAGGTTATCAGCGCTGCCAGCGTTAAAACAGCCGACTGTAGACACAGGCACTTATAGGATAATACATGTGTACAAACAAAGTGTGTTATTGATGAGTTAAGAAAATAATCAGAATTTCAAAATGAATAAAAAAAAATCCTTATGAAAAATCCTGCCTTTTGCAGTAATTCAACCAAATATATTGCAAACTAAGTTTAAAAAGAAAAAATTTTAGGCAAAAATGTCCATGACGATATTAGGATAACAGACTTGTGCTCACTCTGTCGGCCATGTTGGCTCCATTGTGCCCGTTTTTTTGGGTGAAAGTGAGGAAGGAAATCTTCATGTGAAAGGGCAAAATATGAGCGAAGCACGTGCTGCCTGTGTGAGAGTGAGTGTGCGTCAGATTTAAGCCCATGTAACCGCACTCTGACCTCAATCTTCATGCAGAGAGCAGATTAGTAAAGCAGCGTGAGATTGGCCCGTACACAGAGAGGGATTACTAATTCTGCACATGATTGGACGGTGGCCTGTTTGTTAATGAGACTCCAGGATGCAGCTGTTTACATTGTTGATGTTTTTGTTTTTCTCTGTTGTCATCGTCTTTGTCTTCTCTGGTGATATACACTAGTATGTAATTGTGAAATACATTGATTAATTTAGCTCTCAAAGCTCAATAAAGAGTGACACCACTCACGTCTGTACTGTCAATATGATGCTACTGCTAATTAGCTTATGTAAGCAGGAGGCGATCGTTATGAATGAGGCTGTAACACAGGGACTGTTTTTATTGACCATGCTTAATATCATGACAGTGAGGAGTAACGACCAAAAACTCCATGCTAACTCCACAGCTTGTTCCAGATTCAGCAAAAAGACAGAAATACAAGTGCATATTAGGCCGTGTTCGTTTTAGCTTATCTTAGCATGAAGACTTAAAACAGTAGGAAACCCACCCAGCTGATGAGGATAAATACATCTACCCACAGAAAACTGTGAATCTGTTTGTTACACATTATAGCTAGGTGGTTTATTTATTCTGATAGAATGTGCTAATGTGTAATTCTTTTACACATTTGCCCTTGTAAATATGCTAAACTAGAAGTTTTCCTGAGCTAATTATCTTACAGATATTTAATAGACAATAAAAGGGAAATCAATCTTTTGATTTAACCCTCAGGTAAATAGGTCATCGTTTTCCATAATTCCAAACTTTGCCTTAAATGGTTTGTTTAATCAGTGATGGTCAATCAGTCTGTGTCTCTGCCCCCATCTGCCCTCATTTTCTTCTATTTATAGAACAAGCAGACTAATCCCCTCTATGATTATAATTTGCACTGAAGCCTTTACCTGTATCCCTCTGGTTTCAGGTGCTGGCCACAGGTCTGTCCGGTCTGTACTCGTCTCTTCCAGCCAGGCTGCAGGTTTACAGTGAGGACTGGCACTGTCTGGACCAGGCCGACTGGCAGCAGGTAACCATGATGAACGCACAGTTAGTATTTTACATGCACAGTCAAGTCTGGCAGCCATTGTAAGTTTGAGGCCAGTGGACACTGGCTCTCTCTTAGTCTGTTGTTATTTCAGTATTCAAAATGAAACTCCATCCATATGTTTTCTACATACCCCCATAACTCCTTTTTTGGTCATGGGGGTTGGAGCCTATCCCAGATGTCATGGGGTAAGAAGCAGGGTACCCCCTGGACTGATTTGACAAACAAACAGGCATGCTGCCGCTCACACCTACGGGCAATTTAGAGTGACCAGTTCACCTTAAGGCCAGCTCAGACTACATGATGTTTTTGGTCATTCATGATGGCAACATGTCAGACTATGCAACCAAAATCATCTCCTGTCTTGGCCAACAGCCTGGCCACACTACAAGAGTGATCCTGACTGCTCACCATATGCTGATGTCACCACTGTCTCTGCAACTGAATGTGAGTTCACAGGTTGACGGGCGACGGGTCAAAGAGTGTCAGTTACTCTACAACAGAAGCGCTCTGTGTGATTGTAGCGGTCTTTTGCTTGTAAAAAAGGAATATAAGAAACAACTATGGATTGGATGATGGATAATAAGTATGGATGTATCAAGAGGAGGACAATATGGACTGGCTCTCCTTCAGATAGAACTTAAGGTATGCACATGAATCAAATAAAATTCACATAGTTTTAGGAAATAAAAGGGGATAAAAAGTGTTAAATCTTGTAAATGATGATGCAAAGATAAGGAGAAAACACTCCTGTCGGTAAATGTCAGAATTCACGTCTTTGACGTCAGGTCAGGGTGTCAAACTAGACGACCATGTAAGAAAAATTCTGACATGCTAGGCTTCTTCAATCATGGTCGTGAGGCGTCTCGGACGCATCGTTAATTATGCCACGCTACAAGACCCTTTGTCGCCCCCGACGCTCAAAATCGGGCCCGAGTTTTTACGATGAGCTGTGACATTGCAGTCAGGCTTAAATCTGGCTAAATTCATGTAGCCTTAACAAGTATGTTTTTGGTCTGTGGGAGAAATCTGGAGAACACGGAGAGAACCCATGCATAAACATGCAAACTCTGCCCCATTATTCTGCAGTTTTATACAGTTAAATGTTGCACATTTTATGAACTGTTAGCTCAAAGGCCCAACTAGGGACAAGAGTTGGAAATTAGCAGTTGCTATAAACTCTGTGCAGCACATCAGATTCATGCTCTGTTATGAAACTATGTTAAATTGCATTGTCGCTATCAAATAAATAAATTCAAAACTCAAAGTGCCTGGTTGGAATTTGAACCAGGAACCAGCAACAGAGCTAACCCCTGCAGCCCCATACTGATACTTAAAAGTATTTGTTATGCTTCAAAAAAGCTTGTTGTTTCTTTCAAGTTCATTCACTGTATACAAGCGATTTTCAGCTGGTGGGTCAGGACCCAAAAAATCCACAAGGTGCTTTCTAAATATGTTTGTTTTGTTTAGTTTTTTTCTTTTGTCTTGTTTAGTTCTTTCTAAGATCCATACTGCATTTTTTTAAGTTGATAAATCTAAGTAGTCACAATTCTCAGAAATTGGGGGCACAGTTTTTTCACAAAGGACCCAGCTTCCACCAGTCCAGACTACCAGGAGAGTGAAATGAGGATGCTGTCACTTATCAGGTTAAATGAGGGTCAAGTGTTTTTTTCCACCCTGATGACCAATCGATTGGTCGGTGCATGGATGTAATTTCAGTCGACCAAGTTTTTCTTCGGTTGACTTCAGACCCATTAATGACATAACGTTGATAATTCATCAAACTTAAATTGATCCATGAAAGATTTCTATTCCTTCATTATGACCCGATGTGTTGTCAACAGGTTCCAGCTCTTGTTCATTTCCTGCACTCTCTGGACTTCTGTAGCGCTGTGACCAAGGTAGACAACATTCACACAAACATTCACAAACAAATATCTACTAGATAGCATTTAAGCTAACTGTCCACTTGAATCTGTTCACCTCTCAGGTTGCTCATCCCTCCATCCGGGCGCAGCTGCTGGATTATATCTACAACGGCTTCCTTGTGCCTGTCATGGCTCCAGCTCTGCACAAGGTATCAGACCTCATCACTGCTGGATCCTTCATTTCCTGTTCTTTATCTTAGCTCATTGATGCTGCATAGTCATCGCTGTCTCTGTGTAGCTCACGGTAGAGGAGGTGATGACCACCACGGCATACCTGGATCTCTTCCTGCGCTCCATCTCTGAGCCCGCCCTCCTTCAAACGTTCCTGTCCTTCATCCTGCTGCACACGCACGACAAAGTGCACATACTGGACACACTGGTCAGCAGGGTCAACACACCTTTCCAGGTAACACACCCGAGTCTAACCAACTGTCTGATGACTGACTGTAAGACCTGTAAGAGAGATTAATATTGGTACGTTTGTGTCCATCAGCTGGGTACAGTGTCGCTGGCTCTGTTCAGGACTCTGATTGGTCTTTTCTGTGAAGATGTCATGCTGCAGCTGGTTTTCAGGTCAGTCCTATAAGGCTTGAACTTTTTACATTTAGTCAGACTAACATGTTTAGTCCTGTCAGCTGCATGATGTACTGATAGCAAGGCATGCTGGGAGTGAACAGGATGCATCTTTGTGTCTTCAGGTATTTGATTCCCTGCAGCCACCTCAGCAGGAAGCAGAAGTGGTCCCTGAAGCAGAGAGACTGCTACTCCTCCAGCGCTGCATCCTTCCTGCTCCTCATGCCCTCCTGGTGTCCCGGACACCTCTACAACACAAACGCTAATGCACAGTCGGAACACATCCACTGGCCCAAAGGAGCAGGTCAGTATGACCATCATAAGAACAGATAAATCAGGTAGATACTCTCTGTCATTTTAATGCTAAAATGATGCTTTTGTCTCGGTCAGATCTGTCAGTAACAGACAGCGTTGGTTACTGTCGAGGCTCAGACTTTCTAATGGATGTTAACTATCTTCATTACCTCTGGGACGCCCGTGAGGCCATCTCAACTTCCTACAGGTTGGTTTTAAGCGGCTTTTAGACTTCGAAGCTGAGGAGTGTGAAAGCTAGAGTGAATGTCTCTGCAGGCTCAAACCCTCTGTGACCCCAAACAGGATGAGCAGTGTCTACAACGGATGGATGGAAACTAAAGCTCTGTTGACTTTTGTTTCCTTGCAGGGCATGTCAACTCTGGTCAGCTCCATATGATGGAATAAACCCTCTACCTCAAGAATACCGATCCAACACACCAGGGAATGACAAAGAGAACGAAGACGACATTGTCCGACGAATAAAGAGTGACTCCATCAGCTCTTCAGAGACATCTCCTCAGGCCTTGGTCCTCTCCCCCACCCTGTCCTCTGATACCGTCTCCACCAGTAACCGCGCAGGAAGAGCCAACTCTGCCCTAGAACTGGAGTGGGATGACATTTTTGCAGATGATGATCCCTCTTTACAAACACTGACAAACACGCTGCTAACAAACGGCAGCATTAGCATGGAGGTCAACGGAAGCCCTTCTTTACCCTCGCCTCCTGGACATCTACAGGAAATGCGGCGCACTGCAACAAAGCTGGTGCACGGCTCGTATGTGGAGGAGTCTGAGTTCCAGGATGATGTGCTGGTCTATGATCTCGTAGCTAAGAATGATACAAAGGCGGCCATTTTGGAACGAATCATGGCAGCGAATCGTCGGGCACGGGGGAACATCCCAAATGGGCAACAAGTAGCAACAGTGGCACCGACATCAAAAATAGCAACGATGCTAACAACAACGGGGAAGACGGTCATGGAAACAGTTAACAATATCATGTCGACAAGGAGGAGGGGCGAGGAGGGAGGTAAAGAGGACAGGAAGACTGAGGATTATGGGCAGGAGGGGAAGAGGAGGGGTGAAGATGGGAGGAAAGAGGAAAGAGAAGAAGATATGAAGAGGACAGATGAGCATGGAGAGTTAAATGGGCGTCATCTTTACACTAATGGTTTTGATGCTAAGTATCACATCATCAGCAAATGTGATGATGTCGATGAGGACGTAAAGTCATTTAACCCTAAATGCAACTCGAATGACTTCACAACTACTAACAATCACATGCTACACCACAGCCACACACAACACAACACTCAGCACCCAAGGCCATATTCTCTGACAAGTGCTGTACCTAATGGCCATTCAGAGCTGGAGCGCCATGACCCGTCTGGTCCTGCGCCTGATGCCAAGTCTCCAAGCCTGCCTGTTCACAAAACCAACAACAACAATGACTTCCTGACACAATACTATGAGCTTATGCTCTCTCTGGGGGTTGAGCCAGAATGTGACAACATCACGGATGACATAGGCTCATTCAGGAAGCGGGTCAGAGCACTCAGGCACAAACTGGAAGAAGAGGACAGCCTCGGGGAACCCTTTGCTTTGAGCTCTTTGTGGGACAGCAGAGAGAAGGAACTAATGGAGGAGGCGGAGATGGAAGAGGAGGAGGAGGAGCAAGAAGGAGAGGAGGGTCGTAGTAGCAGTAAGGATGGCAGCAGGAGGCATGAAGTCCCATTTACAGGTTGGTGTTCATAAGCACAGTGGACCAATTGTTGAAGTAAAATATCAGTCTGAGTTTAGAAAGTGGCCCTGCTTTAAGGATTCTACCAGCAGGCTGTCTCCATAGTCATGGAAAAATGTAGAAAGTTGACAGTAAATAAAACAAGCATTTTGATATTAAGAATATTAAAGTTTAACTGTACAGCTCTCACCAAATCTACTCTCGTGTTTAATAAGTATAAAGTGATTACGAATTTGATGAGGATGATAAACTTCCTGGTATTGTTGATAAATAATTAATTATTAAGACATTTTGCCCAAGAACAGTTTAGTGAAATCTGAGAGGTTTGGAGTAGACCTGGAGGCAGACCTGTCCACAGAATTGTCTGGGTCCTAGACAAACCAGGTGAACTGGCCCCACCCAGTTGTGATTTATGGATGGTATCAATGCATGTGTCTTGAATTATTAGCATTGGTGCTAGTGTCCTGGCTAACAGTTACTTCATTTTGATGCTGAAAAGTGTCAAGCTATGTTTTGGCTCTGATGTTGAATTTGCTTATTTGCGCCACTCTTTTCCATCCCTTTTCATCACTGTTTCTGCCCATTTTTTCCACATATTTTTTTTTTGGGGGGGGGGGCTTTGACCCCATTTTTGCTACTTTTCATCCACTATCCACCATTTTCCACCCCTTTTGTCCCTTAGTTGCCTTTCTTGACCCATTTCTTTGCATCTTTTGACCAATTTTTGCCACTTTTCAACATTTCACCTCCCATTTTTTACCACTTTTTTGCCTTATTTACTTTTAACTACTTTTTACCATTTTCCTTCTCATTGTTTTGCCTTTCTTGAACCATTTTTTCTACTTTTAACCCATTTTGCTACTTTTTAACCATTTTTCATCATTTCCCCTCCCTTTTGCCACTGTTTTTGCCTATCTTGACCCTTTTTTGTACATCAACCACTTTTTGACCCTTTTTCTCCATTTCCCCTCCCATTTTTGTATTACTTGACCAATTTCTGCCTCTTTAAAATCATTTTTGCCATATTTAACCCTTTTTTCACCATTTCCCCCTCCCATTTTTGCCCCTTGTTTGCCTTTTTAACCCATTTTTGAACTTTGATTTCATTCAGCCACTTTTTTGCCTTTCTTGACTGTTTTTCTACATTTACCACATTTAGCTAAACCCTTTGCCTCATTTTTATCTCCGCCAAGGAGGTTATGTGATCGGGTTCGTTTGTTCATTTGTTTGTTAGCAACATAACTCAAAAAGTTGTGGATGGATTTTGGTGAAATTTTCAGGAAATGTCTGAAATGGCATAAAGAAGAATGATTAGATTTTGGGAGTGATCCGGATCACCGTCTGGATTCAGGAATTTTTTAAAGGATTCTTTACTATTGGGAGATAGGGCTAATGGTGGAGGTCTGCGCTGTTACCACTTTACACCAGGAGGTGGCGGACATGAGTAACTTTAATCCTAGCAGCATTTTGGGTGTGTTTGTATTCAAAGTTTTGGAGTTTATAGAGTTTGAAAGACACACGCCCGGTCGAGGAGACGAGTCGTAACAGAGAGCGTAACAGAGAGACAGACAGTGATATTGTAGCAAGAATACTCACAATGCTGGGAGGAATAGAGGAATATTCACCCTCTGCCATGACTTCCAGTCATCCAGTGAGACCATGGGTGAGACTGTCAGTGCATCTTTTGGCACCAGCAGGCAATGCTTCCAGCATGAGGGGGCACATGGGGACGGATCCAAGAATTTTTCTAAAGGATTCTTCACTATTGAGAGATAGGGCTGATGGTGAAGGTCTGTGCTCTCCGAGTGCTTTTCTAGCTTCTTTCTTGTCCCATTTTTGCACCTTTTAACCATGTTTCCCCTTTTATCCCATTTAAGCCACTTTTTAACCACTTTCCATAATTTTCACACCCAATTCTACCTTTCTTGACACAATTTTGCATCTTTAACCCATTTTTTGCCTTTTTCCCCAAAAATATTTCATTATTTCCCCTTTGAGTTATTTCAGGCCCTTCTTCTTTATTCTCTGGTATCCTGACATTTGTGCACATCATGACTTATGAAGTCTGAAATGTATTTCCAAATGTTTTAGTCAGTTTGCCCATGCACACTGTCAACATGAGCAAAGGTTTTAAGAAAAGGAGATTTACATTTTAATTAGGCTATATTTGACTACAAAGAATCGGAGACTAATAGGAGTAACCAAAAAACAACTAATCAGACATGCTAGGATGGAAAACCAGAAAGTTTTTTGTGTTTACCTCAGTCCTACTCAGTAACCTGAAGTGAAAATAATTCCACAGGTCCGTTTATCAGTGTCCTCTTATCGCGGCTTGAGAACCTACTGGAAAACTCCATTGCAGTTAACCTGCTGGTGACGGGCATCCTGGCCCAGCTGGCATCATACCCACAACCTCTTTTAAGATCCTTCCTGCTCACCACAGACCCACAAAACCAACCCACCGTACGAACTCTGTACCAGGTAACATCCGTGGTAGATTCATCTCATTTGAATTCTATTGAACTTTGTCAGTCTTCTCATGATAAAGTGGCGTCTTTGTTTACATGTGTTTCTGTATGTGTAGGTGTTGGTGTCGGTGCATGCTCAGATTGAGCGCTTTGTCGCAGCCAGACCAGATTATCCTGCCCTGCTCACTCAGGCCTGGAGGTTCCTGTTGGTGAAAGACCAGGACAGCAAAGTCAGAGGTAAATGAACACTCACATGTACAGCAAGGAGGGAAATATCAACTGGAGACTGGGGATACAGGCACAGGGGGTACAGAACTTAAGACCTTGGAAGCATAGGAGCACTGGATATATGACTTGTGGGAACACAAACCTTTAGAACATAGAACCTTTGGGATATAGTGTACACCACCCCTTTAAATGCAAGATGTAGAAGGAGGAGTTTTCTGGATTGGTGGGCATTAAAAGTGTCGGTTGATTTTTATTCTTTCCCCTTACTGTCATACTTAAACTCCTCTGTGGCATTAACTTTTCAGACTGCCTCCAGTCCCATGATGGGGACATCATCCTGGACCCATCTCCTCCTAACGGTTCTGTGAAGAACGCCCTGGCTTTGCCTCCTTTCGGCGTCCTACCGCCTTGCCCTCCAATTCCCTTGCAAGCCAAGAGCAAAGTGTTTGCAATCATCCTCTATGCCGAGTTCTTGAAAGAGCTAGCCGCCATCGCCCAGGAGCACAGCATCGCACTGGACTGTTCTGCTGAGGAGTGATGGGAGTATTACTGGTGAAAGCCACCAGTCCAATGGGGAAAATCTGCGAAGAACTGCTCAGTGACCACCAGCAGAAGACTGTTTCTAAAATCCCTAAATTACAAGCACTAAAATTGCACAAACAGGAATGCAACAGATATAAGCAATACATGTTGATATTGCTTTAAAGCATAAATGATGTACTCTATGTTTATATTCCTGGCAGCACTTGAATATTTTAAAGTTTTCCCCATGTGAATATGAATGATATTTATACATAGAAGAAGATAAATAATTATTTTGAACATAAATCAGTGTTATCTATATATTTATGAGATTGGTGCAATTAGTTTTGTATGCTCTTTTCTGAAATGGTTGCATTATTATTTAAGGTGGAAAACAAAATCTATTTGGAATTTTTTATCAGACTTTTTATAGCTGCCATCTTAAACCAACCTACTCAGTCTAATGATGGAGTAATCCATGAACTACCATATATCTAACCTGAGATTTCAACCTTTAAAAAAAAAGAAAAAAAAGTTTTAAATTCCACAGAAAATCTGGCAGGATAATCTTCATAACCAACAGATACAGAGCCTATAAAAGTGTTACCACCCTGGATGTTTTTACCCTTTTATTGATTTTATAAACCAATCATGGTGAGTATGTTTTTTAACAAAAAATTACAATAAAAAACCTCTCTAATGTCAAAGTGAAAACAGATTTCTACAAAGTAATCTCAATTAAATAAAAATGCATGAATATTCAACCCTTTCTAATCAGTATTTAGTAGATTCGGCTGCAATCAGAGCACTGAGTCTGTGTGGATAGGTCTCGATCAGGCTAAAACAAATTCTCCACTGGACTGAGGTCTGGGCTTTGAGTCGGCCGCTCCAGAACATTCCTCTTGTTATCTTTAAACCAAATCTGTGTAGCTTCCTCTGTATGCTTCGGCTGATTGTCTCACTGGAAAATAAATCCTCTCCCAAGTCGTAGTTCTCTGCAGACTGAATAAAATTGTCCTCCAGGATTTTTCCACATTCATTTTATCCTCTACTTTTATGAGCCTTTCTGGGCAGGCTGCTGAGAAGCATCCCCACAGCATGATGCTGCCACCATTGTGCTTCACAGCTGGGATGGTGTGTTTGTGGTGATGTGCAGTGTCTGACGACCAAAAAGCTCCATTCTGGTCTCATCAGACTGAAGAACTTTCTTCCTCTTGACTATGGAGTCTCCCACGTGCTTTTTGGTGAACTCTAGTCCAGATTTAGTTTTCTTCAACAGTGTCTGTCTCTTTGCCACTCTCCCATAAAGCTTTGACTGGTGAAGAACCCGGCCAACAGTTGTTGTCTGCAGAGCCTCTCCCATCTCAACTGCTGAAGCTCCTTCAGAGTAGTCATAGGTGTCTTGGTGTCCTCTCTCACTAGTCTCCTTCTTGCACGCTCACTCAGTTTGTGAGGACGGTCTGATCGAGGCAGATTTACACATGTGCCATATTCCTTAACTTCTTCATGTTGGATTTAGCTGAACTCTGGGGCATGTTCAGAGCCTTGTATCCATTCGCTGACTTCTACTTTTCAATAACTTTTTCTCTGAATTTCTTGGAGTGTTCTTTTGTCTTCATGGTGAAATGTAACAAGGAATACTGATTAACCAGTGACATGACCTTCCAGACACAGGTGTCTATAATCACTGAGACACATCCACTGCACTCAGGTGATCCCTGTTTGGCTAACTGAGACTACTAGCACCAATGGCTAGACCTTTGTTGAACTAGTCTCTTTAAAGGGATTCATGCAGCTTTGTAGAAATCTGTTTTCATTTTGACATTAAAGAGGTATTTTTTGTAATTTTTGTCAAAAAAGATAAAGACCATGATTGATTTATAAATTCAATAAAAGGGTAAAAAATCCGATGGGGTGAATACCTGTTATGGGCCCTGATGACTTGGGTTTGTAGAGGGGAATCAGACCCACTTTAGTGAACATCAGCATCATCAAAACATGACATTTGAATTCAGATTTAGTAAATAAGAGTAAGGAGAGAATCAGCACTTTCTCATTTAGTTTTCACAAACCATTGTCTTCCTGTTTTTGCCAAAATATCTTTTTTTTATTGAAGTTTGGCTCAACAAAATAAAAGTCTCAATCCCCATAAAGTACTACTGATAGATTTTAGCTAAAGCACTACAGCTGCTGATTAGCGTCTCTATTTCATATTAATTCATGTTGTTTTTAGTGTGTTTTGTCCCTGCTGTTGTGTTGTTGTGCGTCCTAAGGCTTCACCTTTATTTATCTTTGACAGCTCATCCTAGTCAGCGTTTAATGCCCGATAATGTTGACCGACAACTTTTGAATAGTACTCCAAGACTAAGAAAGCCTCTGTTGTGTGTTTTTGTTTGTACGCTTTCCTCATGTGTTTTTATATGCAGACAAAAAACACACACAGATTAAACGACAGCCTTATTCTAACCTGCAGAGATTTTAGAGCAAACCAAAACACCAAACTCTTAGTGGATGCGTCATGTGTCTTATGCAAACACCAGATCTGGATTAATGATGCACTGATGTTGGTGCATTGCTTTCTTTTTAACGATGTGTGTGATTTTTGTTTTTGTTTCTGTCCTCTGTCACATGACCACGTTTGTTGTAAAGCCCTTACGGTGTTCACCTGTGCTGCATTCAAGTCAAGTGCATGAGAAGGTCGATATCAGCCCCCTCTTAGGAAAAACATCCCTTAGTTTACTCGCTGTAGCCGTTTGGACTCTTCATCCTGTGGTGACACTGCCACCTGGTGGTGAACCACAACTAGGCCACATTTCTTTAAGTCAACCTCTGGTTGTTTTATTTGGAAATATTGCCAAGATGCTGTGAAATAATTGAATCTATTTTTTGCATAGAAAAAAGCCATAATAAATCATGAAGATTGTGAACTGCTTGTTTTAAAGGGTTTTCTTATTTCAGGAGGTCTCAGAACATCACCTCAGCTATTCCTGATTGGACATGTGGTGATGTGGTGATGAAGCAACTGCTTTTTCCCAGATCTTGCAGAGAAATGGAAGGTTGGAGATCTATCTGGAAATCCCCACAGGAAAGACGCCTATGTCAAAATACATACCCCATCTTCTGAAAGCCATTTTTGTAGTGATAAGACTGTGAGTGGGCTTGGTGGACTTAAAAAAGTCAGAGAGGAATGTCAGCATGCACCGAGACCTTCAGCAGATGTTTTTCATAGCCTGGTGCTACTGCTAATGCTACTGGTCCATGTCATCGGCATAGAAATGACATCTGGGGAGCGCCTATTTAGTCTTTTAGGGACCAAGCTATTGAGAGTGTAATGACCAGTTATAAAAGCGTGATTTTAAGAACAAAGCGCAGAATAATCACAGCTGAAAATCAACTGCTAATGCAACTAACTGTCTCTGTCAGTGTCTACTTCCTCTCTCTGTATCTTGGGTATTTTCAGACACAGAGATGTGAGGTCATAGGCGGTAGACATACAGCGGTACCGCTCAGTCTTCAGGAGAACTGGAGAGTTTCTGAGTGTAACATTTAAAGAAGAAGAGGAGACGTGAAGATGAAGATTTACCTGCTGATGGTGGCCGTTGGTGAGTACAGATATTTAGCTTTGTAAAGCTGGAGGAAATTAAGTTGCTTGTTGTTTTGTGCTTTTAGTAAATAAATCTGAAAAAGAGAACAACTAAACATTATTACAGACAGATAACGTTCATAGATCTCCTCCTTTGTAGAGCGTTTGCTGATGTTTTAAATATATTAATAATATTGAAAAGTTTTACCATGACTTTGCAGCTGAATAATTTACATTACTTAACTGCAATAAAACATGGTACGGAAATCCACAGTCAATTTGAGAGAGTATGAGAAAAGGGAAGATAGCGGCTTACATATGAAACCACTTCTCCTTAGCAGGGTGCATTTGTATTTTTTTCCACACTGAAATGATGCTACTCAGCTTCACCACATCTTTGACATCACACCCACTTATTCATGCTGTGGTAGACTCTTCCTCTTTCAGATGAAATGTCTTCTAGATGCCACATTTCACACTATATTTCCATTGAAAAGTTAAGCTGTGATAACCATATTTCATTTTTAACCTGGAAAAAAAGGGCATACAAAGTAGTGAAAAAAGGGTTTACAGGGGCAAATGTAGGCAGGAAATGACAAAAAAGGGTTAAAAGTGGCAAAAAACCTGCAGAAAAGTGATGGAAGGAGATTAAAAAGTGGAAAAATTGCTTTAAAGTGGCAATAATGCGCAGAAAAAGTGATGAATAAAGTTTAAGAAGTGGCAAACTGGTTGAAAATGGGCAATAATGATGATGGTGAAATAGTATAAAAAACTTGGACATGCCATTAATCATGAAAAGGGTCTGTATTTTCGGCCAGATCCATTTCCTGGTTGAAACAAGCCCCAGAATCTGGAGAAACGCATAATTCCATTTTTTTTTGTTTGTTTGTTTTTTGTTTGTTTTTTTGTTTTTTATTGTTTTATTTTTGAAAGAAAAAGGGGAAAATTACAACCAAAAAAAAAAAAAATTGTTTGTTTTGTTTTTTTTTTTGTTTTTACATTTTATATTTCTGAAAAAATAAATGGAAAAATAAGCTTTTGTCCTGTTTTTAAGTTTCAGGAAAAAAAAAAAGCCTTTAAGACTTTTCCTTTTTTTTTCCTCCTTTTTAATTTTTTTTTTTTTTTAAATCCCTGTAAGAATTTTTAAAAAGGGCCATTTTTCCTGTTTTTATGTACTGAAGATTTCATGGACAACATAAATATTAGGAAGAAAATAAATTAATATGAATAAATACGCTGAGACTGCTTGTGGTGTTTCTCCAGATACACAGCAGGAGTCAGATTTTCAGTTCATGTTTGTATTGTTTGGTGGAAAAGTTTAAGTATTCAGCAGCAGATGGCAGTATGAGTGTCTTTCTATGCCATCTGGCTCATAAGTCAACATTTACCTATTAGATCGATTGTTGCTTGTTTTTCTCTCTGATTGTTCTTTTTATTTTTTTGTACACACACAAATAATAAAACACTGCTGTTTGGTCCCTTCTGTGGTACTGTGAGGGGATCCTTCCTACTGGACGAAACACTGACGACCCCTGTGAAGTGCTGGTTTCTTACTACCCATCAGTCTGCACGGTTGACTTGTGGAGGCAGATAGTAATGGATTAGGGATTTCTTCTCTGAACGCCGATCCTCTTTATAGGGCACAAGTATCTTGTGTTTCATTCAAACTCTGTATGCATGAATAAAATTCTTATTAAAGTTAAAACCATTTCTGGTCTCGTCTAAATATGGTGTCATTTAAGTTTGTCCAGCTAAATGCTACTAGGCTAACTATTTCACACTGTACTACTGAAAAGACAAAGCAGGTTAAAAACAACCGACTGTTTGCAAGCTGTTTCAGATTTTACTTGAACTTTCTGTTCTTCTACTCTGTAGGGGCTGCAGTGATGTTAGCACAGGGAGAAGATGAAGACTACGGGGGTAAAGTATTCTGTCTTTTCTGGTTTGAGTTCATTGGTTTGAATTCTGAAAACACACCACCGCTGTCCGTTGCACGTCAAAATAATCGTCCCCATTATTTTTCTGCGTACAAACCCACACCGGCAGCAGCCAGATGCACCTGGATACTCTGAGGCATTTTACGCCAGTGTTGCTAAATCCCTGCACAGCCCTGGCTGTGTTTTCATGGTTTTTAGAGAGAAGCAGCCCTTTAAGTTAAGCACTTATTTTAATGTAGACCAAACCCAGACTCTGTGTTCCAAATAATTATGCATAACATTTTTGTTCAGTTTTTCCTAAATAGTCTACATAATTGGCGGTCAATTGGATTTTTCATTCTTCAACATTTATATTGTAATCTGGATTTTATTTGACAAAATTACCAATGATGGCAATTGCCTTTTTGTTTTTTTTATTACTTTTTTGCAATTTAACTAAAATTACTATTACAAATTATTATTCAGAGTTTTAAACACTCAATAGTTTCTAAGGGATTGAAAACATAAATCTGTTGTAATATTTTGTATTAGGAGGTAATTTTTCTCAAATCAAAGCTATTTCAATCAAAACCATCTTTGCAGGTCCATATTGACATAGAAGCCCTTCTGATTACTCTGTAATCAGTTGAATTTGTTAGTCCATGTTTAGTGTCTGGATTTCCTTTAAGGATGCCAGAAATCCTCCCAGAGCTGCTGTTTGGAGCTTAACTGCTGTCCACCCTCATAGAGCTTCCTTTAAAGGATGCTCCACAGGCTCTCAGTAGGGTTAAAGGTCAGGGGATGATGGTGGCCACACCATGATTTTTTCTCCCTTTAAGCCCATGGCAACCAAACCCTCAGTATGATTTTTAGCAGCATGGGATGATGATTTCACTCTGGAAGGCACGGTTCTTCTTTTTATACCATGGAAGGAAATGGGCAGTTAGGAACCTCACATATACTGCTGAGGTCATTCTGACACCTTCAGGCACCTTAAAAGGAGCCGATCAACTCACTTTCTGTGATTCCAGCCCAAAACATCCCTCCACCACCTCCTTGCTGACACTGGGACATGGTGGAGATTTACAGTCAACATTTGCACAACTGTACCACAGACAGATCTCTGATCAGACGGTGAGGGACAGACTACACACGGCCAGTCTCTGTGCTTATGAGGCTGCCAGGAAGCCTGCAATGACTGCCCTTCACCGTCAGGCCCATTAGTGATCGTGTCGACAGCACAGACAGGGGAACCTAAGAATGTGGGACAATGCCATGTTCAGTGTTGAATCATGGCTCTGTCTGCAGAAACTGGATGGAAGGATCAAAGTATGGAGGTGGCGTGGAGAACACTATGCAGATTTCGTGGCAACTTTCAATGTAGGCAGTGTGATGAATCAGGACTACACTCTATCCTCTAAGGCACTGATCATCAACTGGTGGCCTGGGGGCCATATCAGGCCCCCCCAAAGCTTCCTGTCCGGCCCCTGAAAGATCATTAAATTCAGAAAAGGAGGAGAAGAAGATGTTGTGATTTTAAGAGTATCCCTTTGCTTTAAATGTCTGCAGCTCTTAAACCCACCCCCAAAACAATTAATACTGAAATAGTTTTAGAATGACTTAACATTTGATCTGTTTTTACAGAAATGTGCCTTTTAGTAATACTTATTATATATTTTTTATAAAAGGGTAAGGTTGGTAAAAGTGTTACAAAGATAATGGGTGAAAAATGGCAAAATGGGTTGTGGAGTGGCACAAAGGGACAAAAATTGGTGAAAAGGTGGTGAAAACAGGAAAAAGGGGGTAAATGTATCAACAATGGGTTAAATGTGTCAAAAATAGTGCAAAAAAAAGTAATGAAAAGGGGTTAAAAAGTGTCAAAAATAGAAGAAAAGGGGAAATAAGAGGATAAAACATGCTGGAAAAGTGGTTTAAAAGGGGTTAATAATGGAAAAAAATTGGTTAAAGAGGCACAAAGTATCAAAAATGGGTTAAAAGTGTCAAAAATACGGCACAAATAGCCTGGCAAAGTAGTGGAAAGGGGTTAAAGAGTGGCAAAATGGGTGAGAAGTGGCATTTACAGGGGCAGAGAAGATCTGGCAAATTTCTCATGGGTGCAACCCACATATTCAGCTCTGCTGCTCATCCCGCAAATGCATGGTCCTTACAAATGTGGCACCGTTAGAAGGGAACTGAACAGGCTCTCTAACAGTATAAGATTTATTGAGAAGAAGCATTGTTACAACAAAGAAATAACTTACCAAACACTGGTTTCCTTACTTTTTGTGCTAAGTTTAGATTTCTCTGATATCTTTACAGGGGAGTATGAAGAAACATCTCTTGGACCAGACTCCTATGATGATGAACTGACCACTCCAGGTCAATCAATCTACTCATTAAACGCAACATTCCTTTTTGTTTTGCAGTTCTTCTTATTGGTACATTTATTATTTCAGGAAAGATTTTTGTCACAAAGTTTTTCTCTCATTCATTCAAACTATTTCTCAGTACAAAGAAGAAAGTATGTATTGACTACATCTGATACACACATAGCTACTTGGTATTAACAGTATGATACAAATATGTTTGCTCTGGCTATTTAACACAAACAAACAAACTATATATATGATCAAGTGTCAAACTTGAGGCTTCTAAAGGGTGTTTCCGACTAGGTGCATGTTTGGTTTGTGACATCTGCGGCACGAGCCAGATTCAGCTTGTGCCGTCACAGCTTTAATGCCGGCCTTATGTGTTAGAGGTTAGATTCTCTGCCTGAGCCCAAAACCAGGCCCACATAGCCTGGAGGGTCTGGAAAAGTGCATGTGTGGAAACAGCCTTGATTTAGTTCTTTTAATGTGAACTCTGCAAAGCACTTTGCTATTCTCCCTCTATAGTAGATCAAAATGCCCTTTGAAGTATATTTTATATGATATTTTTGACATGTATTTTGTCTCTTCCTTCAGCTTCTACAAAGATTTCACAGTCTGGAACCGAGTCCTCGCTCCACTCCTCTACCGCCATCCTCCGCCCACTCCACGTGCTCAGTGTTCTCTTCGTTGTGGTGCTGTTAGCTTTCTAAATATAAAAAAGTGCGCCATCATAGACACCCGAAAGGCATGCATATACCTTATTATACACCATTTTCTTATAAAATTTGAAAAATCTGGTTGTTTTCTTGAGATTTTAAGAAATTACCACATTGCAATAGAAAAAGTAACATTGTTTTAACAAGAAATAAATATGCCAAGGTCCAGAGAAAACAACCTTATTTACTAGTTATCACTGCAAAACAGACTAAGATAGAATATTTGGCTTAAAGTCCACTTAGGGCTTCAGTTATAGACTTATTGCCATTGTTTTTTTCCAGACACATTCATGACCAAATGTAAACACCACCACAACCCACTGTGGGGTCCTGAGTTGTGAACCACTAGTCTGGACCTGCTCTTCTTGTAAAATGACTCATGATGTGTAAATAAAAATTGATTGATTGACTGACGTTGGCTTTCATTGGTGTTGCTCCTGCTTTCTTTGGCCTTAAACCAAAGTATGTGAAAAAGTGCACCAAACTAGACGCCCTTAACAATGGTTCTGCTTTTTTATTGTTCAGACTGTACGCTGTCTGAATGTGTTCTTCACCTTCACAAGCATCATGCTGTTCACACTCGTGTTGCTGAAGTAAGAACTGAAAACTGAGCAAGCATCCTGTGTCAAAGTGGAGCGAGGGCTGTGGTTGATGACTCACTTCCTGTCTACTGATTTAGAGAGTAGAGAGACATAAATTTACTTTTTTAGTGAGGAGAGAGAAAGAGAGAGGGTTGAGATGCTAAAAAATAGAGGGTTTACTGTTTCTGTACCACACTGTGTTGTAAACCATCAATGCATGCTAAAGCTAGTTAAGGAGTTCCTCAAGGTTCAGTGCTGGGGCCGCTTCTTCTTTGGTCCATAACAGAATTCACCACCTTTTTTAAAGTGATCTTTATTTGTCTAAAATGTCTTTTATCTAATCACACTAAAGTTGAAATATTTTCAGACTTTATCTTATCAATGAAAAAACAGGAACAAGAGATTTGTGATGACACTTTCAAGTTCAACTCAGCCTCAACAAGCTCAAGATAACAACCCCATATGAATTCTGATGAAATCATAACTTTGGTCATAAAATAAAAACAATAATGACACGCATCCCTACATGTATGTTTTCTTGATACCTCATGATATTTATAATTTCATCTTACAAAAACAAAAATGGTTTTCCCTGATTACCAGCAAATTTTAAGACACTACATCTTTAGATCTTAATTTGTAATCACAGGAAACAGGCATTGTTACTGAGATAATGAGATAAATGACCACAACTTGATAAATCAATGGAAACTTATGTGTTTTCACAGGAAGACTGAGTAAAAGTGTGATATTTCCTCTATGAATATGTATAAATACATGTCTGCTTTCTAGACTCACGAAAATCAAAAATCCACTATCTCAAAATGTTAGAGTATTGTGGGAAAGTCCAGTTGGCAGAGGTTTCCTGAGACGCCATTCTCTCACCCTGGTTCCGAACACACAACCACTATCATGGGGAAGACTGCTGACTTTACAAATGTCCAGAAGACAATCATTGGCACCCTCCACAAGGAGGGTAAGCCACAGAAGGTCATAGCTGTCTGTTCTCAGAGGTTATATCAAAGCTGACTGAAGTTAAAAGAAGAAGCAAATCCTGTAAAGCTGCATTAATATGCAGATGATACCCTGTTATACCATACTATATGGATATTTTTTATTCCTGAGCTATTTCCTTTTTCTTTACTTTTTTTAAAGATTTATTTTGGGGTTTTTAATGCCTTTATTGACAGAGGACAGCAGTGGACAGAATCAGAAACGGGGAGCCAGGGAGAGACGTGGGAAAGTGCTACAGGCCAGATTCAAGCCCGGGATGACCGTGCACATATGGTGCGCCCCACACCAGCCACTGTCTAAAAATACAGGCGTTACTGTATCTTCAATCAGGATTTGTTGCTTAGTGCCAACATCAGCCTAGAACTGTTGTGATTTCATGCAATATAAATAAAAAAGTGTTGTTGGCATAAACAGAGGCTCAGTGCTAAGACCACTGTTGTTTACCTCATCTGTGCATAATAATGTCTAAAAAAACGATTAACTTTAAGTGTTATGCAGATGACACTCTGCTGTACCTCTTAACAGTGCTAACAATAAAACACTGAACTAAGGTGGAAGCACACTTTTAAGACATGAATCCTACAGACTTCTCAAAAATCATTTTGAGTTCATTTTATCAGGATTTGTGTTTTTGCCATCGTGAGATGATTCTGATTTGATGCAAATGAAATACCAAAAGGATTAGGAAGAGTGAGACAAAACCAAAACAATGGAGAGTTAAATATGAGCAGCAGGAAGGAGAAGAGACGGCGAGGCAGACGAAGAGCTATAGAGTAATGCAAAGACAGAGGAGGGAGGAAAGGTGGAGAGACACAGAGAAAAAAGAGAGAGAGAGAGCTTACAGCAGGAAAGTCTCAGAGAAGTGAGAGTCGAGGTAGAGGAAGAGGGTCGTAAAAAAAAAGGAACAAAATAAGAAACTAAAAGCAGCCTTGTGGATGATCAACCGCTATTTTTAAAAGCTTATTTTTCGAGTCATAGAGAGAGAGAGAGAGAGGTTAAAAGCAAACCCGCCATCATGCTAAGGCGTTGGAGTCATCTCTGCTTCCTCGGTGAGTTCACCTTCATTTGACTTCCAACAGACTTAAAACTTTCTTCTGTATTTTTCCAGAATGATGCCAGAAACATCGAGACTTGATTTACTGATGAGTAAGAAAACCAAGAAGAACATTTGTGAGCAGACTAGGGCTCCCGCGCTAACTCAAACTTCAAATAGAAGGCGTCAAAGCTCAGACAACAGTTGAGTCACGCTGCAGAAACACTGTAGGCCTTTATCACAAAGATTTAAATGATACGAGTGAGACATCTCTGATTTGATCATGTCCGCAGTTATCATCGATTTAGCTCAATGTTAAAGCTTTTTATACTTACATCTGAGTGACTGAATGATTTAAGGGTTTAATCGAGGAGTCAGGAAGTGCTTGGACTAGTCCAAATTAGAGGTTTAAAAAAAGAAATTTGATTAAAAGCAAACCTAGAAATTTAGAAGTGAGTCTCATGTGAGTTTTAGCACAGAGCAGAGGTACAGCTCTCTACTTTTACGTTAGGATGTAAAGTAGCGTCATTTACCTGCAGGAAACTTTATCTGTTCTTTTAAATAAAGGTAATCTATGCAAAACTTATTTGTGAGACATGCTGAGTTATCAAAGTTAATCAGTAAATCCATTGATATTTTAGATTTAGGGGCATCAGCCATTTGCAGGGCCGCAATAAACGACTATTTTATTAATTGATTAGCTGCTATTGCTGTTTGCCGATTAATCGGGGAAATTTTGACCGAACTGCTCGGCCATCTCCGCCCCATGTATTCGTCTGGTCTTAAGCTCATCGTTCTTCTCTGCTCACATTTTGACACCAGCAGTCGCCTTTTTTTTTCACACATTTGAAAACTTGTTACAGCTTCACACTTCTGACCTTTACACTAAACAGCTTCAGCTGTCAGCAAACACTGAGTAGAACATTCTGCAGGATGATGACAGAGTTTCTCATGAGCAGGTCTACGTTTCTGGTTTCTGTGCACACCAGAAACTCTCTCATGAGCAGGAAATAGTTTCCAGTGAGCAAGAAAAAGTTTGTGTTGAGCATGGCAGAGTTTTGGTATTTTAAGGGCTCCATAGACGGGCAGAGTTTTAGCATGATCATACTCACAGGAAAGTCAAACTACAGCTGAAGCTGCATGAGGTGACTTCATTGGATTACTGTCCTCTCTCTAGTTTATAAGAAGCAATGACGGTTACATTTTTGGTAGCAGCTTGACTTTGAGACAGTAGGTGGCGCTATGCTGCTTTCAGTTTGTTACTATTGGAGCTTCTTCATCACATAAAAGATCAAATATGTTAGAAAACAGCAGGCAGATCAGATTCAGTAGGGATGTGACATCTGACTATTCTGATAGACGACTAGTCCGTGGCCCTCGAGTTGGTTAGTCTGCTATTAGGGTTGTTTGATTTTTGCTCATTTATTTGTGTTTTTGCAGTTATTTGATGGGTCTTATTGAGGCTATATGGCATATATTTGGGTCTTGGCATCACATATAACTAGAGTTAATGAGGGTTGGTTGATTTGTTTCGTGTAAGATGCTAAAAATATGAATGACACTCTAATTTATTTAATCATCAGTATTTGTTAACAACGTCAGCGTCCGATGGTGAAAACCTTAATTTGAGAGTTCTGGTACATTTCATACGACATCAATAGTGTCTCTGAAGTGTGTTTCTCTCTGTGGCTCCATCACAGGGTTTTCTATCTGGCTTTCTTCTTTGTGCTGTTTGCAGAGCTGGCTGGTCCCTGACTGTTCATTCATTCTGGAGCTGTAAAGTGTGTAGAGCTCTTGTTGGTTCTGATGTTGAAATTATTTAATCATTCCAGTTTTTAACCTCTTTTCATCTCATTCCTCACCCATTTATTTGACTTATAACCCATTTTTAAGAACATTTTTTCCACTTTTAACAGCTTTTGCGACTTTTAACCCATTTGTACCAATTGTTGCCACCTGGGACCCATCACCCCCACCTTTTTTAAAAACTTTTCTAAATACTTCCACTTTGAGCCTTTCTTGCCATTCTTTTGACAGGTTTAGCATATTTTTTCCATTTTTTGCCCTTTATTTCTATATTTAACCCATTTACAACATTTTCTTCCACTGTCCAACAATTGTAGCTCATTTTCACCTCTTTTGAACATTTTTAATCCATTTCAACAACTTGAAATAACTAGGACTAACTAAACACCTTTAACCCATTTTTACCACTGTCTAACACTTGAAGCTCAATATTACCATTTTTATTTGCTAATTTGCAATTTTTGCCACTTTTTTTTAAATCAAATTTTGCCCATTATTTCCACTTTTCATCCATTTTTGCCACTCTTTTGACAGTTTTTTTTTTTTTTGCATTTTTTGCCCATTTAACCCCATACACATCATTTTCTGCCATTTTAACCAAATTTACCACTTTCTAACACTTTCTAATACTTGTAGCTATTTTGAAGCAGTCTTTTACCACTTTTAGATACTTTTCTGACCATTTTCTGCCACTTTTAAATAATCTATGCCGCTTATTTCCACTTCTAACCCAGTTTTGCCTACCTTATGACAGGTTAAGCACATTTTGGTCATTTTTGCCTCTTTTAACCATGTTTTCTAATGTTTTTGCCACTTTAAATCAATTTTTAACATTTTCTGCCATTTTAACCCAATTTGCCACTTTCTAACACTTTCTAAGCTAATCTGAAGCACTCTTTTACCACTTTTTTGATACTTTTCTGACCTTTTTTTTGCCCCTTTTAATCAATTTTTGCCCCTTATTTCTACTTCAAACCCATTTTCACCTCCCTTATGGCAGATTAAGCACATTTTGGCATTTTGCCTCTTTTAATTATTTTTTCTAATGTTTTCTTCCACTTTAAATCAATTTTCAACATTTTCTGCCACTTTCTAACATCTTTAGCCCATTTCTTCCACAATATTGTACTTGTAGCTCATTTTTACCACTTCTTTGATACTTTGAACATCTTTTCACCAATTTTTGTCATATTTTTACCCTTTTCCACAACTTGAAACCACTTGAAACCGTTTTCTTTCTTCTAACACTTTTAGCCCATTTTTTCCACTAACACTGTAGCTCAATTTCACCATTTTTACTTGCTATTTTCTGATACTTTTCTCACCATTTCACCACTTTTTAAAATCAAATTATGCCCATTATTTCCAATATTCACCCATTTCTGCCACACTTTTGACAGGTTAAGAACATTGTGCCATTTTTTGCCCCTTTAAACCTACTTACATAATTTTCTTCCATTTTTAGCCTAATTTGCCTCTTCCTAACACTTCACCTTTTTTTGATACGTTGAACTTTCACCCCTTGTTAACATTTTTAACCCATTTCCACAACTAACATTGAAATGTAATTGTTTAACCTGCAAAAACTAGCATAAAAAACAATGAAAAGCAACTGAAAACAAAACGTTTTCCCTGTTGGTGAGTTCACTACAAGATCCAGACTGTAGTTAGGCTACCAACATCTCATCTCCACCATAGCATCTGTTAATTATAGACCTTTAATACAGGTTTAGCACATTTTTTCCACCTTTTTTTGCCCCTTTAAACCCTTAATCTCACTATATTGCCACTTTTAACCCAATTATGACATTTTCTGCCACTTCTAACCAAATTAGCCACTTTCTAACACTTTTAGCACATTGTTTCCACTGTCCAATATGCGTAGCTCATTTTCACCACTTTATACTTTGAACCGCTTTTCACCATTTTAGTCATATTTTTAACCCATTTAAACCACTCTAAACCACTTTAAACCATTTTTTTCCCCTTTTTCCACCACTTTTAACCCATTGTGCAAATTGTTGCCCATATTTGCACCATTTCACAGATAATTTAATCATTTTACTTTGTTTTCTAGGATCCTGACATCTGACATTAGTTTCTAAATGGTTTAATGTGCCCGTACATATTATCATTACCTTAAAAAGGTAATTCTGTTTAAAATATTGAAAAAGGTTGTATTGTACTACAGTTTTAAGAAACAAAATGATTTTTGGTCACTCTAATAAAACTGTTCTGGTTAAAAAAAATAAAACATGGTTCTCACAGCTTAGCTTTATCATAGGCCAGGATTTTCCTGACCTCCATGGGCCCACATTTGGCAGGACCCCAGAAAGCTCTCTCCTTTGTCCCCCCATTATGGGCAGCCTTGGCCACATACTAATGATTTTGATAATCATATTATCTACAATCTACTTTTGTTTAGTTTTCATCATCTATAACTGATGCGGCGTTGTCAGATATGTCTTTTATCACAAACCAGCGATAACCTCTGCCATGTCTGTCTCAGTTCTAGCAGTTTCTACTCTTTCCAGAGGAAAAGATGTCCCTACTGAACCTCCAGATAACGGAAAACAAGGTACGTTGTCATTCACTTTCATCATAAACACATAACAGTGTATTCTGTGTCCCCAGAACAGAAAATTTGCTCCTCAAGTCTCTTGCTTTGCTGCCATATGCAGTCTTGTCTGGTGTTTTTATGCTGTACCTTGTTTCTGCTTGTCGTGACCTTTACCAGTTATTCATGTTTCTAACCATTGAAAGCTGCTCCATCCTTGATCGGCCTGAACTGTTTTGCATTGTAATATAATATAGCACATGAGTTATACCCGTTTTGTATCTTTAAATTGGCATCTCCAACAAGTTTTAGTCTCTTTAATGTAGCGTTTCATACAGATCAGAGCTAGAAGAGTAAAAGGTTTCTAAATGGTGCTACTTGACAATGCTCTTTATAAATCAGTCTAAGACTGCTGCTCTCCTTCTCTTCTTCATCTATTTCAGCTGTTTTCTTAGACTTTTATAGTATCAAGAGTCATTTTAAGGTGTTTATTTTTCTCTTAGTCATGAAACGTTTAATTTCCTCATTGGTGTGTCGTACAAAGCTTTTGACATGTGCTTTTTCATTCGTGCTCTGCTGAATAAGTGCTTCATCTTATGACAACCTGCATCAGCCCCATTGTAGTGCGTAACCATGGGGACAGTGCCCACATCCTGCCTTTGGCCTATTTGAGTTTCATGCAGAGTGGTGGTCGCAGAGTTAATAAAAAAAGTCTTGTTTCTCTCTGGCTGACTTAGAGACCTTCACCTCGATGACACCTGATTCTGATGCTGCAGATGAAGCTAAGCAAACCGTGTCACCCTCGCCTTTTCTCCATAGTAACTCATCAGGAAATGGGACAGATACAACACAGGTACGAACTCTGACACTTTTACCCCCAGAAACAATAACTTAATAGCAGAGGTCAGAAACAAGGGAAACTAACAAAGCTGAATCTTTGGTATCTTTTCTGCTCCTTGTTGTCAGTGCAGCCATGTAATTTGCAATGACTGACTTTTATGCACAAACTGAGAGCCTCACAAGTGGGATATTCAATAAATGACTCTAGACTGAACCCTATTAATTGTGCAGTGAATACATTTCCAGTATTCCAAAAGCTTCAAACACAATACCTGTAAAAACACGTCGTTACATTACAGTTGTTACATTTCCTCCAAGATACACAAAACTGAATTAAAGAGGTCACAAATTGGGAGAACTAACAAAAGCTACATTGTTTACATTTAATCTGCTCCCTGTTTTCACTGTAATGCAATGATGCCATGCAATTTGCAATAGATCTGACTTAAATGTGCATGCAATGGGTCTCTTAAGTGGGAATTTGATTAAATGATTTCCAAAAGTGACAAACACAGTACCTGTAAGAACAGGTCTAATACACTGATCCCTGATGAGCCCCCAGGTGTTACATTTCCCCCAAGATACACAACACTTAATAATAGAGGTCTAAAACTTGGGAGACTAACAAAGCTGCATCTTTGACACCTTATCTGCTCCCTATTGTCACTGTAAAGCAATACTACAATGCCATTTGCAATTGATCTCACTTTTACACGCATGTAAATGCTCCCTAAGTGGGATTTTCAAAAAAATAATTTCAGACTGAATCCCATGCTTTGTGCAGTAAACAAATTTCCAATATTCCAAAAGCAAAAACCTGTAAAACAGATCTCTATCACTGATCCCTGATGAGCCCCCAGTTGTTGTATTTCCCCCAAGACACACAAAACTTACAGCAGAGGTCGAAAACAAAGTTGCATCTCTTTCAGCCAAAATGCTCCCTTTTCCACTGTAATGCTATACGACAACTCCATATGCAATAGATCTGACCATTATGCAATTCAATTCCTCCTAAGTTAGATTTTCAATAAATGATTTCAGACTGAACCCCTTGCTTTGTGCAGTAAACAAATTTCCAATATTTCAAAAGCGATTAACACAAAACCCTGTAAAAACAGGTATATAACACTGATCCCGGACGAGCCCCCAGTTGTTACCTTTCCTGCCAGAGACAGAAGATCAACAACAGAGGTTGCAAATTGGGGACACTCACAAAGCTGCATCTTTTGCACCAGCGTTAATTTTGGCAGCGATTTTTAATTTTAGTCTCAGTTTTAGTCTTTAAATGAAATACATTTCAGTTTTAGTCACATTTTAGTCGTTTCTATCCTTTTAGTTTAGCCCTCGCTCCCTTGTAGTTTTTAGCTCCATCTGTCCTTGTTTGTCCGGAAAATGGACATGCAGAAAGGTGTTAATAAAAAAATCATTTTTCAACATATTTTTTAATTTCACAACTTCAAATCTCTTCAACAACTTCAACCCTGACCACTTTAAAAAAGAAGAAGAAAAAAAAAAAGTTACACCCTTTTTATGCCAGTTATTGTACACCATGTCACTGGTATTTTTTATGGTTAAAAAACACAAAAACAACATATTTCCCATATAAAATGATGTAGGAAAAAAACCCCTTTTTAAAAATACAGCCTGGGCCATGTCAATGATGAGTAGAAAAATCGATTTTGATGCATTGACATTTTTTTTGTAGTGCCAAATTCCATATTTTTGCTCCATCTGTCCTTGTTTGTCCAGGAAACAGACATGCAGAAAACTGTTAGTAAAATAATCATTTTTCAGTTATTTTTTTTTTCTTTTTTTTTTTTTTTACTTTTATTGCTTCAGATCTCTTCAACAACTTCAACCCTGACCACTAACAAAAAAAAAAAAAAAAAAAAAAAGAAAAAGTTGGACTTGGATTCAGTGAGATAGCGTCCAAGCTAAACAGATGAGCCTATCAGAGTGAAAAACACGCCAGTTTTACCATCCTTCTCTCGAGCCTCCTCCTCTACCAAATCATATGTGAGCGAATGCATTTGTTCATGTTAGGTTTATTTTATGTACAGGCATAAAGAATCAGAGGATATATGTAGGATATGAATCAAGAACACACGCATTTCCACCTCTAACCAAAATGTGACCACAAATATGCCAACTATGCGCATATATAAATTTACTGCATATTTGAGATATGATATATTCTTACGTTTTGATCGAAAGGACCTGTGCATCCTCATGCATGTCCATCCACTTGCTATGAAGTGAGGGCAAAGTTGAAATTGTCCAAATGTCCCCCTTTATTAGTCCCAGACTGCAGAACTCAGAAGTAACATTCCACTCCACTTATGGCATGTCTGACTGTGAACACAGACGCAGATTCGCACCCGATCACACACGTAGGAGCACACAAACTTTTCCGTACACCTGTAGCCCACTTTGGCCAAATTTGATGCCTCAATTTAAATCTGTTAAACTGTGCTTTCACAGGTAATAAATTATAGGGAACAGTGATGATAAATGATTTTAAGATTGAAAAAAAAAAAGTCAAAACGATTAAATATCACAGTATCAGTTACCGTGTGTCCATGTCAAACAAATGCAAAATAAATAAATGACTTAAAGGCTCAAAATCTGAGATAAAAAGTCAACTTTGTAAATCCTAAAGTTCAAAATACAAAATTAGAAGTAAAAATAAGGTTGTAAAAGGCAAATATATGAGATAGAGTTAAAATCATGACTTTAAAGGTCAATATATGAGATAAAATAGAAAATCAAGAGTTTGAAAGGTCAAAATAGAAGATAAATTTCAAAATTTTAATCCTAAAAAGTCAAAATATGAGAAAAAATTCTAGATCAGGAGTTTAAAAGTGAAAATATGGGATTAAAAGTCAGAGTTAGGGGTTTAAAAAATCAGAGTATGATTTAAAATGAAAAATTGTGAACTTAAAAGGTCACAATATAAGAGAAAAGATCAAAATTATGAATTTAAAAGGTCAAAATATGAAATAAAAAGTAAAAATCCTAAGTTTAAGTCATAATCTTGTGATGCAAAATGAAAAAATATGAAATGAAAAAAGAAATTAATTTCTTTCTCCTCATTCCTTACTTTTTATCTAATTATTTCTACTCTCTACTTTTTCAGGTTTTTATGACTTAACAAGGATTTTTTTTTAAATCTTCAAGGTTAAATTTACATTTCTATACTGGAAGAAATCTGCAGACCTCATTCCAGTGAGCCAGTTCTTATTGAAATATGAAATGATCTTGCGGGCCGGTTAAAACTGCATCGTGGGCTGCATTTGGCCCCCGGGCCTTGAGTTTGAAACCCGTGTTTTAAAGTGAGTGTGTTTCAGGATCTCAGTACGAGAGATACAATGGTATTGTTAATTTTGTGGTACTGCGGTGACAGAAGCGTCTCAATACAATCATGGACACGTGACGTTTTAGACGGTAGGTCCTTGGGGCAAAAAGTGACAGAAATAGATGCTTTAAAGAAAGTGGTGTTCGTGAAAACAGAAGAGGAAAATCGTACGTGTGGACTAAGCATTTCCAATGTGGCTATCAGTGTGCTTCAATGTCAGCTTTTACCCTTCAGCTGACTTCACTTTTTGCACATAAACCAACTCTGCTGCTTTTCAAATAGGTTATGAGACTAAAACAGGGAAGGATATAAAGCTGTTAAAAAACACTATGATCTTCATGTCATCTTTTACAGGTAGATGAATACACAGGGAGTGTATTTAACAATGATGACTTCCAAAAAAATCAGACTACACCAAAAGCAGCGAATGACAGCATCCCAGCTCAGACCACAGACCCGGTCATTCTACCAGAGGATGGAGGATCCTCTGGTAGGACAGAGGATGCAAACTTAATGACCACTGTTTCAAAGGCAGCATCCACGACCCAATCACTGCCAGGTAGTGTCAATGCTGGAGTCTTTACTGTGAGAGGTGCTCCTCTGCTTGACTTCCTGTTTGTCAAACCACAACTCTGACATGCTCTTCTTTCTGTAACTGTAACACACACAAACATACATATACAAAGAATGGCTGAAACACACTGTAACAGCCACACACACTAACATTTATACACAGAATGACTGAACAGACTGTAATTGCCACACACACTAACATATTTACACACAGAACGGCTGAAACACACTGTAACTGCCACATAGACGCACAACGAAAGGCGGTAATATCAAGTCATAAGAATTACAATCAGCCACAAATACTGACATCTATGTAGACGAGAGTTTTTTTTAAATAATTTTCCTCATTAAATGAGACTGAAATATCTCTGGATTTTCTGATGTAAAGTTAAAGAAATAGAATATGGTATCATCAACATAAGAATAGACCCTGCAAAGCTCAGTGTGGGTTTTCAACAGAAGTTTAGGAATACTATCTACGTGAAGTAACTATAACACTTTACAATAAACATAGAAAAATGAAAGATGTCGAAACCAAAAATTCCTACCATTTCATGAAAACATTAGCTCATTTTTAATTAGATGGTAGCAAGACATCTCAAAAAAGTAAGGACAGGGCCATGTTTACCATTGTGCAGCATCCACTCTTCTTTTAACAATAGTCAGTAAACATCTGGGAAGTGAAGAGACCAGCTGCTGGAGTTTTGGGAGAGGAATGTTGTCCCAGTTTTGTCTTATGTAAGATTCTAGCTGCTCAACAGTCCTTGGTCTTCTTTGCTGGATTTTTCATTTTATGACATTCTCTACTGGTGAGAGGTCTGGACTGCAGGCAGGTCAGTTCAGGACCCAGACTAAGGCTGAATCCCAATTCTCCCCTTAACCCTCAATCTTAACCCTCAGTCTCAAAATGTGCATTCCTGCGAAGTGAATTCTCCTGAGAGTTGAGTTGAGGGGCAAGTTTGAGGGCACTATCTCCCTCAGTTTTGAGATGTTCTTGGAGCTCCCTTGGTATTGATGGTTATCACTCAAAGAAAGATGGCGGCGAATGCAGGGAAGAAATCGAGCTACAAATGTAAATTTCTTCATTAATAGAGATCTAAAAATTACAAAAAACACTTCAATATCTTAGTTTAATGTTTTTTATGGATTATTTGCCTTTTTGTAGTGTAAAATTTACTTTTATTTTTACAATTGTAAGCCGGTAACCGTGCAGTCGCGGAAAAGCCTACGAGTTACGACTGGTGTTTGGCGTTAGCTAATGACCGTGTTATACTGTGACTTTCAGCTGAATATGTCAGTGGTTGTGGTGTTTATACATCTTATTTGGTTGAATATAACGTGTTCTCGTTCTTCTTCTTCCTCTGATTTGACAGACTATGCAGTTTTGGCACTGCCCTCTACAGTCTGAAATCGTAACTGCTATTAAGGGGTGTCCCATTTCTGAGTTACGGGATGGTCCTTACACTTGGTTTTGAGGGGCAAGTTAAGACTGAGGGTTGAGCTTGAGGGTGAGACTGAGGGTTAAGGGGAGAATTGGGATTCAGGCCCTGTCCACATGGAGACGAAAATGATATATTGCCTGAATTCGTCCCCGTGTGGACGGGGCCTCAGCCTAAGACTGTGAAGCCATGGTGTTGTGATAGATGTGGTATGTAGTTTAGCATTGTCCTGCTGAAGTAGTCAAGGCCTTCCCTGACAGAGACGTGTGTAAGCTGTCCACATCATTGGCACTAATGCAACCACATACTATCAGAGATGCAGGCTTTAGAGCTGAGCCAGGAGAACAAGCTGGATGCTCCCTCTCCTCTTTAGTCTGCAAGACACAGCATCTGTGGTTTCCAAGAGGAAATTCAAGTTTTGATTCCTGTGACCACAGAACGGTTTTCCGTTTTGCCTCAGTCCATTTTAAAGGAGCTTTGGCCCAGAGAAGACGGCAGTGTTTCTGGATCATGTTCACATATGGCTTCGTCTTTGCATGATCCAACTTTAACTTGCATTTTTAAACGGCATGGTGAACAGTGTTGACTGGAAGTGTTTCCGAGCCTGCAGGGATTTCCAGAGCAGAATCATGCTTGTTTGTAGGCCAGAGGGCCCGATGATCACAAGCACCCAATACTGACCTTCGACCTTGTCCCTTAGTTACAGTGATGTCCCCAGATTCTCTGAATCTTTTGAAGATATTCTGGACTTTAGATGGCTGGATATTATTTTGAAATTGCTCAGCAATTTTTGGATGCAGTTTTTCACAAAAGGTGAACCTCTGCCCAGCTTTACTTCCAAGAAATGCTTTTTTTACACCCAGTCTTGTTACTGACCTGCTGCCAATTAATCTAATTGGCTGCAAAATGCTCCTCTAGCTGTTTTTATCAGTACCACTTACTTTTCAAGACTTATGTTGCCCCATCCCTACTTTTTTGAGATGTGTTGCTGCCATCAAATTTAAAATGAGCTAATATTTTTATGAAATTGTAAAATGTCTCCTATATAGGTTTATGAGATTTGAAAATCACTGCGTTTGTTTTTATTTACACAGTGCCCCAACTTTTTGGAATTGGGGTTATATTACTACAAAACTCAAAAGGGTGAACCTAACCTAACCTGGTGTCTGTTTCTTTCAGTTACAGATAAAGAAGAGCCAAATACATCCTGGGGTAAGGATGTTTTATGTGACTCTATCAAACCAGCGCAACCTTCCTCTTTGCTTCTCCAGCAACAACTCTCAGGATTACTGGCTGTCATTTAAATGCACTAGTTGTCATCAGATACATACATTACCTGAGTCATAAGAGGCCTCATTTGTTCAAATTGGTCACATTATTTGATTTTCATGTATTCTGAACTAGTCAGCCTTACTTTTCGGTTAAAGTTTAGGGTTTGAACTGTCTTTAAACATGCTGATACCTCATCTTTTTGTTGGCTTTAGTGAGATAAATGTGCCACCTTAGTTCACTTTGATTGTTCACAATCAAATTGTCCCTGTCCTCCTGTGTCTGTAGCTTACGTGGTCCTGGTCTTGATCATCCTGGTGATAATTGCTCTGTGTTTCATCCTCTACTATCTACGGAGAGCCACCAGAGTAAGAAAATACATTTTTTCCATGAACAAACTCAAATTCTTGGTTTTCTTGATAATGTATTTAAAATGCCCATCACATTATAAATTGCTGGCTTGTTTCCTTGGCTGTTCAGAGTTATTCGTTCGACCTCCAGCGTCCTGTTCAACCCAACCGTCTTGATGAACCAATGGGCACCTTTGAACCAGTCTACCTGGATGACCTGGGTAAGTGTGGTCATATTTTAACCACAGTTAAAGAATAATAATAGAATTTCATGACATTGTTGCTTTGTCTGATACATATCAGAGCGACCAGAACCTAAAGAAGTAATCACCGATGACCTTTCAGCTACGCCAGTCGCCAACGGCACAAACCTCCAGTCAGAGGAAAAGATGTCCAATGGAGAGAACGGTACAACATCACTAATGTTTTTTGGTCACAATATTTAACAGACTGAATTTTCTACTCTTTCTTAAAACAGCAAATACAGTAGTTAAAGTCAAGAATTTGTGAGGTTAGGGACTGATGTTGGACCAGGGGGCCTGGCTCAAAATCTCCATTCCAGTCAGTGTTACTTTTGTCAACTAAAACAATGACTAATAAAAATGTTTGGTGACAGCCTTTTTGTCCATGACAAAAACTAGACTAAGGGTTTTTTCACACCTGAAAGTCTGGACCAAGGTCCGTGTTTTTGTTATATTGTATACATTTGGTTTGGTCTGTTTGGGTTTCACACTGTCATTATTGCAAACAGACTAACAGACTTTACATGATGAACCTACGTGATATCGTCATCAGCTACAGGTTTGCGTGTCTCTGTAGTTTACATTGATTGGCTATTCGGCCAGTGGGCGTCTGACGTCAACACGTTGAATAACACGAGTCTTGAATGTTGTAAACAATGAATGAAATCATCATTCCCACCATCATATTACTGTTGGTTTTCTACTGAGAAAAGCAACAGCTTGAAGAGCTGTAAATAAGGCTGGTCTGAGTTTGTCTTATGAGTTTTATCATTAGAAGACAACTTTATCATCATCATCAACAACAGGAAAGGAAAAGAAAGTATGTAATCCTGCGAGCCATTGCTACACTGACTTGGGAGAGAAGGTATGTGTTGTAAAACTCTTGAAAAGATGAGCTGTCAATAGTGAGGTATAACTTTATCTACAATTTTATGAAATTTTCCGTGCTTGGACAATCTCCATTTAACATAATAATGGACACTTCTACTCCTCGCGTAACATAAAGCAGCTACTGTTAGCCCACCTTGTCCAGGCTAATGGTCGATTTCAGTCTGTGAGACTGTTGTGGGCTCTTCCACTGCTCATTTTGTTATGGTGATGGATTTCCTTTGCCGGTAGTCATGTCTCAATTTCCTGTCATTGGTATGAAGGTCCGAACCTTTAAAAATAATGCTTTCACACTGGGCATGAACCAGACCGTGGTTCCGTTTGGTCTGGACCGAGACCACCTCTTTTGGTCGGACCAAGGTCCGGCTGTTTGGTCCGGACCATGGTCCAGGGGAGGTTTCACACAGACCAAACAGAAAAGTCTGAAAGTCCGGATCAAACGACGTAGGTGTGAAAGCCCCCTAAGACTAACAAAAATAGATCTGTGATGACTAAAACTGACAAAAAGTAAGTTTAATTTTCGTCAAGATGACTAAAACTAGACTAAAATGTAATTTAGTTTTCATCGGACATTCAAAGTCCATGATATTTCTCTACTGTGGGTAAATCTGTCAAAAAACAATGCAGCTGTAGCTATTCTGTTTCTCAGCTGTAGAAAGCAGGGACCCAGGTTTAGCAGAGCGCAGAGAACACACTACCATGACTTGGTACCAGATTAAGGCAAGAGAATAAATGCTTGGACTAAAAGTAAAGACTAAAATGTGAGGACTTTTATGGACTAAAACTACACTAACGCGTTTTGAGTTTTTGTCAACTGAAACTAGACTAAAACTAAAAAGGGTAGAGATTACTAAAATGTGACTAAAACTAAAATGAATTTCATTTAAAGACTAAAACTAAGACTCAAACTAAAAATAGCTGCCAAAATTAACACTGTCTCGAGATCATCCCAAAGATGAGGTGAGATGATGATGAGGTTGAGGTCAGGGGTCTGTGGGGGGGCCAGTCAAGATCTTCGACACTGAGCTCATCAAACCATACCATGACTGGCAAAGAAACCCAAAAGACAGTAACTTCATTGACTTAACAACTGTATTTTCACTGTATTAAGGCCAAATGACTGACAATGGTTTTGCACTGCCAATCCATTCTGTCTGATCTCAAATGTCTGCTTGTAACACATTCAGAGGTTTTAGCCCCGTAAACGAGACGATGGTGCATGAACATAAAAAAAAGAAAAAGACCTCAACATACCACAGGTGTAGTCACATGATAGCCCTAATATGCACTCATGTTCTTCCATCTTTATAAACTGAAAGCAACAAATAAACTCTCAACAGCTTTAGTGTTATCAACTCTCAGGCTGTATCAGAGTTTTCTTACCCGTCTTCTTCTCTGCTCCGCTAGCATCCCTTTCACCAGCCCCAGAGGAAAAACCAGATGAAAATGGAGCTGAGACTTCACCAATCACTGACACCAGTCCTTCACCAGGCGATGAACAAGCCGACAACCAGTCTACCAACAGCATCAATCTGTTCTTTGATGCTGTTGGAGAGGAGCAGCAGAACGAGAACAACAACAATAATCCATGTGAGTTTGATTAAAACAACAATGCAAAATTAAAGGCATATGCTACAGAATAAATAATAATAATAATATACCTCTCTATGAATGAATTGAAATGTTCTAAATGCTCCAAAGCAAGATGAGAAGCTTTAAATATTCAGTATCACAAATTTATTTACAGATTTTTGTGCTTTGTTAAAGTTCCTACAACTTTTAAAACACTATTTGTTCTCTTTTGACTCTAAAACACCTACTGAACATCACCTGGCTCATGTGACCTCTCAGACCAAATACATACTACCATCTAGTGGTCAAAAATTATAAAGTGAGAGGTCCCGGATGAGCCCCCATGTATGTTATGGCCTCTTAAATTATTTAACAGCAAATTAAGGCATGGACACTAAAAGACCAGTAATGGTAACCCTTCTTGCAAATTTAAGCTGCCTTTTGCCATTGAATGCCACTTTTTTCCCTTTTTTACCACTTTTGCCTTTTTAAATTTCTCATCTTTTGCCACATTTTACAGTTTTTGACCATTTTTGCCACCTGTAACTTAAGTTTTAATTTATTTTTTGCCACTTTTTCTCCCCATTTTTGCCAATTTTCACCCCTTTTTTTTGCCATTTTTTGACCATTTCACCACTTTAACTTATTTTCATTGCCACTTTAACCCATTTTTGGCACTTTTCACTGCTTAGATTGTGGCTCTTGCAAAGGTTTATTTTTCTTTTTAACAATTTGGCTCTTTGGTTGAGCAGGGTTGAGGAACACTGACCTAAACGGTCTTTAATACTTTGGGTAATATATAACAATCAGCTTATTTTTTTGTCTTCCAATTAGTTTTGCCCACCTTTAGTGCTTCTGTTCAGGTTGCACTCCAAAGAAGTCCTTAAACCCCCCCCCCCCCGCACACCTGAGTCATCCTGGCTGCAGCAGGTCACCTGACCAGGCAGACTCCACCTAAACAGACAATATATCACAAAAAGAAACAACAGCACTAGGATAGCGAGAGCTGGGGGATTTAACCTTGCAAGGGTTTGCTCATATGTAAATACCAAAATCTAACACGAGCTAACACCACCCCAAATGTTGTGGCTATGTCAACAATATAATGTCACACTAAGCGAGACAATGCTAAATGTTTTCCAATGAACTCGGCTTACGTTCTTCAAATGCGCCGGCAAACTTCACAGCAAGGAAAGAAAGTAGCTTTATTGTTGCTAGGCTAAGCTAAAGTCGTTTGGTGTGACGAGTCAGTCGATATATCATTTATATCTGCTACCTGGATTAACACTACAACAAAATGTTAAATATTTAGGAGGAAAGCTGACTAAAATATAACCCTTAAACCCTATTTTTGTTGTATCATATCACAGTTAAGTTTTGCTAACACATGGAGAGTCAAAGTTACTGTAAATGTGTTGGCTAGCAAATTAGCAAGCCAGACAAGACACAATGTTTAGCTTGAATTGACCCTTGGCTCACGTAATAACAAACTAAACCACACTATGTCCTTTATAGTGTAAAACTTAATATTATGGAAAACTGGCAAAATCTGAAATGTCATACCTGTTTCTCTGTTTCCTGTTTAGCTGTTTGCTCCAGCGACCCGTTTGTTGAAATAAACCTCGATGATCCGGCGTTGAGCGATCAGCTCCTCTCCTCTCCGGCAGCGTCGTCTTCTGTCCTTCCCTTTTCTCCTTTCTCCTTCTCTTCCTCTTCGTCCTAGCACCTCCACTGATGAACCCAACACCTCTACGAGGAAGCACAACTGTCTGGATGAAAGTTGACTATACTGTTTTAAATAACTGCTGACCACAAACTTCAAGAGCTAGCTTTAGCTTTGTGTTATGTGACCGTAACCTGAGCTACCCACAGATCTAATAAGGTATTTTTCTCCAAATGGAGGTTATTTGGATAATAACATCTTGTCCACAGGTTCACCACACTCATCAGTCAAACAGAGCTCTTTTAGCCTGAAACAAACTAGCTACCAGCTAACAGCTAATGGTGGATAATGCAAAATGTTTTCTTCAGCTAGCTTAGCTTAGTTTGTGCTGCATTTGTAATTTTCAACATAAATAGGTCTGAAACATATCAAGCAAGCTTATTAAAAATGTAGCTAAGCCTGCTTCTGTGAGACAATACAACTAGAGAGTCAAGGCTACTGTAAATATGTTAGCTGAAAAATTAGCAGGACAGACAAAATAGCCTGAATCAGCTGAAGCCATTTTTAAAGCAAGCTAGGCAACAAAAATGTTTGATTTTTAAGCTGTATCTGCAAGCTAAAAATGCTATTTTGTTTTCCGAACAACTAAAATAGGTTTCACATCTTAAAAAGAAATGAACAAGCAAATAACATCAACAGTAAGTGTAATTTTGACAATATGATGCTCTTGTTAAAATGCTTATGCACACTGTCTGTATGTTTATTGTACCATATGTTATATAGACATTAATAAGCAGATCTTTTAGGGAATTTCTCCATGTTAGATTTTATTCATTTGAATTGATTTTCATGTATTTTCAATTGCACTGTTTTAAAAAGCTATTTTTTTCTGTATTGAACCTGGCCTTATTTTTGTAGACTTACATGAAATAAACAAATATTCTAACACAAATGTCGGGTTTCTACTTTTGTAATAAAGCAAAATTTTATTGTTATGCTTTGAGAAAAAGAGAAGAACCAATGCTTAACTACACGCAACAGCCACTTTATTAGGTACACCTAGGGTCGGTGTATTTTCTGGCAGATCCTTTTCATGGTTGAAACCAGACTCAAAGAATGTGAGAAACTCTCGTTATTCCATTTTTTGTTTGTTTGTTTGTTTGTTTTTTTGGACCAAAACAGGAAAAAATGGAAAAACGAGCTATTATTCTGTTTTTTGCATTTTTGACCACAAATGAGAAAAACAGAAAAACAAGTTATTTTTCCTCTTTTTTCATTTTGGTCACAAAAACGGTAAAAACGATAACTTTTTTTTTTTGTTTTTTTAAAAGGGTCCTATTCTTGTTTGTTTCAATTCCATTATTTTTTTTTTGTCATTTAATGGAATTCTTAAAAGAAAAGAAGTCATGTGACCACTGGGAAAGGTGAGTTTTTCAGGTACTCTGTTGCTGTGGTTCTCAACTAGGTCTGGCTTCAGGACCCACCAGTCTGTCTTACCACAGATCGCAACCCAAGTTTCCAAAAGATTTTCAACGCATGTAACTAAATATGTTGCAGTTCTGAGCCTGTTTGGACCAAAACACCTGAAATAAAAAAGAAAAGGGACAAAACTGACAAATTTCATACCCTCTTTCTCCATCATTGTGTGTCAATTTTTGCCAATTTTCCAGAGAACTTTTAAAATTACTTCACTATCATGGGAAAAGTAGACATTTATTGTCAGAAGCGGAGATAAATTAGTTGAAATATTAATCAAACATTTAAATTGACCCATTTCACTGTAAAACAGGGTAAAATAAAAGGTATTGATGCATGTCCAATAAGGACTTCAGGACTTTTGTCACCTTTTTTCAGGCACCTAGTCATGACCCACTGAAAACTGCTCCGCGACCCACTTTTGGGTCCCGATCCACCAGTTGAGAACCCATGGTCTATTAATTGAGATCTGGTGACTGTGGAGGCCGCTGGAGTACAGAGAACTCATCGTCATGTTTATGAAACCATGGAAGCATGGTCAGTAACAATACTCAGGCTTATACTTAGGCTGTGGCGTGTAAGCAATGCTCAGTCAGTACTAAGAGGCCCGATGAAGAAATCCCCCCACCATTACACCACCAGCCTGAACTGTTGATACAAGGCAGGATGGATCCATGCTTTCATGTTGTGCACTTCAAATTCTAACCCTTCAGTCTGAATGTCACAGCTGAAATCTAGACTCATCAGACCAGGCAACATTTCTCCAATCTTCTATTGTCCAGTTTTGGTGAGCCTGTGTGAACTGTAGCCTCAGTTTCCTGTTCTTAGCTGACAGGAGAGGCAGCCGGACTGGTAAATAAGTCGTCTTGACCACGTCCACATGTCTAAATGCTACATCAGCCTTTGTGTTAACAATTGAACAGGTGTACCTAATAAAGTGGCCTGTTAGTGTATACTGCAGGAATATCAGGCACTTTTATTCTTTCACTTTCAGGTCAAATACAATTCAAACTCAGATTCAGAGGATCATGATTAGGTAATCAAGTCACGTAAAAGGCAACACTTTAAACTGGGATAAGAATAAGAAAAATACCATGAAAAGTATTTCAAATGTTTTATTTCACACCATATTTAGCTAACAGTTTATCTCAAGACTAACAAAGTGTCCATTAAAAAATCTCAAACATTAAATCCATAAAAGTAGAAGGTCTTTGTTCTGCAGCAAATCTACGACACTGGCATGACAACCAATCAGACTGTTAAGACGGAGAAGATAAAAGTGACAATAAGTCAACCAATATTAAAAGGAACAATCAATACAATATGAAAGTGTGTTGTTTTTCTCACATAGACAGCTCTCTGGTTTTCATGTTGGTTGCACCTCTAACTATAAATGCAGTCTGCACAGGCAAAACCCAAATCTGAACCTGAGCGTAGACATTCAGCGCTATTTATTGTGAGAATAATCAATGTAACAGGACACACCTGGGCAACAAAACTACTTTACAAATACTTTTGCTCGAATGGAAACATGGACAAATAAAGAGTGCTATCCTGTAAGTCGTGTATCAGATCCAGCTGTAAACACCTGGAAATAAAAGCTGAGATGTTAATCTCTTGTCTCATTTTCATCTTTTGATGTCAAACCCAAATGTCTTTACTGTACAGCAAAAATAAAAGAATTGGCCTCACCGTTCCAGTACTTTTGGAGGTGACTGTATATGAAAAGGCATGTAGACCACGTCACATAGAATAGAAATAATATCTTGTACATGAAAACAAAAACTCAGTCACACAGACCACCAGCGTATTAGCAATAAACCCTTTTAAATATGAAATGTCGGGAGAATTTTTTAAACTGTAAAAGTGTCCAATTAAGTACAAAAACATTTCAGCTACAGATGAGGATGACATTTATAGATTTCAAAATAAGTCAGATGTTTGGAAAAGTCGTGTTAAAAATTCCTTGCTTTAACAACACTTAGGGGGCTAATTATTTCATCCTCATCTGTATATTTCAAATAAAGCCCTTTTGTGACGTCTGTGAGTCATGGAAGGATGTGTGCATACTTTCATGTTGTTACTGTTCCCTTTAAATCTTGTCAAAAGATTTAAAGGGATCTGGACTTTTGACGAAGCATGAACCCAGCAACCAGCAGAAGTATTTGAACCGCTACACAGAGGACTAGCACCACTATGCCAGTCCTAGTCCATGCTTCTGTAAGCAGAACAACAGACTAGAGTTAGCCATTAAAACACAAACGGACGGATTAAACATGTTCCTTCTAATTTAACCTACCTGTCAAATGCAGCAAATATTGAGCCAAGCCCACTCCGGAGTTTGTCTCCACTCCACACATGTAAACGCTCTCATCGCCAGACCTCAGTTTGGACACATGAAGTCTGATGCATCCCTCTTTGAGGACATCTCTGTCGAAGTGGACTCTTCCTGCAAACCATGGATCCTGAGACTCCGGGACCTCGACTCCCTCTTGAAGATGAAATGTGACTGAGTCTTTCTAAGGATTTAAGCTGCCACACAGAATGTTCAGAGACTGGAAGGAAATGTTGAAGTTTACTGTGAATGTCCACTCAAAGGTGACGTTCTTGCCATCATTTGTCCAATAGGAGGCCTGAGCTGCATGTATCAGAACGGTTCCTGTAGGGAGACACAGAGGGAAAGTCGGCTGACATGATCACTCTGACCTCTTGAGACCTGAGCTGTTCTGTTTTCTCCCACCTTTTTGGGATAAATATTGTCTGATAAGTTTAAAACCTGAAGAGAAACCTTAAACGGAACAACACTCTCCAGAAGGTTCTGTTTCAGCAGAAACTAAGGGGAATTTGACCTTACATTTTGGCTGAATGTCAAACATAAAAACAGATTTTCCTCAAATATTCCCCAAACATTTACTTTAAAAGCCAAAAAACTTAAATGCAACTTTCCCCAACAAATATTGAAAATCTTGAAATTTTCCTAGAAAATTCCCTACAACTTAAAACAAATTCCACCAAACATCTGCAATCAAATTACAAATAATTTTCCCCATAGTTCATCAGAATATTATACAAATTTTTGAATTTAATTCCCCTAAAATTAAAAACAATTCCCCAAAATTTCCAGTGATATTCATGAACATTTTTTAAACTACAACCAACCCCCCAACCCATTTTCAAATAATTTTCTCAAACTCCCATTAAAATACAGAACAATTTCAATGCAAATTCCCCCTCAAACTACTTATCAAACTCCTCATAATATAGGAACATGTTTTCCATAATTCCATGAAAATTAAAATTTCCAGCCAGATTTCCAGACAATTGCAGATAGCAATTCCAAGGAAAATTCATGAAAAGAAATTCCTTACAATTTTCAGTTATATGCAGGAAAATGTCAAACATAGTTCCCACAAAATTTAAAATAATTTCCCCAAAATTCCATGAAAGTACCTAAAAATTTAAAACTGACCTGAGACACAGCGGGCCAGGATGAAGAGCAGCAGCATCCTGGAGATCATGTTGTTGTGGTGAGAGGAGCCTGAGCTGAGGAGAAACGAACACACGAGGTGAGAGAGGAAAGAAGAAGAAAAACAAAACCGACGCCTCCTGCTCCTGAAATAAGTCTTTACCTCACTGGCAGTCTAATTCAAGGTTATTATAGTTTACTAAAATGAACTAAATAACTAAAATGAAAATTCAAAAATCATTTCAGTTCACTAAAACTAACTAAATAACTAAAACTAAAATTCACAAATCATTTCAGTTAACTAATGTGGTGATTGCACATTCTTTGTTTTATTTTGATAAGTTCCTGCGAGCCACTTCCTGCCGCGAGTTTTCTTTTGTTTTCTTCACAGAGACTGGGCGCACCTGCACTGATTGGGCACTGGCACCTCCGCACCACCGCACCTGCACGTCATCACCGCAATCACCACTCCCTCTTAAGCTCTCCTCTGAGAAGAAGCGGACGCCAGAAGAATCCCGCTCACTGTGGTATCGTGGCCGTCTCGAGATTCTCCTCAGAGATTAAGATTATTACTGCCTTTTGAATTGTTTGTTGATATTCGACTAATCCGCCTCTCTCTCGCCTTTTCCAGTGCCTCCACGTGCCCTCAGTATCGCCCAGTCTCTGCCACACTGCCTCACTCTCGCACCGACTCAAGCTCTTGGATCCCTTCCCCCCCTCCCACCCTTCAAGCCTCTGCTTCACTGGAAACCTCTCACTCCCTGGACCTGGATTCCCCCCTCCCTCACTCCTGTGTGCCTTCATTAAACCTTTTAAAACTGCTTCCTAGTCTCCGGCTCTGCTCTTGGGTTCACACACAAAACTTCAGATTAATACAATCATTACAACTAAATTACTAAAACGAAAATTCAAAAATCATTTCAGTTAACTAAAACGAACTAAATAGCTAAAACTAAAATTCAAAAATCATTTCAGTTAACTAAAACTAACTAAATTACTAAAACTAAAATTCAAAAATCATTTCATTTAACTAAAACTAAATTCCTAAAACTAAAATTTAAAAACCATTTTAGTTAACCGAGTCTCAATCAAAACTAAGCTTTTTCAGCTTTACTGAAAAAATAAAAACTAACTAAAACTGTATAGTGCGCTTTCAAAACGAACTAAAGTAAAATCAAAACAGACACACAAAACATCCTTAGTTTTAGTCTTTGACAAAACCATACTGACTGGCACCTACACTAGAGTCTGGAGAGTAAAATGGCCTGATCTGATTGGTTAAGACTTCACACAGTGGTAGTTTTATGTCTGGAGTTGTATTCAGACATCATCTTTAAATAAGTACAATGAAAAGTGAAGAGCAGCCTGTTTGACTGTGTTTTTAAAAATGTATGATGCTCACTCAGCCCCGACATCTATCTGCAAAAACTAACACTAAAACTAATAAAAACGAAACTGAAACGAAGCATTTTTGCAAAATAAAAACTAAACTTTACTAACAAACCAGCAGCAAAGACTAATTGAAACTAAACTGAAATTGGCGCACCGTTAGTCGAGTGGTTAAGGCGCACGCCATATACGCAGGCAACCAGGGTTGAAATCTGGCCCATGGCACTATCTCCTGCATGTCTCTCCCTGTTTCTGACTCTATCCACCGTCCTATCCAAAGACAGCCAAAAAAAAATCTTGAAAAAAGAAAAACTAAACTGAAATTGAAAAAAAGAAAGTGAAAATGAACTAAAAATAAAAACTATTGAAAAATCCAAAACTATTCTAACCTTGGTCTAGATCAAAGTGTTGAAGCTGTTATTTCAACATTTGCAAATAAAAAGGGAAGAAAAACCTGAATGAGAAAAGCATCACAAGTAGTCAAACTTAAAATGCAGCAGTCTTCCCTTACAACAGCATTCATTTAAACACACACCATAATAATCATGCAGACATTACCTTGTTTTCTTCTGCATCATACAGACAAAGCTGCGAGTCATCAGGGAGTGATATGCTCTAAGAAACAGACGAGTAATACACACTGATGGAAGTCCTTATCTGTGAGACATGAGGGCACAGGGGGTGGACTGACACATGTCACCAATGTGATTAGAGAGACAATGCTCAAACAGGAAACAGAGACAGCTGAGAAACACTGATGGGAAACCAGTCATGGTGATATACCCCTAATTTTATTACAATATAAAAATATTTTATACTGCACTGTTCACATAAGCTGTTAGAAGTAAGATGAAAAAGTCTGATTTGTCAGTAATTGTCTTTAAAACTAAAAAAAAAATCTACATTTCTCCTTTTTGATTCTAACCCCCCCCCCCCAAAAAAAAAAAGAAAATCAACTAAATGACGTGTTGTTAAAATGTTTATTCTAGTGTGGGAGGAGAATAAAGACATGTTAGCCCAGCAGAAATTAGATTTATCATGTTTATTGTGAGACATCAGTGTTAAAATTAAGACAGTATTTATAAAAATCTTATGTGCTGATCAGACAGATATAAAAATTACATTTGACATAAAAATTACATATGAAAGCTACTGTGCAGATTTTTTTTCAACTGTTCCAAATGAAATCGTTTTTAGTTAAAAGTGCAAAAATAATTTAATCAGACAACCATCTTAAGACACATGTGAAAGAAGACCCACTGACAAAACATGAAACTCGGTGAATGACAGACTGAATGATGTTAACGCTGAGTTTTTGTTTGCCTCATAAACAACTTAGCTGCTTTGAATGATTAATACTACAATATAAAAGTTAGACTTGAACTTTTATCGACCACAAAAACATTTAAAAACAGCCTAACCCCGTACAGCGACCCCTGCTGGGCTTCTTCTGGTCATGGCTCTGGTGGATTGTTGCTCTTTTTGATATGAGACACATCTTTACTGGGGCTGGGCAATTCATTGCAAATGAGATTAAATCGCAGTATGGCATGCTGCAATTTACAAATCACAGACATTGAAATATTGCTTTAACTTGAAATATGTCAAAATACCAGTTTAATACATTCATTTGTTGCAGCTGCAGAGATTTTATGCACATTTTCCAAACATTCAGCTGTAGTTTTTTATAAAATGGTTCATAAAAATTGTCCATATCGTGTTTTATGTACACGTTTCTTAATTAAAACAAGTGACATAAAAACAATAACCCCCATTCAATGAAGCAAATGAGATCAAATTTGCAATATGAGCAACAATAACTGCAATAAGATGTATGTTTTAATTGTTCTGCCCTAGTTCATTGGATCTAATATTGATGAAACTTAGCATTAGTTCACGTAAATCATACCCATAGCTGTGATTGGCTGAGAGCCAGCTGATCCCAATTATCACCTCCCATCTCCCACAGCCAATCACAGCTCTTCCTCTCAACACAGCGGTCCATTTAAAGGTAATGTGCTCCTTACTAATCCCTGCTGGCATCAATGCTGATGCACCACACTGCTGCTGGCAAAGATTCACCTCCTCCACCCCAGCCTCCTCCTTTATAGACTAAAGCTTTACCTCCTCCACCCCAGCCTCCTCCTTTATAGCTTAAAGTCTGTTGCTCCCTCCTTTTCACATTCTGCTACTATGGATTAATTGCTTCTGAATAATTTCATTGTATTCAGTACACATTGTCATAAATGCTTCTATCCATATGGGGGTTTCTAGCTAAGCACTTGCTGGAAAGTCAAACCATGCTGCTTGACCAAGTGTAGGTTGTAATAGAGAATGATTTATTGCTTGAATTTCTTCAAGATGAGGTACATAGTAACAGCTGCATATCAAATCGCAACAAAATCACAGATTATTTTTGCGAATCATTCAGCCCTAATCTGCACCATGGGCGAAGTTATCCACCGAGTTAGAGTTCCTGCATGTTACTCTAAGAGTGTATAGAGTATGTTCTTCATCAAATTACTGAACAAATATTTAATTTAAAATAAAATTCACATACGCACAAAAAAAAAATCCTCAAAATTAGTCCATGCTTTTCAAAAATCTGCACAACAATAAATAAGCAAGAAATAAAGCGAAGGTGAAAATGAAGTTGCAGTGCCATGACAGAGCATCCAGTGTAAGAGCTTAAAACTTCACAGTAGAAATGAACAAAAAAACCCTTCTGTCTCCATTGCCGCAACATTTCCTGACTGTCCAGTATTTCAGTGCATGCATGTGTGCCCTTAAAAGCAGATCTATCTCCTTGTTCTGGCTCAGATTTGTAAATTTAGGAGCAGAACTGCTCTGTGGGACAGCAGCTGTCGCATCAGCTCTCACTAACAACCTCAGTGATTGCTCATTTATGTGCCAAATAAATTTCATATAAAGTGCAGTTTCAATAAAAAACAATCCTGATTCTAAAACATGTATCGATGTTGTGATTGGTAAACAACCATAAAGGGCCTCTATCCCAGATTCATGAAGGCAACAGTGTATAGAAAAGTGGAAAAGTTACTCAGTGCACGGTTTTAAATATACCCTTTTTTTCTTTAGAAAATCCCTGTTGGTTGAAAAGTTAAATGTTTCACATGTAACAGTTTCATTTCTGTCCCTGCATTTTGATCCCTTTCAGCACCAGTCTGAACACAGTAAAGGATCTAGACCTGAGTCCTCAGCTGGCATTTTGCACAGAGAATACATTCATTTGAATGCATTTACAAAATCCTCCATCATACTTTGTCGTATCGACATGTTTGAACTTTAAAAAATTCAGTTTGTCATTCGATTGCTATGACTTTTCTTATTTCTAGCTTTTATAATTTTAAAATATTTAACTTTGTTTAACAATGTTAAACAGATGGCAAAATTTCACAAATCTGCACTTTTTTCAACTCCTCATAACTTTGGCACTCCTTGGGCTATTTTAACTTTTCTACTATCATACTCTTCAGCTTTTTGTGCTCTTTTCAGCTATTTTTAGTACTTTTTCATTCTATTTATACTTTTTCAACTATTTTGCTTTTGCTGATCAAACTTTATGAAGATTTTGTCTCTCTCAGATGTTTCACAATGGAGTACATGGAGAGACTAAGAGTGATGACATCATCGCTAGAGTGCAGGAGAAGAGTTGTGAGAAGAGGCCGAACTTCCGAACAAACTGCTCTCTGAAAAAAAGTTGGTCCACAGTTATAATATAAACAACAAAATGTCGCCACACATCTCCTCTTGCTCACAAAAAAAAGATTTGAGGTCAAAAGGATCAACGATTTTGGCACATTGAGCTTCAAAGTGTGACCAACACCCCTACAGCTGTTCATCTGCACTAATACTAATTTTCATCCTGAGTTTCTCAGTGGGGGCTTTCTGAATCACTTTTTTTTAACTTGCTCTTGAAGCATGATTTTTCGCTTCCCACACATAAAAAATATATCATCAAGTTCAGCAACTTCTGCTGATTCTCATGATACCTTTGGTTTTCTGCTAGGTTTCACAAGTACAGCTTAAATTCACTTTGTTTGAGTGCATATTCTGGCCACTCAACTCAGTTATCTGAGCTGTTTTAAACAGAAGCTTTCACAGGTGTGACTAATTAGCTTTGATCTCAGCCATGACTGATTAGCTATGATGAAATACAGGCTTTGATCACCATGGCAACCTGGGAGTCTTTCAGACACACACGTCATGCATCAACATTTCCTTAAACTGTCACATACAAATGGCATTAATTTAGTTTTTAAAACACTCATCTGAACAATATTTTAAAAGAATGTTCTTAAGTGTAAATTTTGAGACAAAATTATAAATGGCTCTCTTTTTAAATGTTTTGTTTTTACATTTTTCACTAATCAGGTTTTGCACTCTTTTGCTTTTATGCAATTTTCAACCATTTTTATGCTTTTTAGTTATTTTTATGCTTTTTAGCTATTCATGCTATTTTCAGCTATTTTAGATTATTTAGCCATTTTATGCTATTTTTAGAGATTTTCTATGCTATTTTCATGCTGTTTATCTATTTTATGCTATTATCAGGGATTTTTTTATGCTATTTTCAGCAGTTCCTCCACAGTTCAGCTCTCAGCATCCATACGCAATTTCAGCTGAAATTGCATTTTTATCTAGTTTGGTTTATTTTTATTTTCTCTCAAATATATGACATTTTAGGCTCTAACAGTGAGATCAGTCCTATTTATCGCAGCCAGCCATAAGGGGGCGATTAAGATATTTTAGCTAACTATTCCTGAAGCAAAAAGTTGACATAGAAAATGGCAGTTTTATCAGGAATGGATTGATACATTTGTGTTTAACAGGCATCGTATTTGCTAGTAACGGCCGACAGGTGGTTTTCTGAAAAAAAGAACAAAAAAAGAAACAAAGTCATTCCTGATGAAACAGTTTAAATCTAATTTGTTTTTGGACTTGTTTATGTAACTGTAAGGAGCTTACTTAAAATAAAAAATACTATAACATTTCTTTTCCTCTGCACTTGCTATATATTTGGTGATGCTCTGGGGGCCGGATGGGAGGATGTGGGGGGCCTGATGTGGACCCCGGGCCCACAGTTGATGATCACTGCTGTAGAGGTTAGTTCCAGAGCTGGGTATGTCTACTACCTCATTTTGTCTTATTTTGATGGGCTCGTAATAAATGTGACTGACAGAACAGTCATTAGATCCCCTCCCCAGAACTTAATGAAAGTCCTGCCCTTTCAAGACAGAAAGCAAAGCCCATCCTGGGAGACCCTTGGCACATCGAGTTTAGACTTCTGCCCTCAGGAAGGAGGTTTAGTAATGCCAGGAGGGTCAAATCTAACAGAGCTGTTGGAATTTTAAATAAGCAGTAGGCTTATTGGAGTGATGTATTGAATCTCACTATCTGTTTAAATCTTTCATGATTTAGAGAAATACAGTACTTAAAGTGCAAAGAGTGATTTCAGCTTCATGATAAACATGGGAGATAAAGTGCAGATTTTAGACCCGTCTGATAAGGGATCAAACTCATGGATGCCTTTGGATTAGTCCATAAAGGTTGAGGACAAATGCAGCCAACACACCACCAAGCCCCAATGTCAGTGCCAGTCTACTGAAGATGTCTTTCCATCCCCAGCTCCGCGAGTCCAGTCTTTCAGGCTCAGTCTCCAAATCAGCCTCTGATCTGGATGAATCCCTCGCCGCTGTAAAGAGAGGAAACATTTCTTTAAAGTGAGGAAAAATAACCCACTCTACTAGTTAGAATCAACACACAATTTTAGGAGCTGATTTGTCCCTGAGGAATAAATGTCTCAGTAAATCCGAGTTTACCTACCAGTCACATTGAGGTAGCAGATGTACCAGCCGGAGCCGTACTCTGTGCTGACTTCACATTGGTACAGACCCGAGTCATTCACCCTGACAGGAGACACGTGGAGTCTGATCCGCCCCCTTTTGAGGTCGTCTGTGTCACAGTGAACTCGTCCTTTAAAACCTTCATCCTGAGACTCTGAGACTTCCCCTCCATCCCGGAAAAGAAACAGCACTGAGTTTTTGGGATTTGTGAACAATAAACACTCGATCTTCAGAGAGTGGAGTGAGCTTCCAGCTTTGGTTGTGAACGTCCATTCTAGCGTGATGTTCTGGTTCTCCTCCGCCTGATTGAAGAAATGAGTCACATTCACTTCAAATGCTCCTGTTGAGAAAGAGAGCCAGAGTCAGTAGGTCTGCATGCTTAGTTAAGTCAAGCTACAGTTTATTCAGGGAAAAAGCCATCAAACCTACCTGTCCCTATGTGAAAAAGTCATTACCTTAAAGGGATACTTCAACATTTTGGCAAATTTGCCCACTGCCATAATTCCTATAGTCTTAGTAACAGGTTCGTTACCTTCAGTTGTCGGTGCAAGCTATTTTTAGATCAGCGCTGCTATGAAATAATCATGGAACATTATGAGACGGAGACGTTTTAAAGCTAAATGCAAAGCCCGAACTACATTCCAGACATGGCTGCTGCACTGTGTTACTCCGCCCAGTGGTTTACTCAAGAAATAGGTCAGAGTATTTGCTTCATGCGTCATAATGTTACATATATTTATACGTTATTATTTCATAGCGTGGTGAATGTGCAGGTCACAACTTGTCCACGAGAGCATTTTGGAGTTGTTGGATCGTGTATTTGATGAGTTTGATGAAGGAAAGCCAGAATACCGTCTGCTTTCATTGAGTTGGCACAGCAGGTCTGAACTCGGCAGCGCAGATCTAAAAACAGCTTGCACCAACAACTAAAGGTAACGAACCTATTACTAAGACTATAGGGATTACGGCAATGGGCGAATTTGCCAAAATGTTGAAGTATCCCTTTAAGGTAATAACTGGTTGTTCCATCCTTGGTGGCAACAGCTGCAAGCAAGCATTTGTGATAACTGGCAATGAGTCTTTTACATCTCTATGGAGGAATTTTGACCCAGTCTTCTTTGAAGAATTGTTTTAGCTCAGCCATATTGGGGGTTTGAGTCCAGACTTTGACTAGGCCACTCCAGAGCCTTCTTTTCATTTTTTAAGCCATTCAGGTGTGGACTTGCTGGTGTGCTTCTGTCACTGAGTTCATTAACTGATGGTGGGACACTACCACCATGTTTGACTGTTGGTCTGATGATGTAATGCTGTTATTTTTACCCTGTCTAGTTGGTCTGCAGAATATTTTCCCAACAGTCTTGGGGATCACCAGGATGTTTTTGTCAAATGTGAGACAAGCCTTTATGTTCTTTTTGGTCAGCAGTAATTTTGGCATGGACCTCTCCTATGATGCCATTTTTGTCCAGTCTTTTTCTGATTGTTGAATCATGAACTCTGACCTTAACTAAGTCAGTGAGACCTGCAGGTCTGTAGATGTTCTGGATTCTTTTGTGACCTCCTGGGTGAGTCGTTGGTGCACTCTTGGAGTCATTTTGGTAGACTGACCACTCCTGGGAAGGTTCACTAATGTTTGAAGTTTTCTCCATTTGTGGATAATGGCTCTCACCATGGTTCACTGGCATCCCAAAGCCTGAGATATTGCTTTGCAACCCTTTCCAGAATGATAGATGTCAGTGACTTTGTTTCTCATCTGCTCGTGAATTTCTTTCAGTGGCACCATGATGTGTTGGAGATCTTTTAGCCTACTTCTCTTTGTCTGACAGCTTCTATTCAAGGGATTTCTGGACTCAACAGGTCTGGTAGCAATCAGGCCTGGGTGTGGATAGGGAAATGCAACTAAACTTCCTGGTTAATTCATGCTTTAACATCAGGGGCAATGACTTTTTCCGCATAGGGCCAGGTAGGTTTGAATGGCATTTTTCACCTAATAAGTAAAATCATCATTTAAAAACTGCCTTTTGTATTTACTCTGGTTATCTTCGTCTGATATTAAAATTTGTTTGATGATCTGAAACATTTAAATGTGACAAATACACAAAAATAAGATATCAGGAAGGGGGCAAATACTTCTTCACAACACTGTAGCACAACACCTCCCTGTGTCATACTCAATATTTCTGCAATAAAAGTCTTATAGTGATGCATTTCCCTTCTTTAAATACCTCCATTACATTAACAGAGCTGTTTTTGTGTTAGTACAATAAACGGGCACTCATTAATGCAAGGCTAAGCCAACTTAACGATGTAGACTAACCACAGACACAGCAGGTCAGGCTCATGAGCAGCAGGATCCTGGAGAGCATCTTCTCCCTGAGAGGAAACAGGAAGTCATGTGATCAAAATTTAGTCAAGACATTAATGAGTGAGTCTCAGACGTCTTGCTCTAATCTCAGAATTCTGACTTTAATCTCGCAATTCTGAGATTGAAGTTAGAAACTTACAATTTTATTACATATTTTTAAATCAAAGTTAGATTTCTGAGTTTAAAGCCAGATTTTTAAGCCAGCATTCTGAATAAAGCCAGAATCCCTGGATTAATGCCGGAAGTCTGAGATCAAAGACAAAAATCTCAGATAGCCTTTCTGTAACAGCATTAAATGATGTTGATTTAAAAAAATATTTGCCCTAAAAAACGACCTGTTTAAATGTGTTCAGTTTTTTCTCTGAGTTGTTTTAGAGCAGCTCAATCCATGATGTTTCCAGTGATATTTGTGGTTAAATTTTAGCGGATATAATTAGCCAGTGTGTAAAGGTGTTGGCTTGCTGGTGTTGTGAGTGGACACTCTCCTTTGAACAGTGTTCCTGTAAAAGAGTGAAAACAGTTATTTTCAGTGTTCTAACCGTGTTCCTGGGGTCTCTGTCAAAGTGTATAAAAGGTTAATAACGTGTAGTGTTGGGAGCACAGATGGTCGAGTGGTTTAAGGCACTACCCATGCACGCGGGCGGCTTGGGTTTGAATCCAGCCTGTGGCCCTTTACCACATGTCTCTCCCCACTCTGTTCCCTGTTTCCAAGTCTATCCATTGTCCATCCTCTATCAAATAAAGGCATGAAAAGGCCCAAAAATAAAATAAAATAAATAATAATAATAATAATGTGTAGTGTTGTGGGGGGTACAGTGTAGTATTTAATCTAGCCATAGTGTGGAGAAAAAAAAGAGTTTGTTGACACAAACTCAGGGGAACCAGTTGTTTTAGATCTGCCAGGCCCAAATGTTTCCTTCCTGCTGATGTAGTCGATTTATACCTGTCAGGTGAGCACCTTTGCTGTGATCGTCGTGGCTCTCGGGGCTACGCAGAAAGCTTTGGGCTGTGTCCGAAACCACTCGCTCATTCACTACTCCCTAGCCACTCTATAGTGAAAAGTATATAGTGGGCTGTATAAAGGACTCAACTGCAAAACACAAAAATGATTTCGGACACTACTCCGGCCACGGGAAATAACGTCATCGCCGTCTCGCAATTCAAACATTTAGCAACAACGGCTCATAGATTTTGATGACAATGGCTGAGGATTGAAATTAATGGTAGAATTTCACTGAAAATTTACACTAAATGTGATGTATTTTCCCCCCAAAAAGAAAAATAATAATAGATAAAAAAGCTTTTGTCTTTAGTGGCAAAATAGTCTACATTTTTGTGTGTAATATAACTTATTTTTGCATAAAGATGATGGTCTCATGTCTTGTAATCCTCAGAGTTACTCCGTTTTAAGTCCTTAACAGTTTCTTACAGATTTGGCTAAAACCAATTAACAAAAAAGTCTTAAATAAAGTTTTTATATGTGTTCCTGTGCTCCTCTCATTCGTCCATCATGTTTGAGAGCAGCATCCATGATCCATGATGGTAAATATTACTGGGCTAGTGACCATCGGTTGTTCACTACTTTTCAACATGCATTGTGGGAATGCTCACTCAGAATTCGGACACCACTACAAAATGGCGTATTCACTATATAGTGAATAGGGAGTGATTTCGGACACAGAGTTGGTCTTTTGGGGTGTTAACTCTCGTGGGATCGAGACCATCTTTGCTCGTGTGTACAAAAGCTTATTTTCCATGTTTTTTAATCTTTGGTTGGCAACTGTGACGCACTGCTCACCCATTCAAACATTTTAGCTGCAACAGATAGGAGATGCGACTTGTGAATCGCCGTTGATATGTTTGTGAACGTGTGTCGAATCTGCGACTGCGGAGGAGGACATTAGGTAAACGCACAAAAAGCTGGATCATGGAAACCAGTTAGTGTGGAAACCAGGGGTCCGTTCAAATAATCTATTTTGCTTAGGAAGGTTCCTAACTGAGTGAAACAGCCCAGAAGTATTTTTGTGTTGGCCATGATAAAGGCCGTTCAAATTCTTCAACTGAAAAGGAAAGGAGCTTCATTATTTCCTTTTTTATCTCCTTTAGCCTAATAAACACTGGACCATCCTTCACCAAAGGAGAGATGAAAAGACAACCCACAATTCTTTGCGTAAACATCATTTAAAGTGACGCACCTGTTGACCGCTCATCAGAACAAGTGAATAACTTGACTGTAGCTTTACTTACCCCGATTTAAACAGTAAAATTCAGTCAAACTTAAAATCAATGTGATAAACGGAGAGCAGTAGGGATGAACAGAGGAATATTAGAGACATGTAAACTTTGTCATTCAACTTATGTAAACGATTTTATTTCTTCTCATTTCCATTTTACTCAAATAGTAAACTGATCAGTCTATTTTAAACTGTATTTGTTTTGCTATTTTGAAATATTAAAGTAAATGTGATAAACGTTTGTAAATCACAACCAATAAAATTGATCAAGTCGGGATGTTGCCATGTTGTGAATATAATATCTATCATCATAACTACGCAGGGAAGACACGGTTTATAGAGCTTTTCACATAACAAGCTTAAAGAAAGACGGGACCAGAGTAGACTAATTAACAGAGATGAGAAAATTAAAGAGAAAACTGATAGGTAGGGGATAAAGCAAAACAATATAATAGCGTTGTGGAATAAAAGGACTTGAACATTATTCATCTAGTCGTATTGACTTAGCAGAAAGTTCAGTTTAAGAGAAAAGTTTCTGCTGTTCTGGATGTTCACGGTCACAGTTCCTCTCCCTGAAGAGACTTTGGCAAATACAAATCTTAATGAGCTCATATCTCTGACATTTTAGCGTTTCACTCGCAGCACATAACACAGAGAACGCACTGAGTGGTGGATGCGAATTTTGTAGTCCATCAACGTTAAATTGTAGTTTTTACACAAAAAACAGACGTCACGTCCGTAACATCCGACTAGGGAAAGTGCAGTCAGATTCCTTAATCGCCAGTTCTCCTTTCCTATCCACTTACTCCCACTTTGCCTTGACCCTGTGACGTTTTTCACCGGGGTGACAGGGAATAGGAAAGGACTTAGGAGGTAATATTTGGGACTTTTTGAACGGAACCCAGTAGGGCGATAACACCGGAAGTATGTGTGTTATGAGGATCGAGTCCCCCCATAAACAACTTCACCGTTTCTTAGGTTATAAAACTTAAAAGTAACGATTACAAACGTTAACATTTACAACAGATAGTCGCCCAATATGCATTAAAACAAAGTAATTCTGTCTAAATTCAACTTCAAGTCCCGGTAGCTTCTCTGCGCTGTTAAAGTGACCGTGTTACCTGATGACATTAAACCGTATTCGACCGTCGAGGACTAAAAGTGCTCCGCCTCATGTCGTTTTTGTTTGTTTTCCTATAAAGACACATATGCTGAGTATTTATGACACCACACTGAACAAAAGCGGCATAAACGGTATTAATTAAAGCATGTTTCGTCATTAACGGCCGTGGTGTCACGGCAGTCACAGGTTGGAGGGCACCAGTTTACACGGTAACTATTATAACTGTAACACTGCTGTTTATTTTCCAACTCGTGCAACTTTGGATAAAATCCCGAAAGTTTCTGGCAGTAATTAAAGAAACAAAAACACCAACTTTAACTAAGATCCGGTTTAAAGCGGTTTTCTCCTCACTGTGAGTTGTTTGTAAATTTCAACCGTGTCATTCACGTGTACTAAAAGTCAATAAAGCGCAGTCGGTGAACAAGAAAGGCAATGAAGTAGCCTATTTACTTACATGCTTGTGGACGAACTAGTGTTAATCCGTAGATCTACAGCACCTTGTCAGCTGAAGGGTCATCAGCTGCTCTGCAGTTTGCACCATCTTGATCAATGAATAGCTTGCATCAGCTGTATTTCGATGGGGAGAGGAGAGAAAGGAGGGAGGAGCTAGAGGGCATTGGATGTGAAAGTGAAAGTAAGTTAACGTGTATAAACAGCTGAGTTTGCATGTGTGAGAGAGGTGGAAAAAAGTACGACTATAATACTCCAGAATGCTTTGGTTAAAATGGACTTAATCTACTCGAGTAAAACTACAAAGTATTTCATTTAAAGTTTACAGTAAAATATGATTTTTCCTTATTGACAAGACCAACAAGAGAATAGCTCTCCAACCAGGCTGTTCAGGCAAAGTCACACCTCTATAATAAAAGTTAAATGGACAAGACACAGGTACACATCCTTCAAAATAAAAGCTCATCATAGAATTTTCCCACATATTATTTTCCAGGTAAACATCTGTGACCCACTGAACATAGATATGTAAGCCACTTTTAGGTCCTGACAAACTAGTTGATAAGTATGGCTTTAAACGTTTTTTTTTTTTTTTTTATTTGAGTTACTTTGCTGGGAAGAAAATAACAATATGATTAAACACTGAAAAAAGATGTCTCTTTGCTTTGATTCAAACTGAAACCACTCAAGCGACTGAAACGTGGCTGAAAAAGGATATGAAGACATTTTACCATGTATAAAAAACTTTATTTTATTTTTATTGAAAGACAGTGACATTATTAGTTTATTACAATCTTAAAAAATATATTTTCAGTGCCACACAGATGTTTGAATTGAAATTATAAAAATGTACAATCAGCAGGAAAAATATAAATATTGAGTCAGACACTGGATATGTTACAGTATACATTAAGGAATATCAGATACAATTATTACATTTAAAACAAAAAAATATGTACAGAACATGCTCCTTTGAAATTAATGCACCATTTTTTAACAAAGTATTCAGACAATGCCAAAAATAAACACGATAAAAACAACGAAAGTGATGTGCAGATGAAACAATTTGTACGTTGAAAAATGTTTAAAACAACATTACTGAAAAATTAATCAAAAATAAGTAATAAGTTCTCAAAAGAAGGAACGCTAAAATGCTAAGTGCTTAAAAGTGCAGTTCTTTGATTGGCCACTAGAGGCTAGTTGAAAAAGTGAGCTGATCTGAGCTTCATTTAACTTTACAGCTCAAATAAACAAGTTTATGTCCTGGAGAAAAGAAAAGAAAAGAAATCTACCAAACTGATCTATTGCTAAGCTCCAGTGTCATGAGACAATCACGTCTTGAACTTGGTCATTCTGCCCACAGACCTCCACAGAAAATCATCAGAAATGTTGACTTCCCTTTGTGAAGCGAAAAGTGAGGAGGCAGAGTTGGAAAAGAACAGGTTAGCTAACAAACAAACATTAAAATGACTCAACAACTTAGCTTGGCCTGGCTCGTTTGGCTTTTATACGTCTTTGGAATGAAATGCTTAAAAAAATATGCAATATTCTTTTTTCTGGATGTGCAATTTTTGTCTCATATTTGCCGTGATCAATTTCCAAGCACATATTCTAAACTACAGAATTATCCTTTCCTCCATGGCTACGGGTAATTTCTATCAGGCTTCCATCCATCGCTATCAAAGTGCACTTCCTGTTGTTGAACACTGAGAGGTGTTGTCTGTATATTTAGAGATAAACAGACATCTGTCTCATGTCTAATTGGAAACGACGGTTGTTCTGGAACAGTTAGATGCTAGAAATGTTGACTCTGAGGGATTATTAATCTGAGATGGAAGCATTTATTTACCCCAGTGACATACAGGTTCTTTGGCATTTCAAATCTTGTCCAGAAAAAAGGCCATCTGTGTAGAAGTCCATGTCCGCCACTTAAAAGGAAAAACACTAAAATAAGGTAATGAGTGAAATATAAATCATAATAAAATAAGTATATAACAAGTCAAAATTCTGAAATAATTCATCATTATGGGATAAAAACCAGAGTTATGAGAGTAAAAGTTTAAATGATGAGATAGTGAGTCATGATTTTGTTAAAGTAATTCATGAAAAGAAGCTGGTGTTGACTTCTTATGTCATAATTTCAAACTTTATCTTAAATTTATACTTTTCATCTCATAACTATAGTTTTTATCTCATCATTTTGAACTTCTATGCTTTTCTATCTCATAATTTTGTTATCTTTAGAACCCTGAAACTCCTGTCTGCAGAAAAAATTTAGCATTTTAGTTGTGAATAAATTTATCTTGAGATACTTTTCTCATAACTTTGACAATAATTTAACAATTATAATTTATTTTTTAAAATGTCATAACCAATTTTTTAGATCATCATACCGACTAATTATGTGACTATTTTGAATTAAATCTCAGAATATGGACTTTTAATCTCAAAAATATTTTTTTTATCCCATAATTCTGACCTTCTATGCTATAATTATAAATTTTTTATCTTTTAATTTTCATTTCACATATTTCTGAATTTTCTTATTTTTCTATCACACAATTTTATCTTGAGAACCCTGCAACTCTCGTCCACACAAGAAATGTTGCATTTTAGGTGCTAAAAAAGATAGTTTAAAAAAAATCTAACAATATAGCATTTTTGTCATAAGTTTGACAATAATTTTACATCTTATGTTTTTTTTTATCTCATAACCAATATTTTAGCGTATCATACTGACTAATTATGTGATTATTTTGAATTATATTTGAGAATACAGACTTTTAATCTTAAAAATATTTTTATCTCATAATTTTGACTTTCCATCAAATTTTTTAGTTCTCGTTACAAAGTTTTATTTTTTTCATCTCATAACTTCTGACCATCTGTCAAACATATGGCTTTTAATCTCATAATTTCAATTCATCTTATATTTTTAACTTTACCTTTGCTTAAACTTTTTAATCACATTTTTTTTAACTTTCATCTCACAGTATGGACTTTTTATTTCAGTTTTTTAAACACTTTTATCTCAAGGTTTTGAATTTTTATCTCAGATTTTTTAAAAAAACTTTTATCTCAGTTTTCTCTTTTTATTATTTGATTCTAACTTTTAATCTATTTTTTCAATAAATTAGACATGCTATGTCAAAATTTGGACTCTTTATCTCAGAAATATGAAATTTTTATACTCTTAATCTCAAAATATTGAGTTTTTATTTCATACTCTTGACTTTGTATCTCATAGGTATGTTTTTTTATCTAATAATTAAATCATTATTTTGACTTGCTTTGACTCGGGATGTCATAATCCCTCATAATTTTAACTTAAGGGATTTAAAAAAAAAAATCCTTACCTGACTTTTTTTTTTCTATTTTAAGTGGCAGAAAAGTGCCGCCATACATTTGAATGCCTTATGGGGAGAAAATTCTCCTGGAGCGTGGCCCTGGACCTTACTTTTTAAGGCCAAGACCAGCGAATTGTCCCCTCTGACTTTGTCTGAGATGTGTTTTAAAGTGCAAAAGTAAAATTGCTACACACTTATTTCAGGTCTGTGACCTTCAGAGAATAAGGTGCGCATTTCAGTTTTCTGGTAGGTTATAATTTGCTTGAACTTTCCTTTGAAAAAGCGCAAAATGTAAAGACTGTTAAGTGTAAAAGCAACCACTAAAGCGATGAATCCAGACGTCATTGCCAGTAAAGCGAGGATGCCTTTCCACCCCCAGCGTTCCACATTTGGTTTCTCAGACAAAGTCACTGGTTTGGCTACTGGTTCAGTCACTGGTTCACGCCGAGCCCTCGCTGCTGTAAGAAGAACAGATCTGTCTGTCAAAAGACATTGAGAATAAAAATCTAAAATAAAGGCTACAGATAACACTGAGAGATTATTTAATCTAAAACACTGCTGAGGTGAGCCGAGTTCACCTACCAGTCACACGGAGCTTGTAGGAGCTCTTGTTGGAAGTTTGCCCCGCCCACACCACACACCCATACCGACCCGAGTCATTCATCCTGAGCGAGGACAGGCGAAGCCGGATCCGTCCATCTCTGATGGCGTCTTTGTCCCAGTGAACTCGTCCTGCAAACTCTCCATCCTTCGGTGTGATCCCGACGCCTTCAGTGAAATCAAACAGGACTGAAGCTTTGAGATCAGAGGTCATGTCACAGAGGATCTGAAGGGTGTCCACCAAGAAGTTGTCCACAGCTGTGAACGTCCACTCCAGTGTGACGTTCTGGTTCTCCTCTGATTCTGCTTCATGGGACGGCTGAGTCAGCGTCACTTTATTCGTTCCTGGAGAGGCTGAGAGGGAAAACGAGGAAGGTGAGGTCTTTGTTCTGACCTGGGGCCTGATTCCATTAAAACTAGGGCTGTAGTCCATGATGATGAATGTAAATGTTTAAATTTCTCTCCAGATTGTTAACTGCCAGAAATGCCTAATGCATACAAAAGTATGTATAAGAAATTTCACAGCATTTTTTCCCTTTTTTCTTGGATTTCAGTAGAAGGTAAAATAAACATCTCAGCTCCAAAATAAGAGAATTTTCAGGCTCTTATTTGCAGTTTAAGGCTTTAAAGGGTTAATTCACATTAGACACTTTTAAAAGCATGTTAAAAACTTAATTATTTCATCAGTTTATGGTCAGATTTCTTCACTTGCTTAAGTGTGTGTGTCTGTAAGCGTGTTGTGTGTTTACAAGAGGTAGAAAAGTGCTTAGCAGGTGCAAAAGCTGTGCAGTGCTTTGTCGCCCTGAGAGTGTGTTTCCTGTTTTCTCTGAGTGTGTGATGAAGTGAAGATGAACTAACCAGAGACACAGCTGGTCAGGCTGAAGAGCAGCAGGATCCAGTAGATCATCTTCTCCTTGAGAGAGGAAACAGAGTTATGATTAAAGACTAGAGATAGCACTGGTGTTAGCATCGTGGCTAGCAGTGTGTCAAACTGTTATTGAGTTCTGATGTTCAAAGTTGTTTTGTTTTTGCTGCTATTTAACCCTTTTTAACCATTTTCACCCATTTTTACCATATTTTATCCCATTTCCATCACATTTCCTGCCCATTTTTTCCACTTTAAGCAAAGTTTTGACACTTTTTAAACCCTTTCCACCACTTAATCTGCAGAATTTTGCTCCAAATATCCCATTTGACAATTTCCACCTATTCATTTGACCACGCTAACCTATTTTTGCCAATCAGCATCCTTTTTACTGTTTTTAACCTCTTTTTGCCAGTTTTAACCTCATTTCACACTTTAAAACACCCAATATTGTCTCTTTAAACACATTTTTGCACCTTTCCTGCCCATTAGTGCCCCTTTTCAGCCATTTTCCACTCTAAACCTTTTCCATCATTTTTCCTGCAGATTTTTGCCACTTTTACCCCATATATTGCCACTTCCTACCATTTTTTGCCCATGGTAATGCAGTTTTGCTTCTATGAACGCCTTTTCACTACTTTCAAGCCTGTATTTGCCAGTATTTACCACATTTCACCCTTTATTAGGCCTATAACTGGCACTTTAAACACATAATTGAAAGGTTAAACTCACACAAATGTGTCTGCACCCTTTTGTTTTCCTTCCTGTTTGTCACACAGCTCACATGACTTCCTGACTGCATGCATACTCTGAGTAAAAAAAAAAACGCTGTAAACATTACTCTGCAAGCACAGGGGATTTTATTCCAAATAGACTGGGACTAAATGTTTTATTTTTAAAGTAAAATTTCATTAAATTTGAGAAACATTTTCTCTGCACCTGCTGTATACTGTGGGACATCAACACACACGTTTTGCCCCTTTGAAGACACCTTGTCAAATTCTGTTAGGACCTGAGAAGGCACTTTATCAAATTTACTTTCCAAAAAAAGGAACCAAAGAGAGTATTTGTCATGTTGTGCACATTTAAAAGTTGTTAAAATATAGACCAGTTCACATCACATCATGATCTCTTGAGGCTTCCTGTTCTAGTCTACTTGTAAACAACTGTGTGACGCAGTCAGAGCAACTCAAACGCATCGATTCCAAACTGACATCGATATTCGATCAATAACTAATAAAAAAGAGTCTAAATCCAACTCCACGTCGTGTTACGATTTTTCTTTTGTTAAAGACTGAACGTGTTCGATAGTGAGGAAGACCACCAAATATACAGGCTACTTGTATTGGAGGTTATGAACATTTTTCCTCTTGTGATAAAAACACCAACACGTTTAAACTTCGATGCCTTTTAACGCTGTTTTCTGCTGGTGAACTTGTCCCCCAATGTAAACAAATTTAATGATGAAGATGATAGGAGACAAGTAAAGACTGGTTTACTTACATGTTTGTGGAGCAGCTACTGTTAATCTCTGCGTCACATTTTCACCTGAAGAGTCTTCACTTGTCCAGTCTACGGCGGCGTTTAAATATCCTGTTAGATGGCAGTTAAAGCGTCGGTGGACGGTCACTGGCAGAAGTGAAAGTAAAAGCTGCAATTAAACGTTTGAGCATTGGAATGTACCAATAACTGGGAAATCACCAGGGGTCCAAGACTCACAAGAACACTCAATTATCCTCCAATACTCTCCTGATTCTACATTTTTATCATAGGATTGAATGATAACTCAAATTTTAGATACAAAACAATGTGTTAAAGATTTTAAAAGCCCCAGTGCTGGTCCTGGTCCAGACAGAGAACTAGAGCTGGTTCAATGTAAAAACGAGTGGTGGTTTGGTTTGTTCCACCAGCCCTTCTCTCGCCTCTTGGAGTTTGCTGCGACTTATTAAACCAAACCAACCTTATTTAACCAAGAGTACCTTGATGCAGACAAGATGGCCGACATACATCCAATCCATACCGGAAGTCTCAATTCCGTACGTCCAAAGTTAGGCTTAGGCATTAAAACCTGAGTGGTTAGGTTCAGGGTAAGGCAGTGGGGAAGGTGATGTATTTGAGATCCAGCACCAAGGGTTAGGCTTAGGCGGGAAAAAGACTGACAAACACTGGCAGCTGAGTCCAACATGAAGAAGGAACTTCCGCTTGGGACTTACGGCATGGATTGGATGTATAGCAACGCCCATGTCGGCCATCTTGACTGCAGTTGGGTCCCTCTCTATTTAAGGGCATGACCTGTAGTAATAGAAGTGCACATCTTTAAAGCATCAACTCTTTTAAAAAATATCTAAAAATAAAATGTAACATACAGTAATTTTGCACCCCAATAAAGCCATATTTATCCCTAATTCAGGTGGCTTTGTATGGAAGAGGATTAGGGCAATAGGTTAAGGAAAAAAATGCAGTGTACTTTGAGATTAAAGTTGAATTTACAGTGTAAATTTCGTCAACTATGCCTAAAAATGTTCGTCGACAGACTTTTCCATGAGAAAACTAGACTAAGGCAGATTTTTTATTAAAACTGCCAGAAAGTATGTTTAGTTTTCATAAAGATGATTAACGCAAGGCTTAAACCTTATTTAGTTTTCATCAGACATTCAAAATCCATGACATTTCTCCTCTGTGGGTAAATCTGTCAAAATACAACGCATCTGTATGTTGTTTTGTCCCCCAGCTGTAGGAAGCAGGGACCCAGGTTTGGCAGAGTGCAGAGAACACACAGCCATGATTTGGTACCAGATTTAGGCAAGAAAATAAATGCTTGGACTAAAAGTAAAGACTAAATTGTGAGGACTTTTATGGACTAAAACTAGACTAAAATGTTTTGAGTTTTCCTTGACTAAAACTGTAGCAAGTAGAAATGACTAAAATGTGACTAAAACTAAGACTGGCATTTAATCTGAAGACTAAGACTGACATTTAAAATAGCTGCCCTTGGTATCTGCTCCTGTTTCTAGTAAAAAGGATGATGCCTTTCAAAAGCATGTCCTTTCTGATAGTTTTGTCCCTTTTATCTTTGACTCTACCAGTGATGAAATCTTTCCCAAAATATCAACATAAACAGCAAAAACCGGAGTGTTGAATTCTCCGTGTTAAACATGTCTGAGTTGATTTGAACTCCATTCAGAGTGGATGGCCTTCAGTGCTGGAGTTCTTTGACAGTCGATCTAAGCTCCTTCCAATGCTATTTCAAATCTGGGTGGCAAAGCTTTCCCATCATGCCCTTTGCCAGAGCGTTTAGAAGTGTTTAGATGTTGCCTGTTGGTATTCCTTTGCTCATGTTTCTGGTGGGTTATCATTGTTTTTACATTGTTTTTTTTTTTTTTTTCCAGAATTAGTTTTCATCCTTCCCACTTCAGGGTCAGACAGCCCTTTTCTGAACGTTACATTACAATATCATAACATAATATAACAAATAAAACACATTTTACTCTGTCAGAATCACATGAAACATTGATACATAGTCTAGTTCCAAAGCTGTAGAAGTCTAAAAATCTTTGTTTGATTTAAGCGAGTTTGTTCTGGAGCTCTTTATATGAAATAACTTTATTATTTTCAGTTATGTCTGAGAGGAACTGGATACTATTTTTACTCCAACTGTCCCAGTTGAGTTTCCTGGTTTGTAGTTTTACTGATGGATTATTCCAGACCTTTGTCTTCTTAGGTATGCTACAGTTCACTGCTTGGAGATTTTTATTTTCTGCCATGGTTTTAAAGTACTGTTTTTAATGTTAAACACCTGCACCATGAGTGAAGTCATCCATTAGGTTGCCCACTTCCTGCCTGTGAATGGTCTATGTTTAGGGGTTGGGTAGTGTTAATTTTGGCAGCTATTTTTAATTTTAGTCTCAGTTTTAGTCTTTAGAATAAATCTGTTTTAGTTTTAGTCACATTTTAGTCATTTCTACACAGCAAATTATGCAGTGTTAAATCAACACTTAAAGAGTTAAATTTAACACTGTGTCCATTTGGTCTACATCAGAGGTACTCTATTTGGTCCTTATCAGAATTGGTGTTAAGACAGCTCTTTCCACTGTGTTAAAATTTCAGAGTAAAATCAACTCATTAACTTGAGTAAAAAATAAACACTGGCTTACTGTGTACAGTGTTAATAAAACTTAACACCACAGGTTAATCAACTCTGAAGAGTGTGAAAATTACTCCCAGTTGTGTTGGTTATCTGTCAGTATTTTGTGCTGTTCTTTGATTGGCAGATGGACAAAGAGAGCATTAGTTCGGCTTAAATGGTCATCTACCCAAAGTTTATTAAGGATTACATATAAAGTTTACAAAATGTCACAAATATCACCCATCTGTGTGTCCCAGTGAGCTCTCAGAGCAGAGAGCTCCTGATCCTTGATAAGTGTGTCTTTTTATCTTCAGGGGAGGATCGTCCTCCACTTCCTGACAAGGAGTCCTGTGAATTACAACACTTCCCTGTAACAAAGAGTGGTCTCACTAGCTTTAACCTTAGCTGTCATCATCACTGTAGACAAAAGGAGCCACTCACTCTAATCTTAGCAGAGAAAAAGATTAACTATATCTAAAAGCACAACGTGTCATCTTGTAATATCTCACATATCTATTCTTCTGTCTTAACAAATCAACTCTATGTCAGTGGTAATTCAACTCCAATAGTGTTCAATTTAACACCTAAGCTGAGTTTATACAGTTCTCCAATAGCGATGCATCGTAGCATTTAAGAGTTACTTTTCAACACATGACAGTGTTTTTAACACCATAGTAAGATCATTCTTTTCTGATTGTTTCAGCAGGTTGCTTAATTATATAATCAGTCATTTGCTTAAGTGTATAACTCAGTCAACTTAACAGGGGTTTTATGTAGTTGCGATTCACAGTAAGTTGCAGAAACTTATACTTTGCTCACTCATGCAGCTCTTGTTGCTTTACACATTTGCTACTCTTTGCTGCCACAGGCAAGTAGTCACTTACTCAGTAAACAATTTCACTCATGGTGGAAAGTTTAAAAACGTAAAAATCTTCAACAATCCATCAGAAAAATGAACAAAGGACTCCAAGCAATGATTACTGTACAATAGGCATCATCTAAACATATGCAAACACAATTCAAAACATCTAAAACACATTTAAACACTCTGCATGAGGGCATCATGGAAAATTATTCAAGTTTTCAAAAGAAAGAAGGTGAGACTTATATGAATTAACTCTGCAGAAGTGATGGGATCAACACTATAAAAACAACTCAAACACTGAAGACCAATTAACTCAGGGGGAGTTAAAATTACACTTAGGGAGTTAAATCAGCATAACACTGAGAAATTAACACCTCAGTTTTTATTGTGTACCCTTTTAAGTTTTAGTGACAAAACGTAAACATTTTAGTCTAGTTTTAGTCCATAAAAGTCCTCACATTTTAGTCTTTACTTTTAGTCCAAGAATTTATTCTCTTGCCTAAATCTGGTAATAAATCATTGTAATGTTTTCCATACAACCTGCCTAACCTGGGGTCCCTGCTTTCTACAGCTGAGAGGCATTTTAGTCTAGTCTGAGTCATCTTAACAAAAGCTAAACATACTCTGATTCCTTTTTGGTCATCAAAGATCTGTTTTTGGCTACTCTTAGTCTAGTCTTTCTCATGGAAAAAAGGCTGTTGATGAACATTTTTAGTCAGAGTTTAAGTTGATGCAATTAACACTGGGGTGGAGTGTGGACTCTTAGCTCAGGGCGTATTCTGGCTCTGCATCTGTCTCTTTTCTTCGTCCTATTCCATTACAAATGGGACTTTGCCACAGTTGTTCAATGCGAGGTGGAAATCTTTATGGAGTTTTGGACTGTGTAAATAATTGAAATTATAAATACCACCAGTTTAGACCCAAAGTGAAAGAAAATAACAATGCAAATATTAACACAATCAAAATATTAACACTTTGCAAAGCTTTAATTTAACAAGAAACTTGTGAGAATTCTATAACTCAGAAAAGTGTTAAATTTAACACAGGGAGTTAAATCAGCACTGATGGTTTTTGCTGTCATTAGTTAAAAACAAAGCCTGTAACCAATTCTTAATTGTTGTTTGACAGCTGTAGGTTTTCAATTTCTTCTTTTGAAGTGTGCTTGATAAATCAACTTGACTTTCTTGGTTTAAATTCGCAATTTATTAATATTTATTAAAGTATACAATGTAAATTTCCTTTAAAATGTAAATTCAGGTCTATGCTATGCAGATGACAGCATGCATATTTCAGTGTAAAAGATTAAGTTGGATTAGGCTCTCAATTAAAACGATCGACAATGCAACGAAAGTTAATTATGAAACAAACAATAAGAGCAGAGACTCCAGATGTAAGCCCCAGTGTTATGAGGACATCCCTCCACAAATGACCATCCCTGCTTGGTTTCTGAGGCACAAGCACAACTTCAGTCACTGTTCTAGCCACTGTTGGAGCCGACACAGTCACTGTTCTAGCCACTGTTGCAGCCCGTCCAGTCACTGTTCTAGCCACTGTTGGAGCCCGTCCAGTCACTGGTCTAGCCACTGTTGCAGCCCGTCCAGTCACTGTTCTAGCCACTGTTGCAGCCCGTCCAGTCACTGGTCTAGCCACTGTTGCAGCCCGTCCAGTCACTGGTCTAGCCACTGTTGCAGCCCGTCCAGTCACTGTTCTAGCCACTGTTGGAGCCCGTCCAGTCACTGGTCTAGCCACTGTTGCAGCCCGTCCAGTCACTGTTCTAGCCACTGTTGGAGCCCGTCCAGTCACTGTTCTAGCCACTGTTGCAGCCCGTCCAGTCACTGGTCTAGCCACTGTTGCAGCCCGTCCAGTCACTGTTCTAGCCACTGTTGGAGCCCGTCCAGTCACTGGTCTAGCCACTGTTGCAGCCCGTCCAGTCACTGTTCTAGCCACTGTTGGAGCCCGTCCAGTCACTGTTCTAGCCACTGTTGCAGCCCGTCCAGTCACTGGTCTAGCCACTGTTGCAGCCCGTCCAGTCACTGTTCTAGCCACTGTTGCAGCCCGTCCAGTCACTGTTCTAGCCACTGTTGCAGCCCGTCCAGTCACTGTTCTAGCCACTGTCGCAGCCCGTCCAGTCACTGTTCTAGCCACTGTTGGAGCCGACACAGTCTCTGTTCTAGCCACTGTTGGAGCCGACACAGTCTCTGTTCTAGCCACTGTTGGAGCCGATCCAGTCACTGTTCCAGCTGCTGCTGGAGCCGATCCAATCACTGTTCCAGCTGCTGTTGTAACCGATCCAGTCACTGTTCCAGCTGCTGCTGGAGCCGATCCAATCACTGTTCCAGCTGCTGTTGTAGCCGATCCAATCCCTGTTCCAGCTGCTGCTGGAGCCGATCCAGTCACTGTTCCAGCTGCTGTTGTAGCCGATCCATTCACTGTTCCAGCTGCTGCTGGAGCCGATCCAATCACTGTTCCAGCTGCTGTTGTAGCCGATCCAATCCCTGTTCCAGCTGCTGCTGGAGCCGATCCAGTCACTGTTCCAGCTGCTGTTGTAGCCGATCCATTCACTGTTCCAGCTGCTGTTGTAGCCGATCCAGTCACTGTTCTAGCCACTGTTGGAGCCCGTCCAGTCACTGTTCTAGCCACTGTTGCAGCCCGTCCAGTCACTGGTCTAGCCACTGTTGCAGCCCGTCCAGTCACTGTTCTAGCCACTGTTGCAGCCCGTCCAGTCACTGTTCTAGCCACTGTTGCAGCCCGTCCAGTCACTGTTCTAGCCACTGTCGCAGCCCGTCCAGTCACTGTTCTAGCCACTGTTGGAGCCGATCCAATCCCTGTTCCAGCTGCTGCTGGAGCCGATCCAGTCACTGTTCCAGCTGCTGTTGTAGCCGATCCAATCACTGTTCCAGCTGCTGTTGTAGCTGATCCAATCACTGTTCCAGCTGCTGTTGTAGCTGATCCAATCCCTGTTCCAGCTGCTGCTGGAGCCGATCCAGTAACTGTTCCAGCTGCTGTTGTAGCCGATCCATTCACTGTTCCAGCTGCTGTTGTAGCCGATCCAATCACTGTTCCAGCTGCTGTTGTAGCCGATCCAGTCACTGTTCCATCTGCTCCTGGAGCCGATCCAATCACTGTTCCAGCTGCTGTTGTAGCCGATCCAGTCACTGTTCCAGCTGCTGTTGTAGCGGATCCAATCACTGTTCCAGCTGCTGCTGGAGCCGATCCAGTCACTGTTCCAGCTGCTGCTGGAGCCGATCCAATCACTGTTCCAGCTGCTGCTGTAGCCGATCCAATCACTGTTCCAGCTGCTGCTGTAGCCGATCCAATCACTGTTCCAGCTGCTGTTGTAGCTGATCCAGTCACTGTTCCAGCTGCTGCTGGAGCCGATCCAATCACTGTTCCAGCTGCTACTGTAGCCGATCCAGTCACTGTTCCAGCTGCTGCTGGAGCCGATCCAGTCACTGTTCCAGCTGCTGCTGGAGCCGATCCAATCACTGTTCCAGCTGCTGCTGTAGCCGATCCATTCACTGTTCCAGCTGCTGTTGTAGCCGATCCAATCACGGTTCCAGCTGCTGTTGTAGCCGATCCAGTCACTGTTCCAGCTGCTGTTGTAGCCGATCCAATCACTGTTCCAGCTGCTGTTGTAGCCGATCCAATCACTGTTCCAGCTGCTGTTGTAGCCGATCCATTCACTGTTCCAGCTGCTGTTGTAGCCGATCCAATCACTGTTCCAGCTGCTGTTGTAGCCGATCCAATCACTGTTCCAGCTGCTGTTGTAGCCGATCCAGTCACTGTTCCATTTGCTGCTGTTGTAGCCGATCCAATCACTGTTCCAGCTGCTGTTGTAGCCGATCCAGTCACTGTTCCAGCTGCTGCTGGAGCCGATCCAATCACTGTTCCAGCTGCTGCTGTAGCCGATCCAATCACTGTTCCAGCTGCTGCTGTAGCCGATCCAATCACTGTTCCAGCTGCTGTTGTAGCCGATCCAGTCACTGTTCCAGCTGCTGTTGTAGCCGATCCAATCACTGTTCCAGCTGCTGCTGTAGCCGATCCAATCACTGTTCCAGCTGCTGCTGTAGCCGATCCAGTCACTGTTCCAGCTGCTGCTGGAGCCGATCCAGTCACTGTTCCAGCTGCTGCTGGAGCCGATCCATTCACTGTTCCAGCTGCTGTTGTAGCCGATCCAATCACTGTTCCAGCTGCTGTTGTAGCCGATCCAGTCACTGTTCCAGCTGCTGTTGTAGCCGATCCATTCACTGTTCCAGCTGCTGTTGTAGCCGATCCAATCACTGTTCCAGCTGCTGTTGTAGCCGATCCAGTCACTGTTCCATCTGCTGCTGGAGCCGATCCAATCACTGTTCCAGCTGCTGCTGTAGCCGATCCAGTCACTGTTCCAGCTGCTGTTGTAGCCGATCCAATCACTGTTCCAGCTGCTGTTGTAGCCGATCCAATCACTGCTCCAGCTGCCGTTGTAGCCGATCCAATCACTGCTCCAGCTGCTGTTGTAGCCGATCCAATCACTGTTCCAGCTGCTGCTGGAGCCGATCCAGTCACTGTTCCAGCTGCTGCTGGAGCCGATCCAATCACTGTTCCAGCTGCTGCTGTAGCCGATCCAGTCACTGTTCCAGCTGCTGCTGTAGCCGATCCAGTCACTGTTCCAGCTGCTGCTGGAGCCGATCCAATCACTGTTCCAGCTGCTGCTGTAGCCGATCCAGTCACTGTTCCATTTGCTGCTGTAGCTGATCCAATCACTGTTCCAGCTGCTGCTGGAGCCGATCCAATCACTGTTCCAGCTGCTGCTGTAGCCGATCCAATCACTGTTCCAGCTGCTGCTGTAGCCGATCCAATCACTGTTCCAGCTGCTGTTGTAGCCGATCCAATCACTGTTCCAGCTGCTGTAAAGAGAAGAACAGATCTTTTTCTTGTGTGACAACAAATCAGCTCATTGAGCACAACAAGATTAGTGTAAAACCTAATATATAAACCTAGTACCTAGTACAGAAAGTGTTTGGGAAGGGCAGGACTTTTCAAAAAATGCTTGAAAAGTATTTGGAGGAACGTTCTAGGTGTCACATTCATGACAAGCCAATCAGAGTGACAAGCTTGCTTGCATGCTTTTGTGCTGACAGATACCGCTGCTTTAGATCGTTGATGGCGGAGCTTCTCACCGAATAAAACTGATGCCAAGGTGAGTCGGAGCACATAAAAAAACATCTTCTCAGTCAAGACAAACTTTTAGTATAGCTGTATTTTAAAAGAGAAATGTGGTCCAGTTCTGATTATACTGCTGCTTCCCTACAGCTACATCCAAGCTAACAGCCATTGGTTACAACGGCAAACCCCACCCGTAATGATCACAAACCCACGCAGAAGCAGAGTGGAAGAAGAGCGGAAACATCTTTTCTGTCATGAAATGCTTTCAGTGTTGCTCTCTACCCTTGTTTTAATAAAGAAATGTCCAGCTCTGTTAAAACTGCAGCTGTGGCTAAGTCTGAGCTAATCACTCCACTAGCAGGCCTCGTATACACCCACTCACAACAACTATCACAAACTCATACTGAAGCAGGTCGGCGCAAGATAGAGAACATCTTTTACATCATGAAAAGCTTTTTGTTTTTGCTCTGTATTTTAAAAGAGAAATGTGGTGAAATTCTGGTAAAACTGTCGCTATGCTAAAGCTACATCAGAGGTACTCGCCACATGGAGGCAGACACTACAAACGGCGTTGAGTATGGCTAAACCCTGTCTACATTGCAGCTCTGTACAGTTTTGAAAGTATAGTCACTCAGGTAGGCACATAGGGACCCATAATGCTGACCCCGACGGTCAGCCAAAAATATAAAACATGAAGTGAAGATGAACTAACCACAGGCACAGCAGGTCAGGTTGATGAGCAGCAGGATCCTGGAGATCATCTTCTCCCTGTAGATTATATTGACCATGTTAATGCTAACAACATACATTTTGGGGGGTAAGTTTATCTTTAATAGCATTTTGAAATTGAAATACAAGAACCTGTTACGGATCACTAATGTGGTCTGTGCAATTTTTGTATACACTCAAGCATTAGGCGACCTAAAATGCCCCACTGAAACCATTAACCCTCTGATCTTTCTGCTCCTTTTTAACCGTTTTGTCTCACCTTGTTTTGTTGTCTTAAAAAGCCTGAAAAACACCCAACCCTGTGGTGCACAGTCAAGCTCTAAACATCCTTTTTTAAGGACTACATGGGCTTTAAGAATGAACAAAAGAAAAAAAAAACTAAATGGAAATTAAATCAAAGGGTTAAATTCCAAAGAATTAATCAATAGTTGATACCTCTGATCAGGTCTAAACTTGGTAGTGAAAGTATTACACAAAAATTTGATTTTTTCTGGTATAGTATTTTTATGTGTGGTGCCCTTTTAATAATAATAATAATAATAATACATTTTATTTATGAAGTGCTTTTCAAGAACTCAAAGACACTGTACAAAAGTTAAAAGTTTTGGTCACAAACACCCTGACAGTAATAATTTATCAAAATCTAATAATAATAATATTTTAAAAAGATCTAAAAGTGAAACTTGTTTCTCATTATTGAAATATATTTAGGGCTGCAATAGTCCTGTTTAAGGAAATTCAGTTTGCATGTTGAATGTAAAAATATTTGTCTTTTTTTTTTCCCTTTAATTGGCATTTAAAGGGTTAACTTCCAAGAAATTAATCACTAGTTGATATTTGTGATCAGGTCTGATCTTAATAGTGAAAGTATTGCAAAAAGAAGATGTTTTTTGGTATTGTATTATTATTATTATTTATGTGTGTCACCATTTTTGGTCAGGAACACCCTGAGTGTTATTTATTAAAATAAAAAAACAATGCATAAAAATCTAACTTGTCACTCATCATAAACATATTCAAGGCTGTGATAGTCTTACCCAAGGAAGTCCAGTGTACATGCAGTATGTGAAAAATATTTAATCTTTTGTGTTTTTAAATTGCAAACATTAGGGGGGTTTGCACTTAACCGGCATTTAAAGGGTTAAATTCCTAGGAACTAATCAATGTTTGATATTTATGATCAGGACTGATCTTGATGGGGAAAGTATTGCAAAAAAGTAAATTCTTTTTATATCATTTTTAATGCTACTTATATGTGGCATTTATATTTATTAAAAGCTCTAACTAAAAACAACAACAACAACAAAAAAGCATAAAAGTGAAACTTGTTTCTCATGATTGACATATTTAAGGCTGCAATAGTCCTGTTTAAGGAAACTCAATTTGCATAATATACAGTACTTAACAAATGTATTAGACCACCTGTCATATTTGTCTCAGAGACCATCCAGCATCATGAAGTGCTTTAATGCGGACTCTTTCATTTTCAGTGAGCTCTCCACATTTTACCATTTTGAACAGGAATGAGGAATTTCAAACTGAATTCAACTTTTTAGACCCAAATTTGAGCCGGCTCACTGGGCTTCTCTGAGAAGTCAGAAATCAATCAAGCATAACATTCAACCACTAAAACTCATTTTCTCTTCAGGAATGCAAGTAAATAACTATAATTTGACATATTAATCAAGAAATATTAATGTGCTTTACTATTTTTTCAGGTTTTTTGTAAATCAGTAAATTTGAAAATTCATGGATAACAATAATAATTATATTTTAGCATTAAAAATATTATGTGGGTTAAAGAGCTTCTACATATTGGTGTATTAACCATTGCAGAAACATAAAAAATGATTTTGGTAATTACCAATGCTGTTAATTTAGGACAGCTGTGGCATTAACCTTACTTTGGGTGGTGGTCTAATACATTTGTCAAGCACTGTATGTAAAAATATTTATTCCTTTTTATATTACAAACATAAGGAGATTTTGCACTTAACTGGCATTTAAAGGGTTAAATTTCTAGAAATTTATCAATAGCTGATATGTATGATCAGGTCTGATCTTAATTGCAAAATTAATGCAAAAGAAGTTGGAAATAAAGTATATTATTTTTATTGTTAATTATATATGCAACCATTTTTGGTCATGACCAGCCTCAGTCTCTTTCTTTACACCATCTGAGAGTTAGATGATTAACAAAGTCACACAGGTTAGAAATATACTTTTATATCTTTAATAAAAATGTAGTTTTTACTTCTGCTCTTTAAAATCAAACTTCTTACTTAATTAAACTTAAGACAATTAATTTCAAATGAAACCAATATTACCTTCTAAGGTCCAGACCTGTGAAGGAGGCGTTGTTATCGTCTCTCTCTCTAATAAACAGCCATAAGGTTATAAACGCCCTGGGGTGCTTATCTGCTCTGCTGGAGGGCTGAAATGATGCCTTTGCCCAATGTGGACCAACTGATTAAACTCTGAGTAACGGAAATTTTATATTTGATTAAGAGATTCTCATACACCCCTGACACCAAACCCTAATTCCATAAAAGTTGAGACAGTGTGTAAAATGTGAATAAAAACAGAACACAGGGATTTAAAATCATTTACAGCCTTTATTCAATTCAATACAGCACATTTGCTGCTCAAACTGATCAACTTCATTTTTTTTGTCCCTTTGGGACCCTCAGAGGTATTCACCAGATGCTTTCAAAAAATAATAATATTTTTAAATGATTTTAAATATTAAATTTTACCCATTTTATAAAACATACATGCATACAATCTGTTAAATGTGAAATACAAACATGGTTATTTGGTGAGCTTAATGCTGAAATCAGAGTGATGTTTAAAAAATCCCCAAGTCTTCACCAAGGTTATGATAGTTTGGGATTTTTCTGTAGTTTATATCTTTTTAGTGTTTACTTAGTGTTTACGTAGTTTTTATTTCCTTTAACTGCTTGTTTGTGAGTTTAGCTTAGTTTCACTTTTCATTTATTTACATTTTCTTTTTGTCTGCAGCTCAAGGCCTAAAACTGCCACCATGTGAAGTCTTACTCCAAGGGTGTCAAACACCACGGCCTGCAAGTTTATCTCATATTTTCATTAAGGCTGTCCCGTCAATATGAGGTAAATACTAAAACATTCCTTTAAAATCATCTAGTGTGTTGCAAACCTGACCATAAACTGCTGCCACATATATAAAGCACATCTTTTAAACTTATCTCTTAAGCTTTTCTAGTGAACTTTGACTAAGCAGAAAAACTGTTTGATCAAACTCTCTGTCAGGAAAGCCCCCCTAATCACAGAGAACCCCTCCCTCCACCTCCACCACTCCATCCAGTCCAGACGATACGATGTCCCTCCGGGAGAATGGCTACAGATTTCTGATGATCATTTTGCTGCTGTAATGAGAAGAACAGATCTGTTTGTCATGTGAAGAAATAAACACTGATGCGTTCTTCTAAAAGGAAAACACTAATTGAAATCAATGCCACTGCTATTGAAATAATAGTGAAATGCCCCTTTAAGTGTTACTTACCAGTCACGTTGAGGTGGCACTGGTCTATGGCCCACTCAACGTGTGACTTCACTTCACACTCGTAGTAACCCAAGTCTTCAGTGGTCAGGGAGGACACGTGGAGTCTGAGTCGACCCTCTCTCAGGGCGTCGGTGTCACAATGATCTCGTCCTGTAAATTGATCAGTCTCATCCTGGGCTACCTCACATCCTCTGAACATTTCAAAAACGGTGAAGTGGTGGTGACCTACAAACTTGTCACAGGAGACAGAGAGAGAGTCCACAGGTCTTTCAGTGAAGGTCCATTCCAGTTCGATGTCCATGTTCTCCTCTGCCTCGTAGGAGGGCTGGACTGCTTTCACTTCGAATTCTCCTGCTGGGACAGAGAGGGACAGAGAGGGACAGAGAGGGACAGAGAGGAACGTGATGTCTTCTGTCTGCAGTCTCATGTCTCCTACCTCTAAGCTGCTTGGTTTGGTAAAAGTTACAGGTTACAGACGGGTTTATGGCGAAGACAGTCATATATCTGCATTATTCACTGTGTTGCTCTGCTTGTTTTCCCTCTGTCTGCCTCTCCATCTTCCCTTTTTTTTAAATTTCCCCTTTTCTTTTCCTTGTTGTTTCTCTCTTCTCTTTGTTTTAGTCTCTTTTTTATCATTTTTAAACTGAATTTTCCTCTTCTCTTTTTCTGCCTCTTCCTCTTCCCTTTGTTAACATTTGTTTTATTTGCCTGCATATTCCTCTTCTCCTTTTTCAACCTCTTTTCTGTTAGTATTTTCATTACCCTCTTCACATCTTTAATCTACATCTCCCTCTTCTTCTCATCTGCATCTCCCTTCCTTCTTTTCTACTTATTATAAAAGCTTCATACCTGTATATTGTCATTATATTTATACTTTTGTCTGATTTTAAAATGCTCCCAAGTTAAAACAAGCCAAACTAGATGTAAAAATTGAGAAATGCAAAAATGGAACAAACTAAATGTATGCTCAGACCAGGGCTAACTGATTTTAGGTATGCTCTCTAAGTGTGTTTCCTGTTGTCCCTATATGAATAACAAAGTGTAGATAAACTAACCAGAGACATAGCAGGTCAGACTGATGAGCAGCAGGATCTTGTAGATCATCTTCTCCCTATGAGACAAACACAGAAGGTCAAAGGTCAGTCCTCTGATGAGAGCAGAGAAATCTACATTTTTAATCAAATTAATCCCCCCCTTTTTTTTTTGATTAGTCACAACTCATCACAAGTTGATGTGTGGTCAAATCTTACTCAAGTACAAGTAAAAGTTGCTTGGTGAAATTTTACGCAAGTTAAAGTACTAAAGTACTTACTTTTAAAAATACTTAAGTATTCAAAAGTACAAAGTACATTTTCTATTATCAGTACATTGCTGTATTGTTTTCTCAGTGCTTTTACAGAACCTTGTAACTCTCTGAAACCACCTAATGATGTACTGACTTACATGTAGAACCACTCTGAAATGTCAAACACTGAGCTGAGATTTGGCCATGGGTGTGCTGGTTTTTCAGCTTGAGTTTCTCCTGCCATCTCCATTATCAAGTTTTGTTTGAATGAAGGTGGGAGAGCTTGCTACACAGAGCGAGGATGACGTAGCCTTTTTCCAAATCCATCCCAGGTGTGAGCGGTGACTGTGATTGGTTCCCTTCTGTGAGGAGCACAGTGTGGGGCAAATTGCATTTTAGAAAAGAATAACACCAACATCTGACTACAAAGCTATGCTGAACCTAAAAGGAACGAGTAACGACAAGCTTCCTAGAAATGTAGTGGAGTCGAAAGTACAATATTTGTCTTTAAAATGTAGTGGAGTGAAAGTCATAAGTTTCCAAAAACACAAATACTCAAATAAAGTACAAATACTGAAAAAAACAAAAAATATATATATATATATAAACTTAAAACAAAAAGTAAGGCAATTTGTGTTTGGTACATTATTTCTTTGCTGTAATAATGCTTCTTGGTAATAAATGTTATACCGTTGGAAAGCCTGTTTATTACCCTTTTGAATGATGCCACATTTGTAAGGATCATGCATTTGTGGGATGAGCAGCAGAGCTGAGTATGTGGGTTGTGCCCATGAAAAATGTGCCAAATCTTCTCTGCCAATGCCAACAACTGATTGTGCCATTGACTCTTGTTGGGTGTTTGGTGGATTTGATGATTGAAGTTTGAAGAAACAAGACGTATTGACAATTTAATAATTTATTCATTTAACAAACAGGAGCCTCAGTAGCGCGTGGAAGAACCATACCCAGCCACAACAGCCTGGCTCCTCCTCCTCATGCTGGTCACAAGCCTGGTCACACACTGCTGTGGGATGGCATCCCATTCTTCAACCAGTATTTGTTGCAAGTCAACCAACGTGGTTGTGTTGGTCACTCTGGCACGAACAGCACGCCCAAGCTGATCCCACAAGTGTTCAATGAGGTTAACTCTGGTATCCCAACAAATTGCTGCCTCATTTTCCTCCTAGTGTGCAAAAAATGCACAGGGGTTATTACTGTAAATAAAAAGTTTTATTACTTTATTTTTAATTGTTTAATTTTTTCCTTGTTTCATCAACTTGTGCCATTAACAAAAATACCAAATACTCAATAATTGTCATATCTTTTAACCCTTTAATTGCCATGTTTGTAATGTAAACAAACAAAATTCTTTGATTAAACAAACGCAAATGGATTTTTTCCAAGTTACTACGCTGAAAGTGAATAACTTATTTATGGATGATTGCAGCCTGGCGTGTCATTGATTAGCAGCAACATTGGTTAAAATGCTTTTTTTTTTTTTGTGAGGTCACTTATTCTGAAACACGTTTTTCACCCATCTGTGCAAAAAATGCACACCTTTAAATCATGTTATACTGTAAATATCATACATTTCAAAATTGTTTTACTGTTATTGAATTATATTTTTCCAATTTAAGGTCAGCCCTAATCAAAAATGTCAAATACTCATTCATTTTAATTTTTTAACCCTTTAAATGCCATGTTTCATTGATGATGTCACTGAATTTTTAGATGCAAAATACACAAAATTGATTTTTTTGCAAGTTACTACAAGAAAATTAGATAACATATTTGATTACTGCACAGATACACTCAGAGTGCACACTCTGCAGACTGGTGAAGGAGGCGTTGTTATCGTCTCTCTCTCTAATAAACAGCCATAAGGTTATAAACGCCCTGGGGTGCTTATCTGCTCTGCTGGAGGGCTGAAATGATGCCTTTGCCCAATGTGGACCAACTGATTAAACTCTGAGTAACGGAAATTTTATATTTGATTAAGAGATTCTCATACACCCCTGACACCAAACCCTAATTCCATAAAAGTTGAGACAGTGTGTAAAATGTGAATAAAAACAGAACACAGGGATTTAAAATCATTTACAGCCTTTATTCAATTCAATACAGCACATTTGCTGCTCAAACTGATCAACTTCATTTTTTTTGTCCCTTTGGGACCCTGAGAGGTATTCACCAGATGCTTTCAAAAAATAATAATATTTTTAAATGATTTTAAATATTAAATTTTACCCATTTTATAAAACATACATGCACACAATCTGTTAAATGTGAAATACAAACATGGTTATTTGGTGAGCTTAATGCTGAAATCAGAGTGATGTTTAAAAAATCCCCAAGTCTTCACCAAGGTTATGATAGTTTGGGATTTTTCTGTAGTTTATATCTTTTTAGTGTTTACTTAGTGTTTATGTAGTTTTTATTTCCTTTAACTGCTTGTTTGTTAGTTTAGCTTAGTTTCACTTTTCATTTATTTACATTTTCTTTTTGTCTGCAGCTCAAGGCCTAAAACTGCCACCATGTGAAGTCTTACTCCAAGGGTGTCAAACACCACGGCCTGCAAGTTTATCTCATATTTTCAATAAAGCTGTCCCGTCAATATGAGGTAAATACTAAAATATTCCTTTAAAATCATCTAGTGTTTTGCAAACCTGACCATAAACTGCTGCCACATATATAAAGCACATCTTTTAAACTTATCTCTTAAGCTTTTCTAGTGAACTTTGACTAAGCAGAAAAACTGTTTGATCAAACTCTCTGTCAGGAAAGCCCCCCTAATCACAGAGAACCCCTCCCTCCACCTCCACCACTCCATCCAGTCCAGACGATACGATGTCCCTCCGGGAGAATGGCTACAGATTTCTGATGATCATTTTGCTGCTGTAATGAGAAGAACAGATCTGTTTGTCATGTGAAGAAATAAACACTGATGCGATCTTCTTAAAGGAAAACACTCACTGAAAACAATGCCACTATTATTGAAATAATAGTGAAATATCCCTTTAAGTGTTACTTACCAGTCACGTTGAGGTGGCACTGGTCTATGGCCCACTCATCGTGTGACTTCACTTCACACTCGTAGTAACCCGAGTCTTCAGTGGTCAGGGAGGACACGTGGAGTCTGAGTCGACCCTCTTTCAGGGCGTTGGTGTCGCATTGAACTCGTCCTGCAAATGGATCAGTCTCATCCTGGGCTACCTCAGATCCTCTGAACATTTCAAACACGATGAAGCGGTGGTGACCTACAAATTTGTCACAGGAGACAGAGAGAGAGTCCACAGGTCTTTCAGTGAAGGTCCATTCCAGTTCGATGTCCATGTTCTCCTCTGCCTCGTAGGAGGGCTGGACTGCTTTCACTTCGAATTCTCCTGCTGGGACAGAGAGGGACAGAGAGGAACGTGATGTCTTCTGTCTGCAGTCTCATGTCTCCTACCTCTAAGCTGCTTGGTTTGGTAAAATTTACAGGTTACAGACGGGTTTATGGCGAGGACAGTCATATATCTGCAATATTCACTGTGTTGCTCTGCTTGTTTTCCCTCTGTCTGCCTCTCCATCTTCCCTTTTTTTTAAATTTCCCCTTTTCTTTTCCTTGTTGTTTCTCTCTTCTCTTTGTTTTAGTCTCTTTTTTATCATTTTTAAACTGAATGTTCCTCTTCTCTTTTTCTGCCTCTTCCTCTTCCCTTCGTTAACATTTGTTTTATTTATTACATAGTATTTTTACTACCCTCCTCCTGTTTTAAATCAGCATCTCCCTCTTATTACCTCCTCCAAGGAGGTTATATGACCGGGTGGGTTTGTTGGTTCGTTTGTTAGCAACATAACTGAAAAAGTCATGGACAGATTATGATGAAATTTTCAGGACATGTCAGAAATGGCATAAGGAAGAACTGGTTAGATTTTGGGGGTGATCCGGACCACTATCTGGATACAGGTTTTTTTTTAAAGGATTCTGTACTGTTGGGAGATAAGGCTAATGGCAGAGGTCTGCGCTGTTACCACTTTACACCAGGAGATGGCAGACATGAGTAACTTCAATTCCAGCAGCATTTTTGGGTGTGTTTCTATTCAAAGTTTCAGAGTTTACAGAGTTTGAAAGATGAGCGCCCGGTCGAGGAGATGAGTCGGAGCGTAACAGAGAGAAAGACAACGAATTGTAGCGAGAATACTCATAATGCTGGGAGGAATAGAGGAACGTTCACCCTCTGACATGACTTTCAGTTGTCTAGTGAGACCATGGGTGAGACTGTCAGTGCATCTGTTGGCACCGGCAGGCAATGCTGCCACCATGATAGTCCACACATAGGAGAGGGACCCAACTGCAGTCAAGATGGCTGACATGGGCGTTGCTATACATCCAATCCATGCCGGAAGTCCCAAGTGGACATTTCTTCTTCGTGTTGGACTCAGCTGCCAGTGTTTGTCCGTCTTTTTCCCGCCTAAGCCTAACCTTTGGTGCTGGATCTCAAATATATCACCTTCCCCACTGCCTTACCCTGAACCTAACACTCAGGTTTTCATGTCTAAGTCTAACCTTAGACGTATGGACTTCCAGTTGAGACGTCTGGTGTGGATTGGATGTATGTCGGCCATCTTGTCTGCATCAAGGTGCTCTTGACACGTAGCAAAGCCAATGCTTTGCCTCACTGCGTCCACCCCACCGGGGAGGGAGTAAGCGGCGAATGCCGTGGTGGGGGGCACATGAGGACGGATCAAGGAATTTTTTAAAGGATTCTTCACTGTTGGAAGATAGGGCTAATGGCGGAGGTCTGCGCTGTCCGAGTGCTTTTTTAGTTCTCATCTGCATCTCCCTCCCTTCTTTTCTACTTATTATAAAAGTTTCATACCCGTGTACTTTCATTATATTTATACTTTGTCTGATTTGGAAATGCTCCCAAGTTAAAACAAGCCAAACTTGATGTAACAATGCAAAAATGGAACGAACTAAATGTATGTTCAGACCAGGGCTTACTGATTTTAGGTATGCTCTCTAAGTGTGTTTCCTGTTGTCCCTAAATGAATAACAAAGTGTAGATAAACTAACCAGAGACATAGCAGGTCAGGCTGATGAGCAGCAGGATCTTGTAGATCATCTTCTCCCTATGAGACAAACACAGAAGGTCAAAGGTCAGTCCTCTGATGAGAGCAGAGAAATCTACATTTTTAATCAAATTAATCCCAGATGTTTTTTTTTTACAACTTAGTGAACTTACCGTCCTCTACAATATCAATCAATCCATTTTGTGATTGTGCTCTTCAACATGTTACAACTATGGGGCCTACGCAGCGCGGTCAGGGTGATTTGGTTTTATTAAATGTTCAATCTTTGTTTATTTGGAACACAAACTTTCCATCCAGAAGGTCATCATTTTCATTAGGATTATCCATCTTCTTTGTTTGTTTGGATGGCTGCTACCATCTGACTGAGTTAGAGAGTATATATATATATATATATATATATATATATATATATGTACACAGTTGCAAGAAAAAGTATGTGAACCCTTTGAGATTTCTTGGATTTCTGCATAAATTGGTCATTAAATGTGTTCTGATCTTCATCTAAGTCACAACAACAGACAAACACAGTCTGCTTAAACTAATACTGCACAAAAATATGTTTTCATGTTTTTATTGAATAAAACATGTAAACATTCACAGTGCAGGGTGGAAAAGTATGTGAACCCCTTGGCTAATGACTTCTTCAAAAGCTAATTGGAGCCAGAAGTCAGCCAACCTGGAGTCCAATCAATGTGATGAGATTGGATGTGTTGGCTAAAGCTGCCCTGCCCTATAAAAAACACACAACAGTTTTGAGTTTGCTGTTCTCAAGAAGCACTGCCTGATGTGAACCATGCCTGGCACAAAAGAGCTCTCAGAAGACCTACGATCAAGAATTGTTGACTTGCATGAAGCTGGAAAGGGTTCCAAAACTATCTCTAAAAGCCTTGATGTCCATGTGTCCACGGTAAGACAGTCTACAAACTGAGAAGGTTCAGCACTGTTGCTACTCTCCCTAGGCGTGGTCATCCTGTAAAGATGACTGCAAGAGCACAGCGCAGAATGCTCAATGAGAAGAATCCTAGAGTGTCAGCTAAAGACTTACAGAAATCTCTGGCACATGCTAACATTTGTGTTGACAAATCTACAATAAGTAAAACATTAAACAAGAATGGAGTTCATGGGAGGACACCACGGAGGAAGCCACTGCTGTCCAAAAAATAAAAACATTGCTGCACATTTGAAGTTTGCAAAAGCGCACCTGGATGTTCCACAGCACTACTGGCAAAATACTCTGTGGACAGATGAAACCAAAATTGAGTTGTTTGGAAAGAACACACAACGCTATGTGTGGAGAAAAAAAGGCCCAGCACACCAACATCAAAACCTCATCCCAACTGTGAAATATGATGGAGGGGCCATCATGGTTTGGGGCTGCTTCGCTGCCTCAGGGCCTGGACGGATTGCTGTCATTGACGGAAAAATGAATTCCCAAGTTTATCCAGATATTTTGCAGGAAAACTTAAGACCATCTGTCCACCAACTGAAGCTCAACAGAGGGTGGGTGATGCAACAGGACAACGACCCAAAGCATAGAAGTAAATCAACAACAGAATGGCTTCAACAGAATAAAATACACCTTCTGGAGTGGCCCAGTCAGAGTCCCGACCTCAACCCGATTGAGATGCTGTGGCATGACCTCAAGAGAGCGACTTACACCAGACATCCCCAGAAGATTGCTGAACTGAAACAGTTTTATAAAGAGGAATGGTCCAAAATTCCTCCTGACCGTTGAAAAAATTCCTCTGATCTGCAACTACAGGAAACGTTTGGTTGAGGTTATTGCTGCCAACGGAGGGTCAACCAGTTATTAGCCTAGGGGTTCACATACTTTTTCCACCCTGCACTGTGAATGTTTACATAGTTTGTTCAATAAAAACATGAAAACATATCATTTTTTGTACAGTATTAGTTTAAGCAGACTGTGTTTGTCTATTGTTGTGACTTAGATGAAGATCTGAACACATTTAATGACCAAAGCGTTCACATACTTTTTCTTGCAACTGTACATATTAAGGGCGGGAATCACTTGTGGCCCCACTTTTTAACATTATTGTGATTTTAAACATTTTGCAATACAGTGTGTATTGCAATATCATATATTACAACATATTGCAAACTATACCAGTTTTCAACTGTTTAGCTGATTCAGCATTAGTTTTGCCCTCATGTTTGTTATATTTTCACAGTATTTTATTTTTATGTAGCACTTCTTGCAAACCTCATGTGTCATGTCCATCTCATTCGTGCCCTGCTTGCATTCCTAATGTCCTTCCCCTGGTGCTGCCATGTTTGATGTATTAACTTTCTCCTGCTCTATGACCGTCACCTCTGCTGACCTCACTGGACAAAAATTGATTTTATTTTTATCATAGACTTCAGTTCATATGAACAATTTCTTTGACAAAATCGATACTTGGTGGAAAAAAGTGATACATCACCAGACAAAATATTGCGATACTATGCAGTATCAATTTTTTCTCCCATAACAGTTTTATTGAATCTAAGAGCAATACTACTTTACAGCTTTATATTGATAATAGTTCTCTCTATTTCATAACCATCCTGGCTGCTAATGCTAATAATGCATTGTTCTGTTTTCCATCAATCATTGCTGTTGCAGCGAATTTATCACATATTGCTTTAATCATCAACAGAGTTATATCAGTTTCCTAAAAAAACAGGAGATAAGTTTATGGTCACAGCTGCCATAAGTCTGTCTTTAATTTGGTGCACTTTTTTTTTGCGTCATCCATTTTTATGCTTTGTAAACTGAATTTGGGATTGTAATTTTAATTGTTAACTTAGACAACACTGATTTGCCTTTTGGAGAGAAGTAATGATGTCAAAAAATTATCTAGTTTTTATGCTGGTGAAGCTTTTGTTTAAAGAAATATACATCAACTATAATACTGAGAGTGCCAAAGCTGCTAAAATGAACTTTTTCATTTTTTTCACAATTTTAAAACTAGGAATTGTGCATCATTGATGGTAAAAACTAATTTTGACTTTTGTACTTGAGAACATTTCAGAGCCTGTACTGTTTTATCTTTTATTTCCCTTCTGGGATCAATAAAGTCTTATCTTATCTATCTCACTAGAGAAAAGGAGGTGAGTCAGAACTTGACTTTTACCAGTGTAGTTGTCATACAAGGTTCTGCACTTCTATTTAACTCCAGAATGTGAGGACTTTAACCATCTCTACTGAACATGACTGACACAGAAATGTCAGGTCTGGTTACTCTTCAGGGAATGAAGCAGACAATAAAAACGCAGTGACGTGTTTCAGTCACAGGATGGCGCCAAAGCTCTAATACAGTTAAACAGGTCTGAGGAGGCTGCGCTGTGATTGCTGCTTTTGAATAAGACTAATCAGGGGATGAACTTAGATTTATTGTGTAAAGGCTGCAGAAATACTGACGTTTTAGTGATGATTACGCGTAAGACTATAAAAGAGGTAACACGTCTAATTTGTCCGTAAATGTCCCAGAATAAAACAAATTAGGGTTACAGAAACTCTGCTTTAGTTTTTGAACTCAGGTTTTATAAAATACAGTCAGTAATATCCCGGGTTTAATTCTAAGTAACAGTTTTGTCATAGAAACGGTTCACACTGTTCTTTATTCAGCTCGTTAAAACAGGAAGTGGAATGAAACCGTAATCATAGAGAAGCTTTTACAGATTAAACACTGATAAAAACACATTTTTCATTTTTATTCTGTTCAGTACCGGTGCCTGTCTAATTTCTTTAATCCTCTTAAAATATATTTTTTCGAGATTTGTGTCGAATTTCCCTCGACGTCGTCAGTAACTCTTCTACAAATTTTACTTTCGGTTTCGTGTGGAAAATTACCAGGAATATTAAAACAAGAGTTTCGTTTCAGGAAAGCTCTCGTAGTTTTCTGGCTTCAGTCGCTAACTAGAGGCGACTAAACACAGGAATCATAACTCAGAATGTTCTTTTACCTCTGTGACATAAACGTGAAGAATCCCCTCAGAGTCTCTCCTGCAGCAGTAGCGCGAACCAAGAAGGATGCACGCACTTTAATAAACCCAATGACGTCACGATAACTAGGTAAGTAACGTAAGTCCGCTGAAAGGTCACTGCTGATTAGTCAAGGATGGAGGTTGCAGGGATTGGGTTTAAGAAGGGGAAAAATATGACATATTTACAGTATATATTGTTTATTCTCATCTGATGTGTTCTTTTATTTATTTCATCTGTAACACACACATATAGTCATGTTTTGAATTGTCTTGTTTTTTTGGTTATTAATAATGCCGTACTGTATGTTTTGCTATTGACTTGTATAATTGCTTAATAGTTCTCAGCGTATTTTTTATTTGTGATTGTTTGACATAATTTTTTAAAAATAAAGCATCCAATAAAAAAAGAAGGGGCAAAATGATTGAAAAGTGGCATTAATGGGCAGAAAGGCGGTGAAATAGAATCATAAAGGGGTAAAAAAATTGTTTTATTTATTTATTTTATTATTTATATATTTGTAACATGGGACAATGCACATTAATGGACATCAACATGTAAATGTGCTAGATTGTAGCCATAGGCTAATTTCCATCTGTAGTCCCCAGCAGGGACAAACAGTCCATTAAAATCTACATAAAAATCAGACAACACCAAAATCAGACAACATAGACAGTACAATAAAATACAAATATAACAATACAGTAGGTTGCTGCATGACCTTAGCTTAAGACGGACCAGGAATAAAGTGACCATTGCAGTTAAAGTGCATAAAGCAGACGATAAACTGCTAAAGTGCTAAAGTGCAAGTGTGCTGATATATTGCACATGATCATGAGTGTGCTTAAAGAAGAAATTGCACATCGCCCTTTGTCTGGTTATTTAAAATGCTAATATTATTGCACACAGCCTTATTGCACAAAGTTAGCATTAACAGATTTGTTGATGCATATATTATTGCACCAGAAAAGCATGCATAAGTGTGTCTATGTATGTAATATTGCACAAAATATGCATATATATCTATATGTAAGTATGTATGCATGGAGATACTGAAATGGTTAAACATGGTCACAATTCTAGTTTGTCCTGAGCCACACTTTCAGGTAACCCTTGAAACTTGTAAACTTGCAAATGTGTTTTAAGTGGCAATAAAGGACATACAAACTGAATGAATACTGAATACTGAAATGGGATTTTTGGTGAAATAGGCTAACAGTTGTAAAAACCTGCAGATAAAGTGGTAGAAAATGTTTAAGACGTGGCAAACTTGTCTGAAGTGGCAAAAATGGGCAGAAAATGTGGCGGAATATGGTTATAAATGGGCAAAAAGGGGTTAAAATGTCAAAAAATGATTTAAAAACCACAGAAATGTTCAGGAAAAGGTGGTGAAAAGAGGTTGAGATTTGTAAAAGGGCTAAAAGTGGCAACTTGGCAGTAGAAACAGTGAAAAGAGATTAAAATAGGCAAAAAGGACATGAAATGGGTAATGGAAAAATGGGTTAACAAGGGCAAAGATAGAAAGTGGCAAAAAAAAGGCGCAGAAAAGTGTCAGACAAGTGAAAGAAGTTGTAAAATGCTGAAAAGGGGCAACAATGGGCAGAAAAGAATTAAAACAACACTTATAGCTGTCATGATGGGAAAGATGTTTCTGCTCTTCTCCCGGTCTGCTTTGGTGTTAGTTTGCTGTCGTTAGAGTTACGGTCTGCTGGTGTATCTCAGTGGCTTCTGCTGCTGTGTTAGCTCAAGAGCATGTGCAGCGCCTCATTTTGTCCTCTCGCTCTGATTGGCCCGTCATGAATGTGACAGGTGGAATATTCTTCCAATCATCTTTCGAGTTTTTTTTTTAAAAAAGTGCTGCCCTTCCCAAAGCTTCCTATGTGATCCATGAATGATGTTTGAAACGGTCAATCTGGCATGTCAGGTTAACCTATTCTTGGACATGAAGAAAGCGGATTAGATTTTGGAGGTCAAAGGTCATCAAAAAGAAAGGCCAAATTCATTCTGACTTTAATCTGAGATTTCTGACTTTTTTTCTCAAAAAGAAACAAAAAAACATCTCCACTTTTTTCAGAGGCTCTAATCCTCTTCTGTTTTATTGAATCAGTGCTCTTACATTCTGAGTTTGACACACTCTTTAATATGAACAGACTAAAATAATACAAGTGACAAATGTAATGTTTTACATTGAGAAACATGTTTATTTCAAGCCTGTTTTACTAATCCATGACTCATTTCTTTAGAGTGCAGTGATGTTAATGTTTCAGAAAGCCAAATGTTTGAGTTAAAATTCTTCATTTATGAAATAAAAACATAGAAGTAAATGTTTGAGTCTCATTTCATGGTTGTGCAGGGCTTTTTGTTGGACCCCAGAGGCCGCAGGATAGGAAGTTATCACATCTAAGAAAAACAAAGCACACCTAGGACCCACCTGGAAAAGTACACAACAGTTTGAATTGTTTTCATTGACAAAATCCAGACATAATAATCCTGCAGACTCTTGTTCTGGAAAAAAGATCTATTTATAAACTGAACATTATTATGACAGTGACATGAAAACATATAAGAGAGAGGGTCTCTTAATGTTGAAGAAAAAACCCTTAAAATTCTTAAAAGTCATTTAAGAGAAAAAAAACTTTTAAGAGGTTGTAAATGTACGACATGTAAAAGTTTGAATTTTTGAGATTAAAAAGTGAAAAAGTCCAACCACTGTTTTTAGTTTGGTTTCTTGTAAATTTTTGACTTTACAATTTTGTAAATTTATGATTTTTAAAGCTTGACATTTCAAGTTTCTAAGGTTAGAATTTAAAACTTTTAAAACTAGAATATTTTGATTTTTTTTTTCTTTAAATTTACAACTTTTTAAACTTTAAAAATTTTGAGTTTATTTTCTTGTAAACAGACTTTATGATCTGAAAATTCTCAATTTCCCAAGATGTCTACTTTCTTTTCCCAAAAATGATGAAAATAATAGTAAGCTTTCAGGGTGGTCCTAATACACTGTTGTACATGTTTCTAATTAAAAAAAAAAATTGGAAATAATTTTAACAACATTAGAGCAGACAGGGTCCTGACCCCAGGTTGGCTAAAAAAGCAAAACTTTAACTTGAATGTTGACCGAGCCGAAAAACTTTTTAAAACAAACTGTGGTCAGGAAAGCCCCCCCAGTCAGAGAGAGCCCCTCTCCCCACCTCCACCACTCCATCCAGCCTCTGTCGTCAGACGATACAACGTCCCTCTGGGGAAACAACAACCAAAAATTCTTGATTTCCTCCCTGGCTTCGTTCTCAGGTATACGAGGATCCGTCACTGCTGTAATGAGAAGAACAGATCTGTTTGTCACATGGAGAAAAAAATATCAAATTTTAACGCGAAACAGATAAAATGTACATACTTGCTCACTTGACATCAGAGATCAGAGTGCTTTGATCCGTTGAGCCCTGGAACAGTGGAAAGTTAAGCAAATTGGTAAGTGCTAGTTGTTTTCCACAGAGAATCGCCAAAGTGGCTTCCAGTTACATACCAGCCATCAGCTCAACCAACCAGTGAAGGATGGTGCTTAAGGCAGGTGTGGTAAGCGTCAATGTGCAGGAAACAAAGTTGTTGGGTTGTATTTTTGTTCTGACAGATGCAGCATCCCACAGTAAAGGTCTGCGAGAGGGGGTGTCTGAGAGCTATGGTCTGCAGCCAGACCCCTCTTAAAACTTCTAAATGTCTTCCCATCTGAATGCTTCGAAGAAAAGCTAACAAGAACAAAGGCAGAACATAAAATTCACTAAAAGACTGTGAAGCTTATTCTAATGATGATGACGTTAACATGTAAGGGTTTGAAGAGAACTAACTGATTAATGGCTGTTAAAGTTATTTTTCGTTGTTAAATGAGTTATATTTTTGGTTAACTGTGCCCTAGTGTGCAGGTAAAATCCACAACAACTGTCTTCTCAGGGAACGATTACACAGATGTAAGTATTGATAAAGTGTAGTTGAGTCTACCTACCCGTCACTTTGAGGTGGCATTCATCCATAGCCCACTCATCGTGTGTAATCACTTTACACTGGTACTGACCCGAGTCTTCAGTGGTCAGGGAGGACACATGAAGTCTGAGTCGGCCTTCTTTGAGGGCGTCGGTCTCACAATGGACTCGTCCTGCAAACGGCCCGGTCTGAAACTTGATTATCTCAGATCCTTTATAGAACTCATACAGGAGGTAGTGTTTGGGATCTTTAAACAGGTAACAGGAGATAGTAAGAGAGCTGAGCGGTCTGTCGGCTTGAGTCGTGAAAGTCCATTCCAGTGTGATGTCCGTCTTCTCCTCTGCCTCATAGAGGCGCTGAACTGCTTTCACTTTAAATGTTCCTGCTGAGATAGATAGATAGATAGATAGATAGATAGATAGATAGATAGATAGATAGATAGATAGATAGATTTCATTGCCAAAGCAATCATAATAAAAAATTCAATTTAGAAAGAAAATATACCTATGTACAAAGCTGATTTTAGGGCTGTGTACAGCGACAGTAAATAGTTCATACAAGTTGCACTCACACGGGACAGACACCTAACCTGGCACGCCAGTTGGATTTGTTCCACACATCCATCTGGGAAACCTTCCAAAGACAGCGTTTGGGAAAGGGCAGAGTCTTTAAAAAATACTCGGAGGGGGATTGGATGAACGTTCTGTCTGTCACATCCTTACAGGCCAATCAGAGCAACAGAACACGGGATGTAGCAGCTACTGAGGAATAAACTCCATAGAGAACTGTAAAAGGCGAACCATGGCGACTGTGGACATGTCAGTACACGACTTTTGTGGTTTTTGAAACGAAAACAACTCACTGATGTTCTTTGTTCTTATTTTAATGAAGAAATGTCATCAATTTCTGATAAAACTGGCACTTTAGCTGCATCCACGATAATGTCTTCCGCCATAATTGCACCAGCCTCTTTTTTCCTGCTTGCTTATGTCACGACTCCAGGACGGGAGTTTGCTCAGACAGGAGCTTTGAAAGATGGATTCGCCAGTGAGAAACACAGAAACGGGCTTATCCATCTGCTTTGCAAGGTTAACAGGCACCTGTTGTCCAAGAGAGTTCCCTCTCCATACTCCTGTGTCTCTTTCTCCATCTCCATCATTTCAGGGTTGCCAAGTCTTTTTAAAGGCCGGCTCAGACCGCATGAATTCAGCCAGGTTTTGGTCAGACTGCAGTGTCGCAGCTCAACGTCGACACTAAGGCTGGGAATGACAAACTGTCTTATAGTATGACATGATTCATGAAGCATCCATTTACCAGAATCCCTACTTTTTCTCCCCTTGAGGAACTAATGTGTACATTCTGTTTCATTTGTAATTGTTGTTTTCTCTTTTTACGAGCAAAAGACTGCACCTAGAGCACTTCTGTTGGGACAAGATTTTAGTTGCATAGTCTGATGTGGTGCCGGTGTGAATGACTGACAATATTGTGTAGTCTGAGCCAGCCTTAAGTCCTACAGAGGTGGAATTGTTTTTGTGCCACTGGACAGCTTGTGTGTCTTTTAGACATCTTTATACATAGGCTACATCTTTAATACATACTGTGGCAGAGATGCCGCCAGATTTAAGCTGGTGCTCATTCTTTACTCTAATTGCAGATCATGGAAACTGTATGGAAAGAGGCCAATCTTGCCCCAGATGATTGCATACTGGCTAATTTAAATACACAGGGATGCTGCCTGCTCTACAGTGCAGTTGGGGGTTATTTAACCCTTTGTAAGTGTGTTGTGAAATAGACACTCTCTTTTTAACCCCGTTTGCACAAGTTTAATGGACTAAAAAGCCAAACTGTCCTGTTGTGAACCAGGCTCTGAGAGCGAGTCTTACGTTTTCTCTGAGTGGATGATGAAGTAAAGATGAACTAACCAGAGACACAGCAGGTCAGGCTGATGAGCAGCAGGATCCTGTAGATCATCTTCTCCCTGAGAGAGAAACACAGAAGGTCAGGTACGGAGCTGCTTATACCAGTGTTTCTAAACTGGGGGGTCTGGACCCAAAAGTGGGTTGCAAAGCTTTTACCAGTGAGTTGAAAATCTATGCCAGGAAAAAAGTATGGGAGAAATATCTATGATGTATTAAAGTCCTAAAAAAAACATTTTGAGAAAAAATCAGAATTCTGAGATTAAAATAAAAATGAATTTGGCCTGTCTTTGTGACGACCTTTGACCTCCAAAACCTAATCAGTTCCTCCTCATGTCCAAGTGTAGGTTAACCTGACATGCCAGATTGACTGTTTCAAATTTACATTGCATGGATCACATAGAAAGTGTTTGGGAAGGGCAGGACTTTTCTAGAAATTCCTGTAGGGGGGAGGAACCTTCTGTCCGTCACTTTCATGATGGGCCAATCAGAGCAACAGGACAAAATGACGTTCTGTGCATGCTCTTGAGCTGACAGGCTAACACTGCTGTAGATTGTTCACCGAAGCTTCTCAGTGATAAACTTGATGCCAGTGTCAATCAGGGGATGAGCTGTCAGCGTAGCTCCATGCTCTTGTTGAAAAAAGGAAATGTGGTCCAGTTCTGATTAAACTGCTGCTGTCCTACAGCTACATCCGAGCTAATGGCTACTGTGGTAGCAGCCACTGAGATACACCGGCTAACTGTAATGAACTTATGCCCAAGCGGATGGAGAGTAGAGTGAAAACATCTTTTCTCAACATCTCGTGTTGCTATCTGGCCTTGTTTTGATAAAAAAAAAAAAAATGCTGTCCAGTTCTGCCAAAACTGCCGCTGTGGCTAAGTCTGAGCTAATCACTCCGCTAGCAGCCACTGCATACAACCACTCACAACAACCTACCCTTTTCCCTCTAATGGTCTCAAAGCAGGTAAGCAGGAGAGTGAAAACATCTTTCACATCGCTGTTGTTTCATTCTTCTCTATTTCATACAGAAACGTGGTCCAGTTCTAGTAAAACTGATGCTATGCTAAAGCTACATCTGAGGTCATCACCACAGTGGAGGCAACCATTACAACCAGCTTTAAGTACAGTCTGGGTTTCTGTCAGAATAGAAATTTCCTCACAGAATTTAAATAACCAGAATTAAATAAATTTAGATTAAATTTATAAATTATAAATTTAAATAAATTGGTGTACATATTTACAGATTAGTGCACGCATTTGTGGATCTTTGTACAAATTTGCAAAACTTTGCACACATTTGCAGATCTTTACACGGATTTGCAGATCTGTACACACATTTGTGGATTTGTGCACGCATTTGTGGATTTGTGCGCAGATCTTTAACAATAATAGCCCCATATTACAGTCCTCAGTATCTCCCTCCCTCTTGTAAATCAGTACAATCAAACACAGTTCTCAGGCACAGTCCCCGAGTCCAAAATATTGTTGACAAAGGAGCATAAAGGTGCTTTTGATATACTCATTCAACACATTTGTTACTGCTGCTTTTCTTGGTTTTAATTTTAAAATAACCTTAATTTCTTGGTCATTGAAAGTAGCATTTAAATAACTAGACTCAAGACTATGTTCGCTACAGGAGCTCCAGGAGCTCAGTCATTGTTCAGAGTTAAATTTATGTAAATCAGTGTGAAAACATGCTTTACCTTGTTTGTGTTCAGTCTTGGTGCCAGTAGTAAGAGTCCACTTCGTTCAACAGCTGATCTGAAAACTTTTACTTGAAGTCGTGTGCGGTAATCTCTGAGACAGTCCTGCAAAGCTTTTGTATTTTCAGTGAAGAAATCATAAATAAAGGGTGACTACCTCATGGAAAAGGCGATGAATGAACAAAAGACTATGCCAGGGCCTTGGACTTGAGACCAAATGACGAGTGGAGTGAGCTCAAAGAAAGGCCAGATGAGGTGAGAGTGTTATAAAACAGTTAATGAAAATCAACAATAAATGTTATCACTAAAGTTGCTGAGGCAGTGAGGGCAGAGTAACATAAGTGAAGGACTTTGTTCATTAAGTAGGTATAACAAAGCATCAAACAGACATTGATGAGAGAGATCAGAGATGAAGCTATGAAAGGGAAAATGTCTGGAACTCAGGCCTAACCAGAGACAGTCTCGCCACATACTCCCTGGTAGATTTATATCTTTTTGCACGGCGAGATGCAATATTCACAGTAGTGTGATCAGATGTCCCAGTTTAGCCAGGACAGTCCCATTTTCAGGCTTTGTGTCCTGTGTTACAACAAAAATTAATAAAATGCCAGTATGTCCCATTTTTGAACAACCCCTGTCCTGATTTCAACCAGTGGAAAAACTACCAGGTATTGACTAGCTCACTGTTGGAAGATGATCCGCCACATAGAAAATTTTCTTTGGGCTGATTGCTAATCCTGAAACTTCATTCTGGATTCTTCTTCACTGAAAGCACTGAGATCACCTTAACTACCCTTTAAAGCCATTAATGAGGTCGAGCTGTTGATCTGTCTAATTCAGACACAAGACACACACACACACGTGCACAAACGTGCACTCACGTAGACACGTTCACACATACAAATACTATCTTGAAATAGAAATCGAATGTATTTCTCAATAATGAAACCATAACATTACAGAATGCATGATTATATCATGCAATGGCTATGAGATCAAAAAATGTGGTTTGAATGGGAGTCAATGAGACATTTTTGTCCACAAGTGACTTGAAAAGGTAGCAAATTTTAAATCGGATGCTACACAAAAACTAATAATGCATCAAAGTCAATATTTTAGCTGATGTTTGACATACCCAGGACTGATTTAAACCCCCCCCCCCCCCCCCCCATTAGTTTTCTGGAAAATAATTACTGTTTTGTGTGTTTTTTTTTTAGAAAAACTACTACCATCCTGTAATCAAACTGGCATTTAAAGGGTTAAAATCCTGAAAATTATTCAATATTTGATTGTTTTGATCAGAACTGAAGTTGATCAAAAGATCTGACGCAAAAAAAGCAGAAAAAAGTATGAATGTATGCTATTTTATTGCCATTTTTGGAAGTGGATGTTTTTGTCCTTAATGACTTGAAAGAGTAGTAAAGTTTAAATCAGATACTACACAAAAACTAAAAATGCATCAAAGTCAGTATTTTGGCTAATCATGGACGTGTCCAAGCTGGGTTTAGAAATAATACCCCAGCCATCTAACATTTGGTTCGAGGAAGATATTCCATTTCTTTTCTTTTTTTTTCATAAAAAAAACAACATTGACTTCAAGTAATCAAACAGGTATTTAAAGGGTTAAAATCCTCAAAACGATTGAATGTTTGGTAGTTTTGAGCACAGCTGAAGTTTTTCAAGAGATTTATGCAAAAAAAAAGCAGAATAAAGATCAATCTGTTAAGTTTTTTTGCTGTCAAGTGTTTTTTTTGGAAGTGGACATTTTTGTCCTTAATGGCTTTAGAGGGTAGTAAACTTGTTTCACAGTGTGCCCCTGACCTATTGGAGAAATTGAAATCTGAATTTGAAAATTTGCCAAGAAAGACACCTTGTTACAATAATTAGACTGATGGACTAACACAGCCAAAATGATGAGCAGAGAAAGACGAAACATTTGCCCAAATGGACAAAAATGTCCCTACTGATGCCTGAGGGTTAACAATGGTGCATGTCTTTTTTCCCTGTTGTGTCCATGTTGAAGGTTGATCTATGACTATTGATTAGGTGTTGCTGCAGTAGAGAGAAGGTATTTCCATTTCACCATCTATTTGTTGCCGGTGTGAAATAAAAAAGTGGGAAAATCAAAGCTTTCTTATTTTATTTTGACCTGCATGGCAGTTCTAGATATAAATGCTCATGAACAAAATTTGGGTTTAGGCAAAGATTTATTTTTATGACACCAGGTGCTATTTAACAAGCTTTTAGGTAAAGTCCAACACTGACAGTCTTTACACATCAAATAAGACACATTAAAGAGCAGCCTTGGGTAAATTTTACCTATTGGCAGCTCTAGTGTTAAAAAGGCAGCCTTGCTAGGAATGAGACAAATACACCCATTAAGATTTGTAGAGTTTACACCCTGAATAGAGGAAAATCATTTTATTGCAGGTTTATTTGCACAGCAAATTTCATACAAATACAAACTCAACGCCTTCAGTTGACTTTTTAAATTACTAACCAGTGCATTCAATACAAAAATGACAATTATAACTTGATATGTCTGATGACACTTTACAGTCAAAAATCTACAGTCAAAATAACGGAAGATCCTGAGATTTTAACATCATTGTTCAAAAGATTCAGTCAAAAACAGATCACATGTGGTCAACGTGATCTCTGGTGTATTGGGACATTATTGTCTGGAAATCAGATTAATACAGTGCTGAACAACTTTATCAGACCACCACCCAATGTAAGCCCACTGCCCTAAATTAACAGCATCGGTTATTACCAAAATCATTTTTATGTTTCTGTAATGGTTAATACATCAGAATGTAGAAGCTCTTTAACTGAAATGGTATTTTTAATGCTAAGATATTATATAATCCACTAATTTTCTAATTTACTGTTTCATAAAAAAGAGAAAATAGTAAAGCACATTATTATTTCTTGATTAAGATGTCTAATTCTATTCATTTACTTGCATTCCTGAACAGAAAAATGAGTTTTAGTGGTTGAATGTTATGCCTGATTAATGTCTGACTTCTCAGAGAAGCCCTTGAGCTCAAATTTGGGTGTAAAAAGGTGAATTCAGTTTGAAATTCCTCGTTCCTGTTCAAAACGTTAAAATGGGAGAGCTCACTGAAAATGAAAGAGTCCACGGTAAAGCACTTTGTGATGCTGGATGGTCTCTGAGACAAACTCCTGACCCGCTGACGTGGACATTCTGGTTCATTTGATTGCAAACAACCTACACAGCTCAACAGTGTGGTTCCATAAGCAGATACCATTCATTTTTTCCATTGCGGATTTGATTATTAGTTGTCTGCAGCTTCTGTCATTAAAAGACATCTTCTGATCATTTGGTTCTCAAGTGCGTTCATGTCTCAGTCCCTTTCCTGAAGAAATCCGCATCAGTATCAAACTTGCAGCCCAACAAACAGTGCTGCAGTTAGCAGTGACAATCCAACATGGAGAATGCTCTGTTTCTGATGCTCCCCTTTAGCTACTATATGCTTAGAATTATGTTGAGCTGTTGTAAAAGAGAAGAACAGAAGTGTCATGTGAAGACTTGCCCTTTGAATAAACTGCTTAGACAAAGTCATTTTCCTAAATTTACTTACCAATCACACTGAGCTGGCTACCACCTATGCCAGCCCCAGAATCGGTCAAGACTTCACACTCGTACCGGCCCGAGTCACTCTCCCGGACTGAGGACAGACAAAGCCTGAGTCGCCCCTCTTTGAGGACTTTTTTGTCACACTGAACTCGTCTCTCAAACTGACGATCCTGAAACATGGGGTCCTCAACTCCTTGTTTAAGATTAAACACACTGTAGCGTGTTTGTTCTCTGAGCATCGTACAGAAAATAAAGGAAGACTCCAGCGAGCTGTCCTCTTCAGTTGTGACTGTCCACTCCAGTGTGATGTCCTGGTTCTCCTCTGCATAATAGGATCCCTGAACTGGATTCACTTCAACTGTTCCTGCCAAGACAGGGGGGAAAGGACCATGAAGGCTTTTCTCAGTTTAGTTCTGACCCTTAAAACAGACAGTAAGAAGAGATACTGGGCTCTAACTTCCTTTACTCTCAGAATGATGAAGGTAAGAAGTAGGGATGCACGATAGTTATCGGTACCAATAAATTATTGGCTGATATTGCATATATTTTACATATTTTGATTATCCCGATAATAAAATTTTAACCAAATCCACCGAAAATAAATTATATTTTTTCTTTCTAACGGGACTACACATTCCGAAACAGTAGAGGGCGCTGCAGTACGAGACCTGCTGTTAAGCACCAGAGAAGAAGAGGAAACAGCCTCAGTGCTAAGAGGCTAACAGAGGTTAGCAACACGGCAGAACTGGGGGAGTGATTCAGTATTTACGGGGAGGATAACACGACAGTGTTTGCAAAATTTGCCCTGCAAAGATCTGGAAGAGTAACCTGACACGCCAGATGGATTAGTTTCAGTCATCCATCCAGGAAAGCTTCAATAGGAAACGTTTCAGAAAAGGCAGAGGATTTGAAAAAAACTCAGAGTATGATTGGATGAATGCTCTGTCTGTGACATCTTTACGGGCCAATCAGAGCAACAAAACACGTGATGTAGCAGCTATTGAGCTGCACATGCGCAGCTACCGAGGAATAACGCGAAACATGATGACTGTAGACATGTCAGTACACGACTTTTGACAACTCACTGCTGTTTTTGTTCTTGTTTTAACGAAGAAATGTTGTCAAGTTCTGATAAAACTGGTGCTTTAGCAGCATCCACGCTAAGCTATTCCTCCATAACTGCACCAGCTCTTACCGCTGCTTGTTTATGTCACAACTCTGCCGTGCCTGAAAGTACTTCCCCTCGTCACTGATTGGTCCTGTCACTTTCTAACCGGGCCCAAACGGTTCAGACTGGAGCTTTGCAAGATGGATTCACCAGTGAAAGACAAGGAAACGGGCGTATCCATCTGCTTTGCAAGGTTAATCCAGTGCTGTAAGTCTTATAAAAACAGGATGGAGGAGGGAGTGAGGATCAGTACAGAAATGAACAGCCAGAGAGGAGCAGATTTTTAACCCCCACTGGTCCAGACTTTAGGCGGAGGTGGATGCTATTTTCCTTAGCAGTGTTGGGTGCAATGGACTTGTGTCCTCGTATTACTTTTTTTGCCTCTGCAAGCCAGAATTCTCCACACAGAGGAGTCTGATAAAGACCATATTTTAAAAGTAATATGAACAATAAATGTTTTGTGTTTTCTCTCACTGGATGAAGTAAAGATGAACTAACCAGAGACACAGCAGGTCAGGCTGATGAGCAGCAGGATCACGTAGATCATCTTCTCTCTGTGAGACAAACACAGAAGGTCAAAGGTCAGACAGTCGATCTGCAGTCATTACAACTCTCTTCTCAATGATTTCTCTCATTATTAGACTCTACTGATCAATAATGAGAGAGCTGCAAACACATCGACATTGTCTGGTTGTCTGTGAAGTCACAACATGGTGCTGAAAGATTATCCTCTTCACCAAAAGCAGGAACTTTTGAGTTCACCAATTACACTGCCAAGGCCGCCCATAAGGGGGGATAGAGGGGACATCTTTCAGGGGCCCAGCCAAAGTGGGGGCCAACGGAGGCCTGCAAAATCACTGACCATCGTTATGCTTAACTGAGACGGCAATATTTATTTCAACCTGAAAAATAACCTCTCTTAACCAAGCAACAAAACACAAATTTCATTTATTTAAGCTGTAGTACAATATAGCCTTCATTCAAATGTAAACCCCTTTAATTAAAACAGAAATACCAGAAAAAAATAGGCAAAAATGGGCAAAACGTGGCAAAAAAATAGCGACAGAGGAAAATATGGTGCTAACCTGATAAAACAAATTGCCAAAAAATGACAAAATGGTGAAAAAGTGGCATAAATGGAAAATAGGCAAAAGTTGTAATTGGTGGCTACAGTAGGCAAAAGTTGTAAAGAGATGTTGCAGAAATGTGCATAAAAAAGAAGAAAAATTGTATTAAAAACTGACAGAAATGGGTAAAAAGAGCAAAAAACACGTCAAAAAGAGCTACATGGGTAAATGTGGTGTTAACCTGGTAAAAAAAAGTGGCCGAAATGGGCAAAAAGTGGCATATATGGAAAAATGGGCTCAAAGTGACCAAAAAAAAAAAAAAGACAAAAGGTTGCAAAAAATAGCAAAATGTATGAAAAGCAGCAAGAATTGGTTGAATGCAGCAATAAATGGCAACATGACAAACAGTTACAAAAATTACTTAAGTGGGCAAAAAAGATGTTGCAAAAATGGGCAAAAGAGGGACAAAAAGTGGCACAAAAAAGGACAGAAATGGGTAAAAAGTGACAAAAATAGTTGAAAAGGGGCAAAGAATGGTCAAAAAGTGGCAACAGTGGGCAAATAGCAGCAAAGAGTGGCAAAAAAGGGGCAATTAGTGACTATAGTAGGCAAAAGTTGCAAAAAGATTTAGCAGAAATGTACAAAAAAGTCAGAAATGTGTAAAAATGTTTAAAAATTATGTATAAAATGTGAGTTTAAGCTCAATCATTGTCTTCTGCTTTTTTTTGACGGTTTTCACCGAGGTTGTCTGTTTCCCCTCATTTTTTTAAATCAGCAAACAAACCACACTGTCCTCCGTTCACCTTATTTAACCTGAGGAGTATAATAAACCCCCAACCACAGAGGATCTACCATTTAACAGTGATAAATCAACATGAAATCATAGTTTACCTCGTTTGGTGGCAGCAGTAAGAGTCTACTTTCATCAGTCGTCGTTGCAGTGCATTTAAAAGTTGATAAACTCCTCTACAGCGTTCACTTTAAGTTGTGTGCAGCAATCTCTCAGAGAGCCTCAATAAATGTGAGGAGTCAATCCAAGGCTCTAGTTTGCTGAAATCAACATCTACAGGCAGCTGATAAGATGTAAACATGCTGATAAATGAATGCATTTTTATAGCAGAGAATATTAGAGACTATCTGTTTTTGGACTTTAAACCAAATGAAGGGTGGCGTCAGCTCAAAGACAGGCCAGGTGAGTCGAGTGTCATGTAACATTTAATGACAATTATGACTAGATTTTATATTGAGGCAGTGAGGGCAGAGTGTGAAATAAAGAGAGGGACTTTGGTTGTTCATTTTAAGAACAACCAGTCATAAAATGAGCCAGCATATCTACTGTGCATTCAGAAAGTATTCAGACCCCTTTACTTTTTTTACATTTTATTACATTTCATCCTGATGCTGCAGTGGTTTACATTCATTTTTCTCTTGTTAATCTAGACAGAGTGGAAACAGAATTTTAGAAAGTTTGCAAATGTATTAAAAATTTTAAAAACCCTAAAATATCACATTGACATAAGTATTCAGACCATTTGCGACACCACTGCAGGTTTAGCTCAGGTTCCTCATATTTCTCTGGATCGATTGGAGTCCACCTGTGGTAAATTAATCTCTATAAGCTGACAACGATATAAGAGCAAAAACATGAAAGCCAAGGAGGCTGTCATGTGTTTCACACACTGTCACACTGCCATAAAGCCCCACGGCATGATGCTGCCAACACCATGCTTCACTGTTGGGACCTGTTTTCATCCAGGTTTAGAACTGAAACTTAACCGTCAGGGACCTCCCTGTTCACAGAGATCTCCATGGATGCCCCTTGGACAATGACAAATTTAAAGTCTGCAGAATTCTTGCATGACATAATAACCTAATCCCTTAATTTCTGCAGTCTTATGAACTCAAAACAACAGCAGCACTTAATATTTCTGAGCCATTTTTGATGCAGCAGTTTAAGTAGCCTTTATGGTTATTGTAACAAGTCCATTAGATTCTCTGACCCGAAAAAGGTAGGATTAGACACAAAAAGCATTTGTCTATCTCTATTATTGTTATTTTTAAAAAGAGTAGACCTTGAAGAGTACCTGTACCAAATTTCATGCTTGTATCACCATTTGACTGATTATTTCACTTATCTGCTCCACTATGAGGAGCCTGGCCCACTTCAAACCATTGACACACTCTGCCATCTAGTGGTGATTTTTAGGAAATGCAGCTGCCGTGTACCCCCATTATGGCGCTTAGTGGATCATATTCAACCATCATAACTCTCTGTCGGTGCAGATGGAACGGTGCAAACGAGCGCGCGAATTCCTTTGATCTTGTTTCTTCAGTTGGACCGGTTCAGACCGGTTTGGAGGAGTAACTGACAAAACGCACCGCAGCAGCAGCTTTTAATTCAGCTTCTAGAAAACTACTGCATCGGAAAGGTGAGCAATTTTGTCATAAGAACAAACGTTTTAGTATTTTTTAACAGTTTTTTAAGTGTCTGATATTTAAAATTCTTTTTTAGCTAATTCCGTCGAAAACGATCTGCTAGCTTAGTGAGCAAGTTAGCTATGCTAAGTTAGCTAGCACTGGCTAACTTCCCTGTGACCGTTATTTTCCATTTCTCTGTGATTTTAAGGTAAGGTGAAATTACAGAGCGTCAGGTAAGGGACTCTACTTAGAAACGGCGAGGAATAAATCTACATATATGGTAAATGTGTTCTGCCATTTTTTGCTACCCATCAAAAATTGCTACTTTGTGGTTCTGCCCATGCGCCCTACGCCATCAGCGTCACGCCCAGAAGGGTAAGGGTTAGGGTTAGGGTAGGTAGGTAGCAAAATCTGACAAGGAAGCAAAATATGTCAGAACAAACTGTTAAATAAACATAACAAATCTCTCCTTTTACAGTTTGTTCAATAAATGAGCTGACATGCATCTACATGTCCTTTATGAGACATACAGTGGTCAACTACTGACAGAGAGAGGGATGTATAAATAAATTATGTTTAATATGTGCTTTGGAGACTAGGGGGATTTTTCTGTCTTACAGTGCATTAGAAACTTCAGTTATAACTCAGAAAAATTAGAAATACATTAAAACTTTTATAGTTTGCACTGCTTTTCTGGTAATGTTAGCAATAGTTTCCGTTAGCCCGAGTTTAGTTTATATCCAAGCTTTCGTGTGAAATACATACAAAATCTTAAAAATGTATGTGCAGAAAATACAAGGTTGTGTATTTGCTGTTGGAACGACACCAACACCACAGTAAAATGTGAAGTAAGCTGAGGTTTTGCAGGGAGGATTGAGAATAATTGAGCTGTTTTTGTATTGTTTTTTTTTCCCTGCAATATTCAGAAGTCATTTTTTCTGTTGTTCTCATCTCTCTAATTTTATTATCTTTGATTACAGCATGAAATGTCTTCATTATTCGTCTCTTCACTTACACAGTGATAGGGTCATATGAAAAAGCTTGACGGATGTCTGTCTTGTAGGGAAATTCGAGGAGAAGAATGAGCTGAGTGACGTCACAGTACCCAGAGTGCACTGCAGAGCAAAACACATGGTGGCCAGCAGGTGAGTTTATACTTTCAGATTTTCTCAATCTAATGTGTGTTTTTATAAGACATGTAAATCACATAAGACATAAAATACAAATTAATCAGTGGTAATCCAGTTAGGTGAACATATCAGACATTGTTCCCCTTAACCCAAACAGGTATGTAATAGGCATGTTTAAATAGGAGGGAAACATATTTTTCATATAAAAGCTGAAATGAACAACATTTCAAAAGTAAGACTGGGGGATGTAGTTTATGCAACAAATAAAGGTAGATCCCAAACAAGCCTACTAATTAAATTGGGGGAATGAACTTCAGTATCTGATTTGCACATCTAGTTTGCATACTGTAATTTAAATTCCAAACCCTATAATATAATAAATTCTAATGTATGTGTAGGAGGTCAATTGAAACATCTCTTTTTCATTATGGATCAAATTTCACATGTAAACCGGAATTATAATCAGGCCCCCTACACTATTTTTATTTGCAGGTCCTTCAGTATTTTTGTACCATGCTAATTATAATGGTTCAAATGTAAATTTGAAGAATTCTTGTTTTTGTTTGAAGTTTAGAAATAGATGATAGTAAAAGCCCATTTGTGATGTGATCCCATATGAGAATTAATTAAGATGGAATCAAATAACACACTTGGCTGGGCCCGTTTTACCAATCCGGCCCAGTATCTTTTTGACTCTGGGCCAGATCCAGTACAGAACATTATAAACACTGGCCTGGGGCTGTTTTACCAATCTGGCCCAGTATCTTTTTGACTCTGGGCTTGATTTGGTACAGAACCTCTAATGCCAGCCTGGGTCCGTTTTACTGATCTGGTCCGGTGTCTTTTAGAATATGGGCCAGATCCGGTATAGAACTGATGCAAGTCTGGCCCACATCTGGCCCAGGCAATTTCAAATAATCTCATCCGTTCTGAAGCTGGCCCAGTGCCGGTCCAGAGATGTAAAACGGAATCAAGTTGCTATTGGCCCGTTGTGCCAAAGGACACCGGCCCAGGTCTGTTTTACAGATCCGGCCCAAATCCCGTGGATGATCTGGGCCACATCTGGGCCACATGACTTTTGCTATCTGGGAAACAAATAATTAGAAAAATAATAATCAAAAAATAAAGCAAATAATTTGTGCTGCCCTGGTGTGTGTGTGCAAGGCTTAATAAAGTGTTACATCCACACCTCATCTCATGTAGCTACATACTGATATTAAACGACTATTAATGTTTACTGAGAGTGTTGTTGCACTGATTAACTATCATAATTAACAACACCAATCTCTTACTTAGGCTGAAGATGATCCAGATGTAGTAGGTAGTGGGAGGCCTCAAAGCAGAAATGATGAAGACACCCAGAGCAAAACAGGAGAGCAACTGGCAGAACGGCCTCAGGAACCCATACAAAGCACCAGTATGATTATAGTGAGGTGAATGACCATGATGCTGGTTTGGCTTGTTTGCTTTTTTAGCCATATGCGCTAACCCGTGCACTAAACCTTAATACTGCCATCTTTATATTTTGCTGATAACTTCAATAATGTGTACAACATATTTTTTGTTTTTCATCCAGATAGACCAGCATATATGTTCCAGAGGGGACTCAAGAGAGGACTGTGACCCCATTGCAGAGGTGGAAAAGTACCAGATTGTTGTACCCAGGTAAAAGTACAGTTACTCTGGTAAAAATGTACTTAAGTAGAAGTAAAAGTGCTGGTCTATAAATCTACTCTAGCAAAAGTACAGTTACTCTGGTTAAAATTTACTGAAGTAGAAGTAAAAGTGCTGGTCTATAAATCTACTCTAGCAAAAGTACAGTTACTCTGGTTAAAATTTACTGAAGTAGAAGTAAAAGTGCTGGTCTATAAATCTACTCTAGTAAAAGTACAGTTACTCTGGTTAAAATTTACTTAAGTAGACGTAAAAGTGCTGGTCTATAAATCTACACTAGTAAAAGTACAGTTACTCTGGTTAAAATTTACTCAAGTAGAAGTAAAAGTGCTGGTCTATAAATCTACTCTAGTAAAAGTACAGTTACTCTGGTTAAAATGTACTTAAGTAGAAGTAAAAGTACTGGTCTATAAATCTACTCTAGTAAAAGTACAGTTACTCTGGTTAAAATGTACTTAAGTAGAAGTAAAAGTACTGGTCTATAAATCTACTCTAGTAAAAGTACAGTTACTCTGGTTAAAATGTACTTAAGTAGACGTAAAAGTGCTGGTCTATAAATCTACACTAGTAAAAGTACAGTTACTCTGGTCAAAATTTACTTAAGTGGACGTAAAAGTGCTGGTCTATAAATCTACACTAGTAAAAGTACAGTTACTCTGGTCAAAATTTACTTAAGTAGACGTAAAAGTGCTGGTCTATAAATCTACTCTAGTAAAAGTAAAAAGTAAGCCATTTAAAATGTACTCCGAGTAATGAGTAGCTAAAGCCAAGGGGCTTTCACAGTGAAGTATGTCCGGTCCTTAATGTGCACTAACAAGGAGAAAATATGGACCTCCAACCTGGTTATTTGATTTAATGTTTTACCTAATCTAAAGTTTGATGCAGCAGCTGTTTAGGGAAGAAATATGGAATCGTTCTCTCCTATGTGTACGTACTGACTGTCATGTTGTGTGAAAGCCAAACAACTGGTCATTTTCATGTTTTTGACAGAAAGCTTGGACTTCCTCTTGGCTTTTAGTGTTTATGTATTTACTCAGTACTTGATGCTTTTTAAAATGTCATTAAGTACAATGCTTCAGTCAAAAAATACTTAAGTAATAGTGATTTCAAAAACTACAAGAAAGCACAAGTACATTAAAAGCTACTCATTTACAGTAATTTGAGTAAATGTAATGAGTTACTTTCTACCCCATTTGTCAACATAAACCACTTCAACCAGCCTTCACAAGCAACACATGAATGAGAACTCTATCAACCATTATGTTGTTGAGTTTTAATGCACCTTGTCCCTCACTTTTATACCACACAATCAAGAAGGGGGTAGTTTGAGACAGACTGGCAGTAACTGGCTTACATACTAGCTTGTTTATTGGTAAGGACCAAAAAAGCAGAGGAAAGGTGCTCAGTGTTTCCCCAAGGATGAAGTTGTAGCAGCGGAGGTGAAGTGCATGTGTGAAGCACGCCCCCCCCCCCCAAATGTGTGGTTAAAGATACATATTTCTTTAAGAATGCAGAAATACTAATAGTAAGGTTTTTATTTATTCTGTAGCATGTGTTTTTAAGCTTTTCAAAGTTTAGAAAAAACACATCTGATTTGGGTTTTTTCAGTTTGGCAACAAGAATGAAATTTCCATGTTGTGATCAGCAGGGTCAATCTGTTTATCAGAATCCAAGATAGTTGTTTTTACATTATCAGTTATCAGAGATAATGAACTTGTACCAAACTTAAAGATTCAGGGCTTTTAAAAAATATTAGGGGCATAGACCCCACAAGCCCCCCCATGGCTCCACTTCTGACTGATAAACTTATCCACCACACAAGATTTAGCTACACATCATATCAACACAGTGTCAGAAACGTAGGGTTATAAACACATGAGGAAATAATTAATTACAGGCATGTTTCAGGAGCACCTGCAGCAGTTTTTAATGGTTAGTTCCAATAAAAGAACCAAGTTAGAGAGCTGTGTTGGCATCAGGTCTGAATTTAATTTTTGCTTGCACTAAAACTGTTTAAGTTAATTAACAAGGCACAGTCTAATTCCTTAAATGCGCACAGAAGCTTTAACGCTATTCATAGTGCTACAGACATTCAGTATGAGCGTCTCCACTGCACTGATGCGCCTCATGACGCACAGGAAGAGACACTGGCACAGAGATACTGGGCCATAATACTGTTAATTGAGGGGAAATCCTTCTATCCATAAAAATTGGCCTCTTTTCATAAAAAGTCTAATTTACAGACAAGTACAGGGACAGAGAGGGGCAAACAGTAAAAACGAACGAAAGTCTGTAGATATGACCCTGATGTTACTCTTACTAATATAACCAGGGCTAAATTAGTCCAGGCTGCAGCTGTTTTAGCCGATGTTTTTGGAGCGTTATGGCTGACAAGGATGTGAGAGTTTTCTTTCATGCTCCATTCAGAGAGAAAACGTTGACTAGAACAGTGAAAAACCGTATTTGTCAAGGGCAGTGCTTAAGTGAACAGAATATTATAATTTCTTAACCTGAACGCAGCTTCTGTCATTTTGTGTTTTACGTGGTCAGACTTTAGGAGGAATTGGACGCACATGTTGCGGGTACAGGTGGGAGGGAGAGATGACACACACCGCACCAGCAGGTGTTAATGGTCAGGAAATCAGGGGGAATGGGCAGGTGGGGTGTTAGCTTTCCGACGCAGGACTCGATCTCTACACCCTGTCCGTGCAGCGCTGTGTGAATGAGGAAAAAGAAAACTGTTTTTTTTTTTTTTTTGCAACAGGCTTTATGTTATTAAAAAGAGAACCAGCAGATGGCGGCAGGATCTCTGTGATGAGCTGGGACCCATTGACAAGTTTGTCTGTTTTGTCATCATTTAGTTGTAGAAAGTGACCTGAGATCCAGCTCTTCACATCCAAACAACTTTTCAGGGAGCTCAACTTACCTAGTTTATGACATCCGGCCTGAAGAGTTGAACGACATTCATCTAACACATTCAGACTTTGGTAAGACGGATGATAAAATGTATACGTAGACTGGAGAATTTTAATTCTTATTTTACTTGGTCAGCTGTGTTTCATCAGGTACAGAGAAAATATTTAGTTATTTAAGTAGTAGGTGTATTAGTTTGTTTGTATTTTATCAAATCATCATCCTGTCACTTGATTTCTGGTAAGAAGAAAAATATCAACCACACCATCTGAGTGCCACTTCTTATCAAACATCTCTAAGTAAGCTCCCCGACAGGTTCACGGCTGTGTCGCATTTCCCAAACCTTAAAATCAATCTGATAAAAACATTGAGCAATAAGAGCTGATGTGCTGCGTGACAGGATGTAGGTTTTTTTCACTCAAAGACAGATAGACCATCCCTTAGAGACAACTTGTGACTAAAAGCAGCTTTCTACATTTAACAGGACAAAAATACAGAAAATCAAATAAAACGCAGCAAGGTGCAAACAGGTTGTAAAGGTGAACTAATGCATAAAAGTTAGAGATAGTAAAGGAGAACTGTAACAAGTGTATTAATGGCTGGGTAATATGTGCCGTCATTAGTATAAGAATGTAAAGCTCTATTCACACATGCATAGAACTCCTAAAAACTTCCTAAGTTTACTGAAGTGAGCTGCATCTGTGACCACAAACAGCTCAGTTCTTCTCTCAGACTTTTCCCAGGAATGTTCCTGCTAGTTCTTTAGTTTTCTCCTCGTCTGGCCTCTCTTGACTGAATCATGGTTTTTGTAATAATGTGAACAGTGTGCTCTCTCCTCTACAGGTGTGATGTCTGTAAAAACAGCAACATACAGCAACTGTGCTTGTTCTGCAGAGCGTCTCTGAAGCCAAGTTAAATCAATGATAAATCTGCTACTGCCAACAAATCCCATATAATAAAAGTTCCTAGTTGTGATCTGAGTGCTGAAGCATCATGAGAGTAGACGGGGGTGTAGAATCAGAGACAAGAGCTTGTGTCATAGTTCCAAGGAGCTGGAAAAGCTTCCCTGGATTTAGCTACAGCCCTATCATGGAGCTTTTCCACCATGACTTTTGGCCATGCTGATCCAAACCAAGCTGTTTACTTTTCCATTTCCAGTTTGTCCACGTTGGGCTACGCCTCAGAATGGTCTTTACTCCGTACTCCTGCGTGATGCTGACATCATGAGCAAGTACGTGTGGTCCCTGCAGCTGCATGCACCTTCGAGGAAAACCAGGTGAATCCTGGGTAAAATAACAAAACAAACCCCCTATAAAGTTAACAATCACAAGAGCATTCTGCACTTTTATTTAATGACAGAACTTGTAACCTCTTTCCAGCTGTTACTGAGCATCAGATGCGCCATGTCCGTTCATTCTTGTGGAACTGGAGCCCAAAACTTATTGCATGGGATGGGTCTACTACCTGGAGCCCTCTGACTCAGTCATGGATGACGGGTAGGTGTGTGACTAAGGCTTGAGAACACATCTGAACAGTACATCAAACAACTTTATTCCTACTTAAGATAATATTTATCCATAATTGGAGTGGTTTCATCCTCTGCCTCGTTTGCTTCAGTTTGTTACGACTCATTATAACGTAGCGTTCTGATCATATTGATAAAGTGAGATCAGAGCTGCGTGATTCTTAAGGTCTTTGAGAGAATGAGCAGGTAACTTTATCAAGACTAAAACAGAAAGAAGGCAGCAGCACAAACTAAATTCAACATGACAGTGATCAGATAATGATGCAGATGAAAATATTGCCTTAAAATGTCTTTAAACTCCAGCTGTGAGGCTGATAATGATGGAGACAGGTTATTATTGGTAAAATTATTATATATAATATAATTTAAATGGTAGAAAAGGGTCCAGATCATTGATCTAAGAATAAAACTACAATGTAAAGACGCAATGTTTAAAGTAGTTCTGCATTCAAAAGTGTATTGGCATTATAGTAACATGGTTTCAGAAAAATAATATGCCTTTATCACATGTAAACTTCCAGCTCAAAAAAGAATAAAATTCTTAATAATTTTAAAATAAGTGATGCACATAGTGAGCTCTTTAGTGTTAAAACATATAAAGTCTGGGCTGTTTGTAATTATTTTACACTGCTTGGTAGTGGGTTCCTAACCCTACACAGCTTTAGAAATATACCTTCATATAATATCGATTACATTTTATTAAAGTCAGTATGAAAAGTGAAGTTACCTAATCAGCTGCAGAGGAAATAAATGTCAACTCATGGAAAAATGGGCAAAATAAGAAGAAATAATTTGTGCATCAAAATATACTGTAGTAATTTTTAAATGTAGACATTTATTTGCAGCAAGTCTTTTTAAAATCATAATTTTCTTTGTTATCTATCTAGAGATGGTGATGTCATCAGGCAGGTAAAGGTGATCTGAGGGAGGCAGGTTAACATGAAAGACTAAAAATAAGGAGAAAGATGATAAAGGTATTGATTAACACAGATAACAGTAGCTGTCAAAGTGTTTACCTGTGCACTCACAGAATCTTCAACCGAGCAGCCCAGCTAGTCACACAGAGTTAGCATAGACAAAACAGTTTATTATAATGAAATTAACAACAATAAAGACAATAATATAATGAAAGATATATAATAATAATTAAAAATAGCTTCAAAGTAGGGCAGCTACTTTTGGAAAGTAACTAGTAGCTCAGCTTGCTACATTTCTGCAGGGTGTAGCTTTAGTGTAGTAAAGCTGATTATCTTTGGAGAGTAACTAGTAGCTCAGTTTGCTACATTTCTGCAGGGTGTAGCTTCAGTTTAGTAAAGCTGATTATCTAACTAGGTTTGAGAGGCACGGTAAATCCAAAGTCACATAGATTTTGCTGTGAAACTGAAGCTTTTTGGACGTGTTAGATAAGGAAGTTAGTAAGGAGCATTAGCACAGAAATGCAGGACGACCAAGTGAAGAAAATCCGGGAGATTCTAATGGGGCTTATTGTTGCAGCATTATATCTGAGGAGCAGCTGCGGACAAGACAGTCTTGTTCATCTGGGCAAAATATCCATTGACTCTGCTGTTGTGGATAGCTTAAAGGCCAGGGGGGAATTCTATGACATGGTTATTGACCACTTTGCCACAATGAAGGACAGGAGAAAGGCCTTCCTCTTCAAGTACCCTTTTCTATTTTTTGCTTTTCTTTTGGCTAAACTTCTTGTTTGGTTATGTGTGCATTTAAAAATGTTCACGGTCAGTTTGCTTCTTTGCATTGCTCACCTGGATTCACCAGTGTGTGTTAATCAGTAAGATAAAACGATGATTTTACTGCAGTACTAAAAATGGCCTTAAACACCACCAACAGTATATCAGCCCCACAGACAGCACCCGTTGTCACTGTCATTGATTTAGCCTCTCCAGGTGTGGCAGGTACATTGGTTGTCAATTATGTGTTGTTGTTGTTGTTGTTGGGACTTTGTAGTTGTTTTTGTCATATGTTGCTGAATGAGTTGGCTCTCATACTTTTACAAAGTATGGAGGAATGAGACTCAACTTTGCTTGTCGAGTCAGGCACTGACAACGAGCTGTGTTAAGTTTTGCGTGAGATTGCCTTCAGCCAGCTGGTATCTATGATGTGAACAGATAAAACTTTTAACTTCTCTTGATCATTTTCAAAAGTGCTTTTTAGCACCTTTCTTGAATTTCTAGCAGGATTTGAGTCATAAATTAAGTGCATTTGTAAAAGTAGTAACAGAAATTGTCACGGACTTTCATTAATGAGTGAGCGAGGGCGAGAGAGAGAGAAAGGGCGAGAGAGAAATTGTGCATTTATGTGCGTGTGTGTGAGAGAGAGCGCAATGTTGTAGCTAGGGGCTGCATCTATACATGTGACACACGTGTGTAAAACAAACTATAAAAGCATATCTGGCGACATTAGCAGCAGCAACACTTTCTGAAAAACAGCCCAAAAAGCTGTATAGATTTAAAGGTCTTGTCTTATTTGGCTTCCTCAAAAAAAATCCTCACGCCACGCCACTGAAAACAAGTCCCTCTTTATTCTTCAAAGGTGACGATGTAAACAATGTCCATACATCCATAACATTGAAAAAAACGACAGGAACTTTCAGCCCAGTGAAATACAGCTCACACTGTCAGGTCAGAAACCCTCGGTCCTTCTGGGATCACACACCTGACCTGGACATGGAATCCATGGTATCCTCACTGGATAAATGAGGGTATTTTGTGTACTAGGATCTGCTTTGACTGTTTTTTAACCATTAATGCCAATAAAGCATTTTTGAACTTGAGGGATAAAACTGGACTTGTTGATCTCACTGATGGCTGCTGGGACAGATTTTTTTTTCTGTCACTTGGTGATAAATGATGGTGTCTTTCTGCTTTTTGAAAACTAGTTTGTGATTAAAAGTATGAGCTGAACAGGAAATAGGTTAGAAAAAAAGGCCGATGAGTGTCAGTGGGCAGGACGTGAAGGTTTGATAAGGAAGACGAACAGCCGGTGAGGGGCACAGAGAGGGACAGGCTGCTGAGGTGACAGTGATGGATCAGAGAGTGCTGATAGTGTTTCTGTTGCTCTGGAGCTCAGGTAGGACCCTCACACCTGTGGTACAACTGAGAGATTAAAGAAATTAATCTCATTAATGACAGGCTTTGACATGAATTAATGGCATATATGATAATATGAGCAGGACGGTAGATTTACTGTATAATCCTGTCTGTAATGGTTCTTTGAATTTATGAATATCTGATCATTGGTAGCCAATCTTTGACTCTGGTCTTCACATTATTAAGAGTTGATAACTTAATGTGTGTGCTGTGTTCCTCATGGTCCTCATCCTCCACACACACTCACTGTCTCTACAGTAGTCTAGCTCTGCTCTCAGGCTGCACAGGCTCTCTGCCTCCTGGTTTTATCTCTCTGCCTCTTCACTGCTGTTTGTTTGACTCTCAAACTCACACTGTCAGTCCTCACAAAGAAGTTTTTGTATTGGAGGAAGCTTCTTGGTGCATTCAACATTTTTCCAGGTTTTAAAGTGGCCACACAGAAGTAAGCTTTAAAGAGGGACGTCTGCTCATCAGTAGATGAATCTGACGTTTTCAGACATAGTCGGGGTGAGCAGGGCACAAACTAACCCTCGTTGTGTCTCATTGTGTCCCTGGACCCCAGGTTGGGAACCACTGCTCTAGGCTCTTATTCATCAGTCCTGATGGTACCTATCTTTCAGGTAATCATAGTCTGAATAACGGGGGGCTGAGGGGACAGCCTCAGATGAGACGTTTAGAGGGAGCTCTAAAAAGTTGTTAGCATTATTTTATTTTATGTACATTAGTCTAACAGTGTACAGCATTGTAAATATCTCAGAGTTGCTTGTTTGCTTATTTATTACATAATAAATCCCACCAATCAGCAGAATTCTGCATCTATTCCTGCTCAGGTCATTTATGTGTGGCAGCGCTGCACTAAAATAAGGCTCAGAGTTACGATTGTCCCTGAACTCATCAGTGAGGTGGGCTTTTTTTGTCAAGGATTTTCGTGGGTAAAAAAACTCATGTCCTCCGATTGTTTTTATTGTGTATTTTTTATTAAAGTTGTTGTGCAATACTTAAGTTGTTGAATTTGGGGTTGCCAACCGTTCCTTAAAATCAGGAATCATTCCTTATTGGAAGCTAAAGTGCATGTTTCTTACTGAACTGATAGGGAACACCTTTTGTTCCTTATTTTTGACCTCTCTGAAAAACAGAGTCTTTATAGATTTGTACTAGTGAAATCATCACAGCTGCTGCTTTCTCAGTGTGCAGAGCTTTTCATTGACCAATGAGAAGCTTCAAGCTTCCACTACACCTGCTCTCATTGACCAATGAAAAACATTTATAGTGTTTTGGCTCCATACTTGCCTCTTCAGCAAAGGGGGACACAATAAAAGCGGGTGGGGAGGGCTCTTAAAACCAAATAGGAGAAGTGGAGATATCGCATAAGAATCAGTAAGAATTAGAGCAGACAGAGAGGCTTTAAGGTCAGATTTGACGGAGAAGTAGAAGATCTAAGAGAGAAAAATGATAAAAGAGGGACGACAGCAAAAGACTCAGTTGATCAACTGATTCAGCGTGCCTTATCTTCTCGGGCAGGTCATAGGTAGAGGCTGATGGGGGATCTACATAAATGAATAAAAATCCATTACAAATGTGACTTGGAAAACCGTGGTGTGAAGAGGAAATGGGGCTCCCCTGAAAGCCACTGAATATTCAAACAGTGAATTAATAATTATCTAAGACCACGTCATGTCTGTTTTATATCCAGTTTACAACAACAGTTGTAGAGAACAGTGGCGTTTGATGTCAGACATTTAACCCTAAAATGCTCCCACTGCTTCACTGGTCTATACTGACGTCCACCCTGTGGTGTTGAAGATCTTTAAAATGGTGCTTTTGAACCTTAAGTCCATTTAGCGTCTATAAATCTGACTGGATAGCATGTGTTTACTCTGATCTGACTCCCTCTTTCCCTGACTGAACACAGTGGTGTGATGATATCTGTGGTGATGAAGCTCATGCAAAGACTCAAACACATCTCTGATCATCTGATAAAATAACCCTCTTTTGTCCACACATGGGTCTGAACATGGTGCACGCAGCCAGACTTAACCCTCCTGTAGAAATCTGATCTGAAACATTCTGCATGTGAAGAAGGTTATCCTCTGATAAATGTATGATTTTGGTGTTACCATGTACCTTTATTCATCAATGAAAGCTTTTAATTCAGCGCTTTTACTTGAAGTAAATTGTCTGTGTCCTTCTATCCACCAATGAAATCCAGATTTGGTGGAGCCATGGTGTGTTTGCTGATCTCACCAAAATAAGCCCCCTCCTGTGTTATTCTTTACACCTGGAGGTTTTTCCATAGGCAGATGTTTGACTGATCCTGACCTGAAACTGTCACATAGCTCCATTTTCCCTCTGACTGAGTGTTGATGAAATGACCTGCTCATTCTCTGGCTGTCCTCAGGATTCACTCAGCTCTGAACTCTCTCTATCAGAACTGAACAGGACGCTGAAGCAGCCTGAGAAGGGTTAATAAATGTCTCTAGAATGCTGTTTCATATTTACACATGTCGGAGAAACCCTGCAGTCATGTTTGAGGTGTGAAATATGGTATTGGAAAGGGAACATGTGCCTTAGATATCACTGAGCTCAGCTGTCAGTGATGGATGCATGTCTCTGCTGTGTGCTCTTTTTACCATGAAGCTCATAAATGTGACTATGAACTGACAACAAGTTCACTTTCTTTCTATAGATAGAGGAGGGTGTGAGCTACACGGGTCAGAATGGTCTAGAACATTAGAACCAGGATCAGGTTCTCTCTGGATGAGAGGACCAGCATGAAGGAGCAGATTGATTTCAGATAGAGGCCATGGTAGAAACAGCAGCTGTCCTGATGAAGACTTGCTGCAGTTGAAATGCCTTCATCCCTGTTTAATAAAGGATTTGGATCACCTCAGAGTGGACCTCCATTTCTTCTCAGTAGTCTTGTGGTCAGTTTTTCCGTGTGCAGTTGTATTTCTATTCTGCTCTCTTCAGATCTCTGGGTTGAAGACAAAGACTTACAGACACATGAAGGAGGAGTGAGAGGGTTTCCTGTCTTCCTTTGTCTCTGTGCACTGATTACCTGTGTGTCTCTGTTTAGTGCTTCCTGATGATGTCAGGTTGGTGGGCGGAGCCAGCCGCTGTGCTGGGATCCTGGAGAGGAGAGATGGAGGCGACTGGAGAGCAGTAAACGTGTCTCTGTCTGAGTGGAACCTGACGTCTGCAGAGACGCTGTGCAGACAGCTGAAATGTGGTTCTGTACTTTCACTGGGACGACCAGAGAACTCCTCCAGGACTGAACCACCGTCATATTCTAGAAACCTGCAGATCAACTGCTCAGGTTAGTTTGACTTCCTGTTGATCTGAACTGTAGAGCTTCTACAATGATTAGATTTTTCTCTGTTCAGTGTGGTGACAGACAAAATCAAAAGTGTTTGAAGTTAAAAAATATATATTTTATTATGGTCTTAACACATAGACTGCATCAGCCTGCAGCTTCAACACATTCTTCATTTTGTCACCAACAGGCTCCTGTAATTTTTCTGAGTAGCTGACATTACTTAGAGAAGAGAGAGATATTTAAGATAAGATCCTTTAAATCAGCCATGAACCACTGTCACACCACTTTCTTTAAAACCAACAGACTCTACTGTCCCTCACTGTCAGTCACATTAATTTAATCCACACTGTCAGGGTCACATTCATTTAATCCTCACTGTCAGAGTCAGATTAAATTAATCCTCACTGTCAGAGTCACATTAATTTAATCCTCACTGTCAGTCACATTAATTTAATCCTAACTGTCAGAGTCACATTAATTTAATCCTCACTGTCAGACTCACATATAAATTAATCCTCACTGTCAGAGTCACATGAATTTAATCCTCACTGTCAGTCACATTAATTTAATCCACACTGTCAGAGTCACATTCATTTAATCCTCACTGTCAGAGTCAGATTAAATTAATCCTCACTGTCAGAGTCACATTAATTTAATCCTCACTGTCAGTCACATTAATTTAATCCTCACTGTCAGTCACATTAATTTAATCCTCACTGTCAGAGTCACATTAATTTAATCCTCACTGTCAGAGTCACATTAATTTAATCCTCACTGTCAGAGTCACATTAATTTAATCCTCACTGTCAGTCACATTAATTTAATCCTCACTGTCAGAGTCACATTAATTTAATCCTCACTGTCAGAGTCACGTTAATTTAATCCTTTATTGGAGTCCAGCTGTGTGTAATCAAATTTATTCGACTTGATTAGGAATTGAGGATCTGTTTGTTGTAAACGAAAGAAAACAAACAGCTTTGGTTTTGTTTTGATTGACTTGGAGGAAAATTTGTTCAGACGGTTGTGATAATTTAGAGTCAGATTTAGTTTTTGTGTGTAGTTGTAGCTAGAAGTCATCAGCATTACAGTGGTAAAGATATTCTGTTTGTGGATTACTGAACTTGATGTGAAAATGTAAAGCTAAGAAGAGAACGGGGCTGAGCTTTGATTTCTGAGGGACTCCACAACTTACTGTAGATCTACTGGAGGAGAGGTGAAGTAGACCCCCTTTGTGTTTTCTGAACTGTTTCCTTGTCTTTGCTCAGACCCTGATGAAATCCGGATGGTGGGAGGATCCAGCACCTGCTCTGGTAGACCAGAGATCAGACACCATGGAGAATGGAGACCAAGTGTTCCAAGTTACGGGACTCTAAAGGATGCAGTTGTGATTTGTAGAAGCCTCAACTGTGGCTCTGCTGTTTCATCTAGAGTGATAGAGGAATCCTCTGACAGACCTGTGTGGGGGATCAGCCCTGGTTGTGTAGAGTCTAAATCTACATTAAAAGAATGTGTGTTAACAGTGGATTGGTCCAGCTCTTACGGGCTGGAAATCAACTGCGCAGGTATCAGTATTAACACATCAGTGCCCAAATCTTTCAATTGTTTTTCATCACATCACTATGTTAACCAAGTCTCATATGAACATTTCCTAGGTATGTTCTCTTCTACGTTCTCTTGTCCAGAAATTGACATTTGAATGAGTGGTAACTGTTGTTGCCTTTAGACCTTGTTTCTACCTCTGTAATGGTAAACTGTGAGTTAGAGTTGAAAAAGAGAAAGATTATTCAAAGAGCTGCGCTCATTCAGAAACACTTTGATAACAGCAAATGTGAGAAAAAGACATTTGATCATCAAACAGGTGGTCTGGAGTCCATCATTGTGGAGCTCAAACAGCTTTTTTTAATGAGAGGAATGTGTGGAACATGGGATGGTCCAGTGATGAAGGCCTGGAAATCAGCTGCTCTGGTATCATCATCCATGAAAGCTCTGATTCCTCCTTCACCAAGCGTTCTTAGGGAGACATTTGTTCTTTGAGCCCTCCCACAGAGTTCTTCATCATTCTGACCTCTACCAAATATTTCTTATCTCTGATTTGTTGTCAGCAAAGAACCAAAGCTAAAAAAGACTCCAGATCACTCTTGTGAACATCTGAGAGCTGATCTGAGAGGATCAAATGTTTAGTTTTGCTCTCATCAGCACTCTAGTGTGTTTCAGAATGACACAGTGAAATAGAAGGTTTGATTCTGCATGTTGTCTGATGAAAGCGCTGTCTGAACCAGTGTTATCATCCAAATTCATGTGTTTGGAGCTTAAATTGATATCAATGACTGTTGCTAAAAATAGAACTGAATTGTGTTTTTAGGGTCATTTTGAGCAGCGTTACTTCCTCTTTAGAAATCTCAAAGTGTTTCTGATATTTGGAGTCCAGAGGGCAGTTACCTTCACACTTTATTTTTATATGGAAATCACTGACATTTGACCACTTCTCCACTCACTCATGCTTACCATCTGTGTTTGCACACAGCTCTGCAGTCTCATGGCCTTATATGGGCATAAAGGGGTGTGTCTCTATGTTCATTAGGAGGAAGATGCAGGTTCTTGGAGTTCATGAGCACCTGGCATTCATCAATCTAAGAACAGCTGTGAGAACAATTCATCAGCTTAAGAATGTGTCATCAATCCCACCAAGGTTTCTCTGAAAACTCTAAGAACAAAATCAACAACAGTCTCAGGGTGATGTGGGTGAATGAGGCCCAGTGTTACTTTGTTTTAGGGAGTTCTGTAGCTCTTGTCTGATTCTGTGTGAACCTATGGAGATCTTTGTCACTATTTCAGTCATCCCCTGCATTGTTGCTCATCTGACCTTGTTTTTGGTTTCTCCTACATGAACACCAAACACAGCGCTCCAATGTCTGTGTCTTTTCTTTCCAACTGTCTACCATGAGACTTTGTAAATGTGCTGCTTTTCTCAGCCTGTTACCATCCTCCTACAGCTGAGCTTGGACAGGAACCAGTGAAGAGAAAGGACTGGTTTTAGATTGTGATCTAGTTCTCTGTCTCTCTCCTGAAATCTCCACAGACTCTGTCAGACTGGTGAATGGGACTGGTTTGTGTTCAGGCAGACTGGAGGTGAGGTCTGACCAGCGCTGGTCCCCAGTGTGTGAGGAGGACTTGGACCTGCAGGGTGCTCAGGTGGTCTGCAGGGAGCTGGGCTGTGGGGCTCCTTCAGTCTTCAAGGGGGGAATGTTTGGAGAAGTGGAGGCTCCGTTCTGGACTAAGAAGTTCCAGTGTGAAGGCCACGAGTCTGCTCTCCTGGACTGTCCAGACTCAGGGTTGACTGGGAACACCTGTCCACCTGCTACAGCTGTTGGGCTCACCTGCTCAGGTAGAGCTGGAGCTTTGATTGACTTCCCTTTATTGTCCCAATGAAAGTATGAATGAGTGAAATGAATGATTGAAAGCACATTTGAAAGTGGAGCAGCTGACTGAGACACACACACAGATGAAAGCATGATTGAACAGGAATATGAAAGAAACAGGAAGAGAGAGGAGAGCACAGGTAGACTCTGATATAGACGTACCAATTATTCTGAGCTGAGACTTGAAGAGACATCAGACCAGGAAGACCAGGCCAGATGTTGGCTTGAAGTTGAACTAACTCTCCAAATTTGGATCAGTCATATCCACTTTCGAGCTTCTGAAACCAAGAGGGCCACATTCATTTTAAAGTCAATGACAAAGAGCCAGATTGTTCCAGATTGTTGGATTTATGATCAATCTAAGCCCTGTGATTCCTAAACATTCAACAACAGGAAGAAGATGTAGCTTTCCTGATGATTTATTATACCAAAATTCATGTTTTTAACCTCAAGTGCTATTATTAATTAAGGCCATTGAAAAGTAGTAAAAGGTAACAACCGCAATTTGACTTGGTTGTAAAAAAAATTTATCACCCCTTCAATATATTATGACTTGTGCATTGTTGCTGAATTTTTGTTTTAAGTTTAACTAAATAAAATCTAAAATAAAATATATGTGTGAGCAGGACGGCAGGACCTAGGTCGGCGTTGGTAGCCTCGATTGGTTCTGCTGCCCAATCTGTTGTGTGCATGCGTGGTGTCGGAATAGATCGAGTATGTTGATACAAGCAAGCCACTTGCCGCCTCTCTAACAGACATCACTATGGAAAAATGTAAGTTTTCACAACTTTGGCTCAATGACCTGGCATTTAAAGACTGGCTTAAGCTGGACATGGGGAATGACCGGGAAGCTTTTTTTAAAGTGTGCAAAAAACCATAAATGTGACCTGGAACGGTGTTACAGCTATCAAATCATACCGAAAATCCACCATTCACCAGCATCGGATTTGCGCGCGGGGGGAGCAGCTCCTTATTTTGTTTTTGGTGCAACACAGAGCAGTGCAACTGCAAACAGCTCAGCTACAAGCACAAGTATTGCTGTCATACCACCTCAGCGGCAAACCAGTATCACCAGCACCGCGATGGCTGTGGCAGACAGGCAGCAGACCTTGCTGCCACCAACGTCAGCACTTAGAACTGAGGTTCTCTGGTGCCTGAACATCCAAGCCAAGCATCACACATACTCTTCGAATGATGATATCGGGGAGCTATTCTAAAACATGTTCACAGACACGGATATAGCCAAAAGTTACAGCTAGTTCTACATGTCTGTGTATCTCTTCTCTGACTACATCTTTCTCCTTTCCTCTGCCATCTCACTCACCACAGCTTGCTTTCTCTCACTCTCTCTCTTGTTTTCTCACTATGACAGTGATGTTAAATTGTATCAGCTGATGAATACTGTACTTGTACAGGTAAAATTGTTACAACTTCTCTCTTAAAATTGCTGTACAATTTTAATTTTGGGGCATGTTCACACTGCCATCTGATTTGCGTTGCGGTTGTTGATGTTATTTGACTTGACTCTTTGAAGCCTGAAAACGCTAATTATACCCAGAAAATTATAATTTCTTGGAACTGATAGGTAAACACTGTCATCAGTAACGATTCATGGTAGGTCACATCAATAAATCTGTTAGCCACATAGAGAGACAGGCTTGAACTTCCAAATGTAAACATTTATTATTTCAAATCTGTATTTTATTACCGTTGGATGTGCTTGACGTAGGAGTGTGTGTAAGAGAAGAGAGCAGAGGAAGTCCACTGGTGCTGCGTCTCTTCAGTTTGTTCATTCATTGAGGTGTGCTGTTGGGTTTAATCTGAAGCTTCCCATTTCCTCATTTTAACTTTTTCTTCAGCCACATCCTGCCGATGCTCTCTCACACCCAAATCTTTTGACAATTATGCCAATGTGCGTCATCAATGAGCACACCGATCACACGTGGAGATAACGTAATATCTAGTGAAATTTGTCCAAACGTGGGTGTTTTATTTGATCTTTAGTGCACTAATGATCATAAATATTGTCAAAAGAGGAGAAATATAAAAACAAAGCTCCAAAATGAGGCAGGGTGAAACGATGTGTCTGGAGAGCTGCAGGTGTGAGGCAGGGCTGGTTTTAGTCATTTGGAGGCCCAGGGCAAAGACCAATATGAGGCCCCTCCCCCTTTAACTAAAAGATTAATAATGAGTGGAAAAAAATTAGAAAGTATCTCTTTTATGTTAATGAAGGCACAGAACTACAGTAAATGCCCCAATATGAGATATAAATACCCAAATAATCAACCATAATTCATCATTTTCTTTGAAGAGCACCTCAGAGTTCAAATTCAGCACATTCCAATATCTAAAAAATCTTTTGGCCAGGTGAACTTTCATAACGCTGGTGTTGGGCCAAAGAATGGTATCTCCAAAATGACCACTTTCAGGGAATTAAAAAGTTTATAATTTATAAAAATGATATAAATATGATTTATAAAAACAAATTAAAATGATGAAAAATTGAGATACAAGGTTTTAGTCTGATGTCATGGATAAATAGAATAAATATATGCTCATTATCAGTGGAATATTGGTTCTTCTGACTCTATACAGACCTTTGTATCCCATTTAACCTCATAATTATCCACCAATCCACTGTTTTATTTCATTTTAACTACAGATTAACTGATCTATTATGTACCTTACATTCCAAGTTTGTACTGTGGCTCTCGCTAAAGTATTTTTTAGACAATGTGGCTCTTTGGTAGAATAAGGTTGAGTACCACTGGTGTAACTGTTACAGTTACAGGGTGGAACTGTGAAATAGCACTTTAACTGGGCACTATGTAGTTTTGGGGAAGACATTTTTAATCAAACAAGAAAAATCTTAATTGGTTGAGTTTCACGAGTCGGCAAAATTTCTTCAGTTTCATGATGAATAAACTAAATAAAAACAGAAGAAAAGCACCATTTTATACTTGGTGCATATGTAGGTAGTAAGGTAGTAAAGTCAACTGTAGGATTCCTGTATAAACCCTGAAATAGAAATTGTTTTTTTCATGAGACATACAGTGCTTAACAAACTTATTAGACCACCTGTCATATTTGTCTCAGAGACCATCCAGCATCATGAAGTGCTTTAATGCGGACTCCTTCATTTTCAGTCAGCTCTCCACGTTTTACCATTTTTTTTTTTTTTTTTGAACTTATTTTTTATTTATTTTTCAATCAACAACAGTACAATATAGACATGTCCTTCTCTTCCAGCTGTATAGTATTAGTACCCATCACATTAATCAATTCCTTATGGAATAAACAAAGAAAAAGAGAAATAAAAGATTTAAAGAAATGGTCAAACATAAACATATGTATATATGCAGCCAGACACACCTACTCAAGATCATATACTTATAACCATAAATGCACACCTGTGCACTTAAGCATATGAGTAAAATTAAACAATAAAGAAGAGTAGAATCCCTTTTAGTCAAACAAACAGAACAAAACGAAAATAAAAGGAAACCCCTCATCACATATCATAATCTAGAAAGTCCAGGTGTAAGGTGCAGTATTAAATTTAAAATAATATGGCACAATGATTGTAAAGCAGAGTAGCACGCGACACATACAATGGATCGGTACAAAGAAACTGCATCTTTACTGTAAAAGTAAAGCCATAACAGGTTTCCAACGTGAGGTAAAAATGTCTTTTTGGAGTCTTAATAGGTAAGTGATTTGTTCCATTTGATAGATATCCCAGACTTTTTGCATCCATATATTATAAGTGGGTGGGTCTGGTTTCATCCATCTTATGGTTATACACTTAAGTGCTGCTGTAAATAGTATGTTTAACAAGTATTTTTTTGGATCTCCCATTCAGACCCCCGGGTGTGACCCCTAGCAGTGCTACTCTGGGATCCTGTGGAATGTCCTGTTGAAAAATTTCCTTTAATGCATCAAATATCTCCCTCCAAAACAGACAGAGTTTAGGACATGTCCAAAATATATGAGTGTAATTGGCAACGTATGCTCCACAGTTTCTCCAACAGGAGCTGGACTGTGTCTGAAACATTTGTGAAGTCAAATCTGGAGTCCTAAAAAATCTAATGATCATTTTCCATTTAAATTCCCTCCACGTGTTTGAGTTTGTAACTAAATGTGCTTCAGTACACACTTCCTTCCAATCATCTTCCAATAAAGTTATATTTATTTCCGCCTCCCATCTCCGCCTCACCTCCAAAGAACAGCTTAGGTCATAGTCAGAAATATATCATATAATTTACAGATTATTTTCTTATTGTTTTCCTTCCCCTTTTGTATTAGAATAAGAAACTTTTCTAAAGGGGCAGGTTTTATGAGTTTATCCAGCTCCTTTTGTGTTTTTACAAAGGTTCTTAACTGCAAGTACCTGAAAAAATTTGTCCTGGGAAGATCAAATTCATTTTTCAGTTGCTCAAATGTTTTAAGATCACCCACATCAAATAGTTGATGCAGATAAGACAACCCATACTCTGACCACCTTTTGAAGCCATCATCTAAATTATTTGGTGTAAAGGTCTTCATAAGACCAATACTTGTTAATGATGATATGCATTTAGGCAAGCTAAAGGCTACCTTTATTTTGTTCCAGATTCTGATAGTAATTTTGGTCCAATGTACTAATTCTTTTACAGGAGCATCTAAGAAAGGCAAAATATGTAAAGGCTCTGGGCACATACTTTTCTCGATATTAATCCAGCGAGTATTTGTGTCATTTAGCATCCATACTATCAGAGGCCTCATTTGAGCAGCCCAGAAATAGTACTTCAGGTTTGGGAGTTTAAGACCCCCGTCTGACTTACTTAACTGCAAAGTTTTAAGCCTAGGACGCTTTCCTTGCCAGATAAATTTTGAAATTAATTTATCCAGGTGGTCAAATGAAGATCTTGGAATTTCTACAGGTAGCATCTGAAATAAATAAAGCAGTCTGGGCAGAACATTCATGCGAACACTTTCAATACGACCCAAGAGAGGCGGGGGGGGGGCATAGACCATCTTTCTAAATCATTATTACTACAACGAATTATTTTACTATAATTAGCATCATATAAATTCAATAAAGATGGGGGGGATAAATATACCAAGGTATTTTATACCTTTAACAGGCCACCTAAAACCACTTTGATTTTTTACACTTTGAGAAGTTTTATTATTTATATCCAGTGCCTCTGTTTTATCCACATTTACTTTGTATCCCGAATAATACCCAAATTTAGAGATGAGCCCCTTTACATATGGAATTGTTAATGAAGGTTCTGTCAAATACAATATCACGTCATCTGCATAGAGAGATAGTTTATGCACTTCCTTATCTATTACAATACCTTTTACATTGTCATCATCTCGGATTAGCTGGGCTAGTGGTTCTATACAGATAGCAAAAAGCAGGGGTGATAAAGAGCAGCCCTGCCGACATCCACGCTCTAATGTAAATCTCTTTGACACAAAACCATTAACTTTCACAGAAGCTTGAGGTGAAGAATACAATGTTTGTATCCAATTTATAAAGTTAGGTCCAAATCTAAAACGTTGTAATGTTTGCACTAAAAATTTCCATGACACACAATCGAAGGCCTTCTGGGCATCTAAAGAAATTATAACAGAATCTGACTTTATATCCTTTTGATGGGATATTATATTTAACAGCCGTCTAACATTATCCCCATAATATCTTCCAGTGATGAACCCCGTTTGGTCCGGGTGAATAATTTGAGTGATTATTTGATTAACTCGTCTGGCCAAAATTGCAGTCAGTATGCGTAAATCAGTGTTTAGCAGTGAAATTGGTCTATAAGATTGACATTCAGTAGGATCTTTGCCCTCTTTATGTATGACCACTATATTTGCCTCTCTCCATGATGGTGCCATGGTTTTAGACTCTAATGCATGATGATATGCTTTCAGTAAAAGGGGGGATAATAGATGACTGAATGTTTTATAAAACTCATTGATATAGCCATCAGGTCCCGGACTTTTATTGTTTTTTAAAGTTGAAATTACTTGCTTAATCTCCCATTCCATAATTGGCTCATCCAATTTCTTAGCTGTTGGTTCAGTCAATTCAGTAAGTTTAATATTTTTAAGAAATTCCTTCAGTTTGTTATCATCTGAGCAGGTGTTTGTATTTTTATACAAGGATTCGTAGAATTCAGCAAAAGACTCTGCTATTCTATCTGGTTTTGTAACAAAGGTGCCTTGTGTTTTGATTTTTTGAACCATGTTTGACGACTGTTGTTTTCTCAATCTAAATGCTAGTAATCTACTTGACTTGTTCCCATGTTCGTAATATCTTTGGTTTGTAAACCTTAAGGTTCCCTCTATTTTTTCTGATAGTAAACTGTTAAGTTCTCTACGAGCTGCCTTCAGATCATTTATATTAGTTAGTGGGCATTGTTTGTGTTTATTTTCCAACTCTTTTATTTTTTCCTCCAATTCTCGTTGTTTGGCCTCCTTTTTTCGTTTCCTAGTACACGCAAATGAAATAATCCGGCCCCTAATGTATGCTTTGGCACAATCCCACAGTATAAGAGGTGATGTTTCACATGAAGTGCTAATATCTAAGTATTCTTTAAGCTCAGCTGTTATGAAAGTTATGAATTCTTTATCGTTTAATAATGAAGCATTAAGTCTCCATTGTTTAGAATTGGATCTATAACCTATATCCCACTTTAATTTAATAGGTGTATGATCTGAAATAGTAATAGGCAATATTTCAATATCTACTATCCTATGCAGATCTCTTCTAGGAGTGAAAAAATAATCAATCCTTGAGTATGATAAATGTCTGCTTGAGTAAAATGTAAAGTCTTTATTTTTTGGGAATTTGCTTCTCCATACGTCTAGAAGTTCTGATTCTTCGGACAGGTATTTAAGCATTTTGCTCATTTTTGACAAAGGTGTTCTAGAGGCAGGTTGGCGATCCATTAGCTGAGACATGATGCAATTAAAATCACCGCCCATTAAAAGCAGTCCAATGCTGTATTGGGTTATTACATTAAACAATATCCTGATGAAGCTGGGTTCATCTTCATTGGGTGCGTATACATTAAGAAAAGATACCTCTATCCCATCAATTAATCCGTTAACCAGGACATATCTCCCCTCCTTATCTTTATGTATCAACGTTTGTGTGAAGTTAACTTGTCTGTGTATAAGTATGGATACTCCCCTCCTCCTCCCCGACCGATGTGAAGAATAGTAAACTTTATCTGCCCATGACTTTTTCAACTTTTCATGTTCTCCATCAGAAAGGTGGGTCTCCTGTAGAAATGCAATTTGGCAATTTAATTGTTTCAACTGATGTAGAATTTTTTTCTCTTTACAGGACTATGAAGACCCTTAACATTATAGCTTACCACATTTAGTGTGTCCATTACTTGTTGTCTACAAGATAGTCTTTTATACTCCAAAGTCTGAAGCTGGAAGAGGTGGGTTGCGGAGAGAAAAATTCTGCACCTGGGTCATGACTGCAAGTGTAAATTTTTTGGTAATTAGGTGACTGCAAAGAGAGGTAACCCCCTAAATACTTAATACAGCTGTACCAGAATTTCTTAACAAAAGCAAAGACTTTGTTTGATAAAAAAGGTGATACTTTTGTTGTTTTTATGTTTAACGCAGGATCCCAAAGGAACATAGGGATCAGAACACAGAAAACACAGGAACTTATGAAGCAATATTTAGCTTGCAATAAAATAGTGGGATCTAGTCCCGGGCCACAAGATAAGCAGCAATGTGCACAATCCGATTAAATTTGACTGTGCTGGGGCAGTGCTAAGGTAAAAATAAAAAGCAGGTTCTCGCTGATCAATTCAGCCCCTGCCGAACCGTATAACTGTCCATATCAAACAGCCCTTTATGGCAGACCAGCCCTCTAGAGAGTACTCAGAATCAAATCATAATAGCAGGGATATGTATAGTGTCCTTTTCACTTTGTCATTTACAAAAAACATGACATAGGCAGTAAAAGCGTTGATGAAAGGACAATCAGTGCCTCGCTGATACTCTGAAAGGGGTTATCATTAAATCAAATACGCTGGATATTAGACACACCTCTCTCTGAGACTGAGATATACATAAAAGAAAGCAAAAATGACTCCTTAGCACAACATTAAGCAATGTGTTACCTCTATATTGCACCAACATACCAAGAGATATGCTCAATTCTCAGGCTCTGTAGCTGGAATAACAACCTTCTGGACATAGTCCATAGCTTTTCGAGGATCAAGAAACTCCTTTTCTTCGTTTTCGTGCGAAATCCTGAGCCTTGCTGGGAAAAGTAGTCCAAAGCGAACCCCTTTCCGTCCTCGTAGTGCTTTCCGTATGTCCGTGAATGCGGCTCTGGCTTTGGCAACGCCGGGGGTGTAGTCGGGGTAGATGGCAATCCGCTTTCCATTGTAGGTCAAGGGAGCTTTATCCCGGGCTCTTCTCAGGATCTCAACGGCGTCCCCATCATAGTGTAATTTAGCGATGATCACCCTTGGTCTTTCTCGGTCTCCGGGCTTTCTGGGCGCGAGGGTACGGTGCGAGCGGTCGATCTTTATGTCCCGGTCCATTTGTAGCGCTGTCTTTGTGGCTGCGGAGACAGCTTCAGGTGAGCTGGAGCCTGGCTGCTCATCGATGCCAACTATCCGGATATTACAACGTCTCATTCTGCCCTCCATATCTTCACAGTGATCTCTTAGAGTTACCATCTGACTTTGAAGGCTGGTTACCGAAGTTCGTAGCGACTCTACCTCGTCCGACCACGTAGATAATCCGCCCTTCATGTCCTGAATGTCCGTTAGCATGCGATCCATCTCCGACCGAAAAGCTGTAGTGTTGTAAGCAATTTCCGACCGGACTGCCTATAACTCTGATTTGAGCGCATCAAAATCTTCTGCGAGAGCATTTTTCAGTTCATCTCTTATGATTTTTGACAGCTCTCCTCGTAGCGAAGATAAGATGCTGGCTTTAATTTCTTCAGCGGTCATCTCTGTAGTTTTAGCTGGTGGTGATGAGGGTTGGTGTGAGTAACCAGGTGTCTGCGTGCTCAGTCTCGTGGTTCGTGTAGTAGGCCTTGGAGCATTGCCGCTGTATTTGAATTGTTGGAGCTTTTCCGCCATTCGGGACCACTTTGCTCGGATAATTCGAGTTCTAGTGTACAGACATTGGTGTCTACAAACTTTCTGACTAGTCCTCACATGAAAAAGCCGCTTTTTAAAGCAAATATTATCGATTCGGCAGGAGCTCGAAAGAACACGTCCTACTCCATGCTCGGCTCGCTAGCGCCCCCCACGTTTTACCATTTTGAACAAGAATGAGGAATTTCAAATTGAATTCACCCAAATTTGAGCCGGCTCCCTGGGCTTCTCTGAGAAGTCAGAAATGAATCAAGCATAACATTCAACCACTGAAACTAATTTTTCTGTTCAGGAATGCAAGTAAATAGATATAATTTGACATATTAATCAAGAAATAATAATGTGCTTTTTACTATTTTTTCAGTTTTTTTGTAATCAGTAAATTTGAAAATTCATGGATAACAATAATTGTTATTTTTTAGTATTAAAAATATCATTTGGGTTAAAGAGCTTCTACATATTGGTGTATTAACCATTGCAGAAACATAAAAAATGATTTTGGTAATTACCAATGCTGTTAATTTAGGGCAGCTGTGGCATAAACCTTACTTTGATTAGGGTTAGGGTGGTTTTCACCATTTAATTCCTTTGTAAAAAACATATTAATCTGGTCATTTTGTGACCTGGGTTACAAAATAAAGATACAAATAAAAGGGATTTGGAAGATAGAATAATAAAATTTAATTTTTGTTGAAAAAAAAAACTGAATACAAATAATATTCAAAACAAATTTAAAAAGACATTAAAAAGTAGAAGTAGATACAAGTAAAACAAAAAATATTTTGTGTATTTTCTCTAAAAATCAAAAGAAATTCGAAAATGTTTGCAATTATTCAAATTAAATAACACAAACATAATAAAATATCTAAACATAGACCATTAGCAGAAGATAATATGAAAAATGTTTCTGTTCTAATGCTTTCATGGCAGATTTTGACTGTTTTCCTAGGGTTAATATTTGATTAGTAACTGATATTGACTTCAGGGCCGCATTGAATGAGGTGGAGGACTGCCCGTGGCCCCCCAGCCGCCAGTTGTCCAACCCTGCTTTAGAGTCAGATTTAGTTTTTGTGTGTAGTTGGAGCTACAAGTCATCAGCATTACAGTGGTAAAGATATTGTGTGTGTGGATTATTGAAGTTGATGTGAAAATGTAAAGCTGAGAAGAGAACGGATCTGAGCTTTGGCTTCTCAGGAACTCCACAACTTACTGTAGATCTGCTGGAGGAGAGGTGAAGTAGACCCCCTTTGTGTTTTCTGAACTATTTCCTTGTCTTTGGTCAGACCCTGATGAAGTCCGGATGGTGGGAGGATCCAGCACCTGCTCTGGTAGACTAGAGATCAGACACCATGGAGAGTGGAGACCAGGGGATCCAGGTTACTTTTCCTGGACTCTAAAGGATGCAGCTGTGATTTGTAAAAGACTCGACTGTGGCTCTGCTGTTTCATCTCGACTGATAAAAGAATCCTCTGACAGACCTATGTGGGGGATCGACTCTGGTTGTGTAGAGTCTAAATCTATATTAAAGGAATGTGTGATAACAGAGGATTATTCCAGCTCTTACGTGCTGGAAATCACCTGCTCAGGTATCAGTATTAACACATCAGCGCTCAGATCTTTCTGAATGTTTTTCATCACATCACTATGTTAACAGAGTCTCATATGAACATGTCCTGCTTATTTTCTCTTCTACGTTCTCTTGTCCAGAAATTGACATTTGAATGAGTGGTAACTGTTGTTGCCTTTAGACCTTGTTTGTACCTCTGTAATGGTAAACTGTGAGTTAGAGCTGAAAAAGAGAAACATTATTCAAAGAGCTGTGCTCATTCAGAAACACTTTGATAACAGCAAATGTGAGAAAAAGACATTTGATCATCAAACAGGTGGTCTGGAGTCCATCATTGTGGAGCTCAAACAGCTTTTTTTAATGAGAGGAATGTGTGGAACATGGGATGGTCCAGTGATGAAGGCCTGGAAATCAGCTGCTCTGGTATCATCATCCATGAAAGCTCTGATTCCTCCTTCACCAAGCGTTCTTAGGAAGACATTTGTTCTTTGAGCCCTCCCACAGAGTTCTTCAACATTCTGACATTTCTGACATGATCTGTTTGGACAGGAACCAGTGAAGAGAAAGGACTGGTTTTAGATTGTGATCTAGTTCTCTGTCTCTCTCCTGAAATCTCCACAGACTCTGTCAGACTGGTGAATGGGACTGGTCTGTGTTCAGGCAGACTGGAGGTGAGGTCTGACCAGCGCTGGTCCCCAGTGTGTGAGGAGGACTTGGACCAGCACGGTGCTCAGGTGGTCTGCAGGGAGCTGGGTTGTGGGGCTCCTTCAGTCGTCAGGGGGGGAATGTTTGGAGAAGTGGAGGCGCCGTTCTGGTCCAGAGACTTCCAGTGTAACGGTAACGAGTCTGCTCTCCTGGACTGTGGAGGATTTGGCTCAGGTAGAAACACCAGCTCACCTGGTAAAGCTGTTGGACTCTCCTGTGAAAGTAAGAGAGCAGACGTAGCTTTGATTTGACTCACTAGGTCACTTTCTTTAATAATTCTGTTCTTGTCTGTTCAGATCCAGATTATTTCAGGTTGGTGGGAGAGCCCAGCCGGTGTGCAGGAACACTGGAGATGAAATATATGGAAGAGTGGAGATCTTTGATAGAGGAGGGTTCTGGCTGGGACCAGAGGTCTGCAGATGTAGTGTGTACAATTCTGAAATGTGGTTCTGCTGTTTCAACAAGAGCAGTGAGACATGCTGATGAAAGACCGGTGTGGTGGATCAGAGGTTCCTGTGTCTGGACTGCGTCTTCTCTGTTTCAGTGTTTAAATCATGACTCTTCTGACAGCTACAAGGGCCTTGAGGTGATCTGCTCAGGTAATACTAAACATCACATCTGAATTTGGTTTCCTGAGTCCTACTATGAATGTATGATTTCATTTTCTACAACTGCATAAAAAACAACTTCCTATTTGATTTTCAGTTCAGTTTTATGTTTTCACCATTAAAAGAAGATGCGTAGATAAATATGATGTGCAGGAAGAGATTAATAATGTTAGAATTTTACTGAACCACCAAAACACAGAAAAACTTTTAATACATAATCATGTAGATTTAATTTTAAGAAGCAGACATGCAGTAACAAACACAATCAAAGCAGAATAACAAGAAGAAGAAACCCTGAATGCATGAGGATTATGGGTACTTGTATGTGGATGTGTCAGTGTGCAACATCAACCTTTATACCTTTATCTAAACCAGAGCAGCAAGACTACAAAATTCACCTAACATGGAGGGAATCACTTCAGAGATCCAAGACATCAATGACACCATCAGTTAAAGACTGGTACTTTTCCAGTCTCTTTTTTACTCATGGACAGTCAATATGGTTTTAGGACAGAAATCAACAGCACTAGCATTAATGGACTTAACAGAAGAGATCACAAGTACTATTGACAGTAAGAAGTATGCTATCGGGGTATTCATAGACTTAAAGAAAGCTTTTGACACAATAGATCATGATATATTACTAAAAAAATGGAACAGTTGGATGTGAGAGTTGTTGTTTTGGACTGGTTAAAGAGCTATATCAAAGACAGGCAGCAGTCTGTACAGTTGGGTCACCCTAAGCAGAGCTAAGGGTGTGGTACCCTGTTGTGGGTTAATGTAACGCACTGGAAAAGCTAAGATGTAATTTCTTGTTTACCTTTATGTCAATGTATTAAGTCTTGCCTACAAAGAGAGAATTCACATTTGAAATACATTTAGTTAGAAATATTTAAGTTAAAGACAGCTAAAAATAACATCACTGTGATTAAACAAATCTAACGGATAGAGAAGTTACGGGGTTCCGTCAACCTTCATTTTGCCCCAGCTGGCATTACTCCTCCTCATCCAGATCCACTGGCTGGTCTGAGCTGCTTCATCTGACATCTCCTTGACTGTCTTTCGCAAATTCTGTCCCTGCACTCCCAGCTCTCTAAGTAATGAAATAGCTGACCTTGCTACAAACCCTCTACATCCCACTTCTACTGGATGAGTCCTAACTTTCAATCCTCGCCGTTCAGCTTCTGCTCCTAACTCTGCGTATCTCAGCTTCTTCCTTTCATAGGCTTCCTCCACAGAATCCTCCCACGGAACCGTCAGCTCTATAAAATAAACTACATGCTGACTGGCAGACCACAGCACTATGTCAAGCCTAAGATTGGTGCAAACTATCTCCTGTGGCACAACAAGTTTCCCTCCTAAATCTACCTGCATCTCCCAGTCCTTAGCATCCTTTAACTGGCCTTACTGATGCCTGTTTTCAATTCCTGCTGCGAGACTCTTCAAAACCCTGTCATGCCTCCATGTATATCTACCTTGTGACAGACTGATCTTACATCCTGTCAAAATGTGCCTCAAGGTCACTGTCTCAGAGCACGAAGGACACGATGGGTCCCCATCAACTCAGCACTTTAGGTTCTGGGGTGACGGTAGGACGTCATAGGTAGACCCTAGCAGGAATTTGATCCGCCTATCTTCCATACTCCATAGGTCTCTCTAACTCAGCTTCCTCTTCTCTACACTCTCCCAGTTCATCCACTGTCCCTGCTTAGCCCAAGCCACAGCCTTTGTACACCTTACTACTTCCTCCTGTCTACGTACCTGTTCCACTACCAGTCTCCTTCTATCTTTAGGATATGCTTTGTTCCATGCCGGTCTACCTGAGCCAAGCCTCAGGCCTCCCTGACCTATCTGGACATTGCTTAAAATCTCAGCATGCCTAAGAGCTGCCTTTGCCTCCTCTACTGCCTGTCTTGGGTTCCATTTCCTTCCCCTGGTTGGATTTAAAACTACACTGCTAACTATTCTGTCTTTGCTCCCTGCTAACAGCAACTCTGTTCTAACCTTTGAGCACTTGAACTCTTCTGTCAAGCTAGTGATCAGGAGTTGGAGTATCTCTTTGCCATACAGTGCCACACTGCTAAGGCACCGAGGAACGCCCAACCACTTCCTTACAAATGAGTTAATTACTCTCTCCAGCTTCTCTACCTTTGATATTGGTATCTCATAAACTGACATGGGCCACATCAGTCTAGGAAACAGCCCAAACTGCAAGCACCATAACTTCAACCTCTGTGGGAGCCCTGATTTATCAATCCTCCCTATTCCTTCCACTACATCTTTTCTAAACTGCTCCGCCTGTTCACTGTCATTAAGGTCTTCATTATACCATCTCCCTAAGCTTTTTACTGGCTTGACAGTATCTCTTCCTCATCTACAAAAACTCCCTGTCAACAATCTTCCCTCTGGATACTGAGATGCTCCTGGACTTACTAGGCTTGATCTTCATGCTAGCCCACTTGAGATTCTCATTTAGTCTCTCCAGTAGCCTTCTCGTGCATGGCACTGTCGTGGTGACCAGCGTCATGTCATCCATGTAAGCCCTGATTGGTGGGAAGTGCATCCCATCCTGCCCTCTCTCCCCTCCTACCACCCACTTGGAAGCTCTAACATGACTTCCATCGCCATTGTGAAAGCTAGATACACTTGTTCTAAACTGGCAACAACTGTTGGAGTTTTGGGTCGGGCTAAGCACATTCTGAATAAGAATGCATTATTTATTTTGTACTGTTCACTGGTGCTGCCATGTTTAATGTATCGTGTTGAGGTGTGGGGGAACACCTGTAAAAGCACCCTACAGACGATATACGTAATACAAAAAAAAGCATTAAGGGTTGTGCATAAAGTGGGTTACAATGACCACACCAATCAGCTGTTTTTTAAGTCAAATACGTTAAAATTTATGGATCTGGTAAAATTTAAACTGTACAAATAGTTTATAAAGCAAGAAAAAAAAATGCTACCTGATAACTTAAATAAATTGTTCTTGGACAGAGAGGGAGGGTATGAATTAAGGAGGGAGCATAATTTAAAACTACCCAGTGTTTGTACTACTCTTAAAAGTATGTGCATTTCTGTCTGTGGGGTGACACTATGGAATTGTTTAGAAAAACCTATGAAAATGAGTGAAAATGTCAAACAACTTAAGAAAAGTTATAAAAAAGTTATTCTTGAGAGATATAGAATCATAGAAGGAGAGCCAAATGTTATCTAAGGGCTGTTTGTGTAATCCTCAGGAAAAAAATCTGTTATTGTCGGGATTATTGTATCTACCTTTTTTTGGAATTGTTAGATTTGGGGATTGAGAAAGGTTGACTCTTTGACTTTGCTACACTAAAGGATGAAGAATGAATGGAAGGATTGGTGAGTGAGTGACTGAGTGAATGAATGAGGGTGGGGGTGGGAGAGGGGGGTTTGGGATAAGGAGTGGCACTGGAACATTATGGTGTTTATAAAAGGACAGCAAGTGGTGGTAGGACTCATAAAGCTTCTGCATCTTTCTACTCCTGTTTCGGACTCATGAAAAACTTTGTGGAATGGACTATGATTTGTTTTATCATTGCTTTACTTTTTATTGTTTGTTGTCTGAAATAAATAAATAAATAAGAACAGCAGGACAGTTATGATTAGATCTTTACTGTAACATTTACAGAGGAACACCTTTGTCAGGTAGACGTGAATATTCCAGAATTAGGAGCCATCTATCACAATAAAAACTGACCTCTGCTTGTTTAAAACATTGAAGATCTGACAATTGAAGATTTTTGGAGTAGCAGAATTAAATCAGGAGTCATGGGTAAAAACTCCCTGATAATCTGATGTGAATCAATCGGTGATGTTTACATCAGAGGTCTGAGAGCATCGGTCCCTGGAGTCTTGGAGCTGTAATAAAGTAACATGTCCTCTTATGTCCTCCCATTATGTCCGTTTGTTTCTCCAGATTTGCTTGAAAAGCCAAACATCACCTTCTCCTTCTCCACTGACGGGGTCTCCGAGGCCACGCCGCAGGGCTACCAGGCCCTCATTGGCACTAGCTTCAACATCACATGCTCCATCAAACCTCAGTATGAAGGAGGACATTTCCAGCTCATCTTCTCTGACTCCAACACAACACAGAGCTACACCCTGACAGCGGTCAACCATTCTGCCCATTTCCTGTTTCCTCCTGCAAAGCAGAGCCACGGAGGGCAGTACAGCTGTGTTTATCACCTCCATGCTTTCTCCCATAACTTCTCCTCAGTGGGCCAGACTCTCTCTCTCACTGTCGGAGGTAACTTCTCTGATTATCTGGCTCAAACAGTGACTGTCATTCTCCACCAGTATATTCACATTCACTCCTGTCAGACTCTCTTATCTGAGCAGGTGTTCACTCATTTCTGCTCACGTTACTAAATATTTCATCATTAAATATGACAGCATTAACGTACATCTTACATCCCCTCAGACAAGGGGTTACTGGTGTGTTGACGGTCTACTCTAGTATTCCCAGTTAGTGACAGCTGATGGAAGTGATGGGGGTGGAGAAATCAGCTCTGGTTTCTGATTCTCCATCAGTGAAAATGCCAAAACCAGCATTGATCTGATACTGAGGTCCTGATCAGGACGTCCCTGATGAAGATGTTTACTAAATCCCTGTCAGATTTCTGAAATGTTCCTGTTTTTATGACTTCAGGGCTGCTGAGATAAATGAAGGGCTCTTCTAGATCTAAAAGCTTCATAAACATTAACTTGACTCTGGTTCAGTGGTCTGAAGGTATTGAGCTGACTTTGTCTTTGATAGATGAGTCTTATGACCAAATGTGATGATGTCAAATCTGTTTCAGCCTCTCTGAGAGACCTGATCATCAGATGTGTGGTCCTGCTTGGTGGTCTGCTGATATACGACACTGCCCTCTACTGCTACTATGAGGTACTGCACACATCTTTATTTAGAGGAGGATTCAGACTGTTTGGCATGATGTCATTAGGAAAAAACTCTCAGTGATTTTACTGATTTAAAAAGAGTTTTTCTGATTTCTCTCCAGGTCAAAACCAAGCGGAAACCTCCGGTCCTGAGAAATGAAATCAATGTGGAAATGCAAATAATTACAACACCGCAAGAGTCCACTTGAGGCTGGCTGCAGAAACAGTCCAGTCTGGACACCTGTTAAACAGCCGGTTTTTACAGTAGAATTTAACTGTTTTACAGCCTGGTTCAAAAAAGACAAATGTGTCTCGTTAGTTAATATCTTCATATCATCTTCAGTGAATCTGCAGCTTCTGGGCTATCACAGATAATTAATAAACCAACTAGAATATGTGTAAAAACAGATGGTAGCAGGTCAGCTTCTTGTATTGATCATATCGTTGTAACAGACCTGAGTTTTGTTCTAATTCGGTATCTGTTCCAGTAGGCTGCAGTGACCATAATCTTATTAGTTATAGTTGTAGGAAGTTATAGTTGTAAGAAAGACAAAAGTTCCTAAATCAGGTTCAAAAATAATTATGAAACATCCATGAGGAATTTCAATCTGTCCAAATATGAAGACGATGTCAAGAAGGCAAACTGGTCTGAGGTTTTTTTACAGAAGGATCCTGAGAAAGCTTTCCTGGTGTTCAATCAAGTTTTAATGACTATTGTTGATTATCATGCACCTATCAAAAAATTTACTGTTAGGAATATAAACAGCCCATGGTTAGATAAAGAATTAAAGGACCTTATGAAGGAACGAGATCAAGCTAAACTGACAGCAATTTCATCTAACTTTAAATCTGACTGGCAAATATATTGTAAACTTAGTAACTTTGTAACTAAATTAAATAAGAAGAAAAAGAAGTTTTATTATGATAATAGAATAGAAGAAATTAAACATGATAGTAAACAATTATGGAATACCTTGAACTATGTACAAAAAGGAAACACTAAATCAACTCCAGCGTATGTAGAGAGTGAAGATGCATTCTTCACAAAACCTAAAGACATAGCAAATCACCTAAATGATTATTTCTTAACTAAAATGGAAAAACTTAAAAATACTGTGCAGACACAGAACCACAACATATCCAATAGATTAAGAAGTCAGATTATGGAAGGTAAGACATGTAGATTTGAATTCAAGAATGTCAGTGTTTCCAAAGTGGAATTACTCATTATGAATTGAAAAAACAAGCCACCAGGGGTCGACTTTCTAGATGGTAAGTTGTTAAAGCCTATTGCTTCTATTATTGTTCCTATGCTAGCACACATAATTAACCAGTGTTTTAATTAAAATGTTTGTGTGCAAGCGTGGAAAATTTCTAAAGTGGTGCCTCTTCCCAAAGATAAAAAAGTCTTTCTCTGGTTCAAATAGTCGGCCTGTGAGTTTATTACCACTGCTAGGGAAGATAATGGAAAGAATAGTATATGAGTAAGTTCAGTCTTATTTCTTAAATAATAAATTAATTACACATTTTCAGCATGCATATAGAGAAAAATACTCTACAGCAACTGCCTTGTCCCAGATGGTTGATGACTGGTTCAAAGCTATGGATGAAAGAAAACTAACAGGAGCAGTACTGCTAGATTTTTCTGCAGCATTTGATATAATAGATCATGAGTTATTGTTCCAAAAATTAAAATGTTATGGTTTTTCTGAAGCTGCATTAAAATGGACTAATAGTTATTTAAGTGACAGAAGACAAACTGTATTTTAATGGGAGTTTCTCTGATTTAAAGGTTGTGAAACATGGAGTGCCTCAGGGAAGTTTCTTGGGCCGCTCCTGTACACAATTTTCACCAATGACCTTCCCTCTGTTTTAGATAAGGCAAGTATCTCAATGTATGCTGATGATTCTACCATATATCTATCAGATGAAAATATTGATCATTTAAATGTTAATTTACAGACAGTGGTAGACTGGATCAGCAACAATAAACTTGTATTAAATGTACCCAAAACAACTTGTCTAGTAGTTGGAACTGCTTATTGTTTATGTTCTAAACCAAAGCTTGAGCTCAGGATAAACCAGACTTTATTAAATCAGGTAGATGATGTCAAACTTCTTGGTGTTATTATAGATCAGAGATTGTCCTGGGACAAGCAGGTACAAAAATTAGTGACTAAGATGGCAAATACTTTGTCACTTACTAAAAGGTGCGCCAGGTACTTCTCACCAAAGACAGTTCTACAACTAATTCAGGCTTTGTTTTTTCCCATCTGGATAACTGCTCTGTAGTCTGGTCCAGTATTTCCATCAGCAACATTAAGAAACTGCTGCTGGTCCAGAATAAGGCCGTACGTGTGGCTCTGTCATGCAGGTTTACGTCAAATGTCAGTAAAATGCATGAAAGGCTCTCATGGTTTGAAGATAAAAATAGATTATTATATGCGCTGATGGTTTTCATACGGAATGTTATAACAACTAAAACCCCTTTAAATTTATATGAAAAGCTCTCCTTTAGTACAGATGTACATCATTACTCTACCAGGCATGCTGTTAGAGGTTGTTTTATTTTGCCTAAAGTAAGGACTTCAACAGCTCAGCGATCAGTAACATACAGAGCAATGCAGGAATGGAACTTACTTCCCAATGATGTTAAACAACATAATACTCTTTATTGTTTTAAAAAATCCCTGAGAAGATATTATCTCCTAAGAAACTTTAGTAGCCAATACTAAAGTTGAATACTTTGTTGAACACATGGGCTTGCTAACGTCTATTCTTTAGAGTCACTTGGAACAATTGTAATGTCTGTTGTCTTTGACTTTGTTTGGGTGAGTTGTAATTGTTGAAATGTCTGTTCTGTTGGTGTAATGTGATGTATTGTCTTATGTTTGTGTATTGTGATTTTTGATTGTATAAATTGTATTGTCACAATGTTAACTGTAGACCCCAGGAAGAATAGCTTGGAGCTGATGCTTAAGCTAATGGGGATCCAAATAAACAAACAAATCTTCATCTTCAAAGTCACAGAGGTGTCTGCTGATACTTTTCTGTTTTTTACTGTACACCATCGAGGCCTGAAACTCAGACTGATCCTACTATTTCCTTTGTTTGAGACTTATATCTTCCCTTTACCCTCCTGCTTCTTGCATGGAAAGTAGTTTCAAAGCCCCATCAGTGTCGGACAGTGTCGTCTTAAAGAGTCGTACACACTGTTACAGTATTGGTGAAACCTAAGGCTGATTTTAGGGCGCTGACATGGTGGTTGGCCTTCATAACATTGGTGGTAATGGCTGTTTCTGCAGTTGTCTCCTGACTGTGACAGCAGCAGAGATAGCTGATGGAAAATGTTAGTCTGTCACTGATAAAGGCACCTAAAACACATGATTTTAACTTTACTTGGATTTTAAATATGACAGCATTAACGTACATATTACATCCATTTCAGAAACAGAGAAAAACTTTGACCTTCAACCACATATTTGTGATGAAGTGTTATGTAATATAACCTTATTCTACTAGCTAATTAGCTTCATTATCACGTGCATTTTTTACTTTTTTTGTGTGAAAGCAGTTTGTAAAGATTAAATCCATACCAGGAACTTTGATATTGTATGTATTTTTATGTTTTTTTAATTGTTTTTTTTTTTTTTTTTTTTTTTTCTGCCACTGGCAGCTGATGCTAACTGCCATATTTGCTGTGTGACTATCTGTGACAAACAATAGCAGGCTATTCATTGTAGCGTTTAGCTTGATTGTAACATGAAAAGCTTGTCACTGTGCAGATCATGCAGGAGAGCGCCTGAATAATAGACAGGAAGAAAGACAGAGAGCTGCTTTGAATAATGACATAAATCAGCTAATTCAAAGAAGTGTGAGGACTTTTTTGTAAATATGTGGATATTTTGAAGATTTTTTTTTGTCACCAATTTATTTCTTTTGCTATCTGTGATGTGTAAAAGTCAATTTTGAAATTTCAGGTTTGATTAATTTCGGCTAAAACTCTGGAGTTTAGTGACTCTTAAATATTTTAAGTTTTTATATATTTTTGTAGATTTAAAGTTAAGTTTTCTTTCATTTGATAAATATGACAAATGCATCAGTGTGTTCAGATAATTTTGCTTATTGTGAGGCCTTCTCTGCTCTGCTACATCTTCTGCTGCACCTTCATCTGTGACTTTACACATTAGTTTTAAAGCTAATGTATAAAGTCATGTTTGGAAATAGACCTGGGGCTTCAAACTGATGACAGACATGGACACCAACTAGAAAAACTCCACTCATGGTTCCTGACGTCTGTGGGTGCATGGTGGGACTGGGTTCATAGTTCATCTTGTTGAAAGGTGAGCCTTGGCCACTAAAAATGAGGCGCTGGCTTAAACAGCTGTGATGTGTCATTTAGAGTAAACCTGGGCTGCAGCATTTACCAAAGGAAACCAAAACACCAAAAAGAGGATTTGGCTGAGCAGAGAATGATCAGGTTTTATCACTTGTATCCTGATTTTTGATCATTTGAGTTTGGCTTCAATAAAGATTAAAACTGTAGTGTAACACTCGTGGTTCATTTTCTCATAAGAGTTTTCACATAGAAGGACACCGTATCACCCTGAGCACAAGCTGGTCATACCCTGTTATAACCAGTTTGGGCTACTGCTCAGTAAATGTGAGGAATACACTGTAGAGAGTAAATGTAAGGATTGGACCAGAGTCAGAAGAGCGTAGAAATGACTGGAGCCCAGAGAGTAACTAGTGAAACAGTGCCACAAAATGTCCACTACTCATCAAAACACATTGGCAATAACAACCCAAAATTAAAGCTGCAAGCAGCAATAACGGGTCCTTGCAACCCGTTGCATGTCAAGATGTTATGTGAAAGCAGATATGTAGCAGCTTTGCAACACTCACACTTTTACAGAAACAGAAGGTGACACCCGCCATTAATTTCCAGAGCTTACTATTATTTTGGCAGTAAAACTAATGAGAAGGAGGCATGCCCACTGAAAATTTTGAATGCTGCTCCAAATTATGAACAAATCACTATTGTCATCTTCACAGCTCCTTTTTCTGCTCTGCTTGGCTCAGCCACTTTTTCTCTCTCTCTCTCTCTCCCCTGCATGCTTGCAGCCTCACTACCTCTCCCTCATGTGCGTGCTCACTCCACAGGAGAAAGATTACAGAGTGGCTAAAAGCATTAACTGAATGTTCCAATAATTGGTGATGAAGATCGACCAGAGGAGCAAATAAAGAGCTCAAGATGTGTTCAAGTTTGTTTCATTATTTTCATCAATGCTTTTATATCTTCTTCTATCTCCTCAAGTATGAAAATGGTCTTCTGCAGCAAAGATCATGGAGATGTGCAACTCCAGATGTGAAACCAGTCTTCAGCAGCAAAGATCATCATTCATGGAGATGTGCAACTCAAGATGCGAAAATGGGCTTCAGTAGCAAAAATCCTCACTCGTGGAGATGTACAACTCTGGTATGAAAATGGTCTCCAGCAGCAAAGATTGTGGTTCGTAGAGACGTTCTACTCCAGATGTGAAAACGGTCTTTAGCAGCAAAGATTCTCTCGTGAAGATGCGCAACTCAAATGTGAAAAAACAGTCTTCAGCAGTGTTCATTTTGTTGACTAATTATTTTCATTACAGTTTTCATTAATAGCCTTCTTTCCCCTGACGAAAACTAGACAGTAACTAATAAGAACAAGTGCACATGGACAAAAACTAAAACTTGATTAATTGACATTTTAGTCAACAAATTAAAACGAGACAGAAATGTTTGACAGAGACTTTATCCAATCAGACCTAATTTCTTCATGTAGAAAGAAGGGGCAAGTTAGGCATATATCCAATCACAGCTGCTTTGGCTGTGTGGAAAGGTGGGATGAGATACGGGGGAGATCCAATCCCAACTGCTTTTGCTGCATGGTGGCGGGGTAAGTCTGGGAGAGATCCAATCAGTCGACTAAATTTATTGTAAATTTCGTTGACTAAAATGTTGGGAAGTTTCGTCAACTAAAACTGAAACAATTAAGATGACTAGATAATAAATAAAACTAAAAGATATTTTTGGCAAAAGACTATAAAACTAAATTAAAAAGTGCTGTCAAAATAAACACTGGTCTTCAGCAGCAAAAATCATCACTCATGGAGATGTGCAACTCTAGCATGAAAATGGTCTCCAGCAGCAAAGATTGTTGATTGTAGAGATGTTCTATTCCAGGTGTGAAAACGGTCTCCAGCAGCAAAGATCATTGCTCATGGAGATGCGCAACTCAAGATGTGAAAATGGTCTCCACCAGCAAAGATTCTTGAATGCAGAGATGTTCTACTCTCGTATGAATATGGTCTTCAGCAGCAAAGATTATCACTCATGGAGATGTGCACCTCAAGATGTGAAAACGGTCTCCAGCAGCAAAGATTATCACTCATGGAGATGTGCAACTCAGGATGTGAAAATGGTCTTCAGCAGCAAAGATTCTCGAATGCAGAGATGTTCTACTCTAGTATGAATATGGTCTTCAGCAGCAAAGATTATCACTCATGGAGATGTGCAACTCTAGTATGAAAATGGTCTCCAGCAGCAAAGATCGTCGATAGTAGAGATGTTGTACTCCAGATGTGAAGTCTCAGAGAAAGTGCAGCTAGCTGTAGCCTGTGTTAGCTCAGTTGGACTGGTAACTGTCCTGGAGTCATGAGGTTGTTGGTTCAAATCTTTTGTGGATTTTTGAAGCTGCTGGTGTAAATCGCTGACTCAGGAGTAAAGAGGACTGCCATAGAGTTGGAGGGTTGTGGGTTTGATTCTTGATGCATTTTTAAGTCCAGTTCTCAAAAGCGGAGATCAGATCCTGTGAGAACCATGAACAGGTGTGTGTCTCAGTGGATTAGTGGAAAAGCCAACTGACTGTGGATCAGAGGGTCACAGGTTCAAATCTTACCATGGGTTCATCCATTTTAAAAGTCTGAGTCCAAATCTAGACTTCAGGAGACCTGGACAGGAGTTGGCCTTTCAAATCTAACCAATGTCTTTAAGTTTTCAAGATTTGAGTCCAAATAAAGAAGGAAAAGCCCCTCTGAGGCTCTGCTGCATGTCTGGCTCTGTAGTCTACAGAGATAGTGGACTGACTCAGAGTCTGGAGGTTCCAGGTTCGACTCCCATCTTGGTCTCAGTGAATTTTAAAGCCACATTCTGAACAAAGAGGATAAATGCGCCAGGAGAAGAGGTGGTAGTGTGAAAGGTATGGCGGCAATAGCACAGAGGACTGGACTAGACCAGTTCTGCAGGGGATGCTGGGGTTCAAACCCCACTGTGGCCGGTACCTGGATCAAGGCATGCCTGATGGAGGAGGGGGGACGCGGCACGGCGCCCCCCTGGGGAGCCGTCAGAGATGTAAGTAGGGGGTTATGCAACAAAAACGCAGACACAGCAGGAGGTTTACAGGATGGAGTCTTTATTTGCATGCATGGATGATCACTCATCTTCTCCTCCACTGTAGAAACAGGAAATACTTACCCGCCTCCTCCAGGGTCAGGGTACCAAAGTATCATTTATTTTGAAAGGGCTTTTGAAAGTACGGAAATCAAGAAAATGGACAACTTCACTCATTTTTCGATTTGTGTCCAGAATGGAAAAACGAGTGAAGTTGTCCGTTTTCTTGATTTCCGTACGTTCAAATGCCCTTTCAAAATAAATGATACTTTGGTACCCTGACCCTCCAGGCCCTTCAGGTCCTCTCTGGCCTGCTCCCTCTGCTCATTCAGCAGCCTGCAAACAAAAAACACATGAACTCACATTCAACATAAATAAACGTAGGGATGAGTCCTTTACTCACATGAGTTTCTGCAGCTTGGCGTCCTTCTCCTGCTCTTCAGTCGTAGTCTGACATCAGCCTCTCCTGCTCCAGCAGCAGACCCTGGTTCAGACTGAGAGGAGACGCTCGCTAAGCTCTGATTGGACGCTTTTTAATGGCAGAGTACCTGTCAGAAGAAATGTCAACAAACCACATCAACATAGATTCATTTTGTTCATCTGGTTTCTGGAAATTTCTCCAAACACTTATTTGGCTTCAAAAATGCTACAAGGCAGAACATTTCTGAAATGACAGACCTTTACATCAGTGGGTCCCAACCTTTTTTCTTTGTGGTCCCTCTACTCTAAACACTCTAAAGCCCCCCAGGACAATCTCTGAGAAATTAAACATCATTTTTAATCGTTTTATTGACTAAATCCCAGCACAACTGCATAAACTAGTTCTTGATAAATATCTGCGTATAAACTATCCATTATTACAACAGCATTTAGAACCACCATAAGAATATCAAAATGAGAAGTTCAGTCAATTTTAAAAGGAAAATCTCAAACATTTCTAATTTAACAAGTCATAAATTTACCAGACAAAGAAAACTGGGAATTTATGTCGACTAAAAGGTAGAATTTTCTGTCATTATAAAATCCAAAAGAGCCGTGGAAAAAGAAAATGACAAGAGAAGAAGCTGTTGAAGTCCTACAGATGATCATCTAATCAGGAGATTTTTCTTAGTAGGATTGATCAGTGAGGAAATGATCCAAGAATGATCACATTATCATTATTCCCCAGACTCTGAAGAGATGTTTTTGTTCATAGTTTTCAGTTTGGATCCTGTAAATTCACTAGTTTACAATGTTAAATCCTGACATTACAAACTTGAAATTTAAAGTGCATGATGTCATAATGTAGGACTTTTGAACTAGAAAATTCTGAGTCCAGGTTCTTGAAAAAATATGACTTTATCATCTCAAAAAAATGTACTTTTAAATGTCACCTTTTTCCACTTACCACTTCCTGCCCATTTTTCCACTTTTTTGTTTTTTTAACCATTTTAATTTTTACTTTTTTTTAACCACTTTTCACCAATTTTTAACCTTTTTCTTACCACTTTTTGCCCATTTAACTCTTTTTATTGTACCACTTTTTGCCTAGTTCTTAAAACTTTTTTTTTATTTTTACCACTTTTTGTCCATTTTTTAAATGTGTTTTCTTCTGTTCCACTTTTTGCCCATTTTTTTGGTACCACTTTTTGCCCTTTTTTAACTTTGTTTTTTTTGTACCACTGTTTTGCCCATTTTTTTTCCTTTTTTTTTTTTTTTTTTTTTACCACCCTTGTGGTTTAAAAAGTGTACAGATCCTCTTTATTTTGTTCGACCTTTAAGAGGGCTCTAATACTTCCTCTTACATCACATTTTTAATCATGACTCTATAAATAAAAGTTCATTGTAGACGCCCCCCCCCCAGGGGTGCCTGGACCCCAGGTAGGGAACCTTTACATGACAACAGTGTAACAGGTGTGTGTAGACTTTTAGAGCCAGTGTAAAGCCAGACTACAGTCGTATGTAGCTAAAAGTTTCTGACTCAGTAAAGAGGAGTGGTACGAGGATTTTACATCCTTCCTCACAAGGATCACAAACAGCAGACAGTCGTAATGACTGTCACTACTTTGGTCTGAAAAAACAATAAAAAACAAACTTTAGGATAATTTAAACCAGCATAAAGTGGTTCATTGAGAACCAATCAAATCTGTGGAAATATCCCAGATCTAAAAAACATCAAACATGAAAAGGTTTGTTGATTTTTCTACTGCTTCATTCGTCTCTGTGGACTTGAAGTTAAAATTTAAGGCCCGCTTAAGACATTTTTGGACTAAATTCCAGATTCAGTACAAGTCTCATCACAAAAAGTGATTAGTCTAAATGAGTAAAACTCAACGTGTGGCTTAATTGGGATGGTTTGTGGCTCTTTTATGTCTTCATTTCAAATATTTTCCACCAGAAACCCTCAAAAAACTTTCACCTCAGGAATGATCCATATCAGGTCACATTAATCAGTTTGTTTCCACTCTTCTACAGGAGGCTTTAATTGTCAACCTTTATTTTTTGTCTTAGTTTTTTTCATTACCCTTATTTCTAATTCTTCTCCATTTTTTCCTTTTTTTGACACTTTTAATCCATTTTTGCCTCTTTTAGCCCATTTGTGCCACTCCTTCTTGCCAGTTTTGTAGTTTTTGCAACTTTCATCCTGCTTTTTGTTATTTGCAATTCTTTCCCCTTTTTAGCAAATTTTGGCCACTTTTCACCCAATTTAAGCTGCTTTTTGACATTAAATGACACTTTTTACATTTTTGTCACTCTTTGCAGCAATTTGCCCATTTAGTCACTTTACACCAATAATTTACCACATTTTTGCCACTTTCTGACTAACTCAATTTTCACCATTTTTATACCACATTTTTGTCGCTTTTTACAATTTAAGTCACTTTTCACATAATTTTTTTAGCCCATTTTGCCACTTTTTGTCCCTTTCAGTCACTTTTCACCATTATTTTACCACATTTTTGCCACTTTCTGATCCTTTTTTTAATCATCTGTAACTCCTTTTTAATGTCGTTTCTCATCCATTGTTGTTATTGTTCACATAGTTTTTGCCATTAAATGCCTATTTTTCACCTATTCACCATTTTTTTGCTGCTTTTAACAGTTTTAGTCACTTTTCATTCATTTTTGCATCTTTTTGCCCACTTTAGTCACTTCACTTTTTTTTACCACATTTTTGCAGCTTTTTGACCATTTTTGTCATCTGTAACTCTATTTTCCCTTCTCAACCATTTTTTTGCCATTTAATTCCAATTTTGCACCTTCTCACCAATTTTTTGCTGCTTTTTGACATTCTCACTATTTTTTACCACCTTTTTGCTGCTTGTTGACCATTTTAGTCACTTTTGATTAATTTTTACATTTTTGCCAGTTTCTGACCATTTTTATCATCTGTAACTCCTTTTTAAATGTAACTTCTCACCCATTTTTGCCACTTTACACCTGTTTTTTTTACCATTGTATTCCAGTTTTGCACCTTTTTTGCTGCTTTTGATCGTTTTAATCAATATTCATTAATTTTTTTTACCAAATTTCTGCACCTTTTTGCCAATTTAAGTCACCATCCACTATTTTTTAACCATATTTTTTTCAGCTTTTTGACATTTTAGTCACTTTTTGCTATGTTATACCACATTTTTGCAACTCTTTGACCATTTAAGTCACTTTTTATTAATTTTCACCACATTTTTGCCGCTTTTTAGTCACTTGTTGCTATTTTTACCACATTTTTGAAGCTTCTGAATGTTTTCATCACCCATAACTCCTTGTTTTGTATCACTTTCCCCCCATTTTTCCTACTTGTCACCTAGTTGCCATTTAATGCCTATTTTTTGCCTTTTTGCTAATTTTGTTTCCGCTTTTTGGCCATTTTAGTCACTTTTTTACCATTTTCAGCACTTTTTTGCTGCTTTCTGACCATTTTTGTTATCTGTGAATCCTTTTCTTGACACTTTTCACCCAGTTTTTGCCAATTTACTCCAATTTCGAACCTTTATACCATTTTTTTCTGCTTTTTGACCATTTATGTCTCTTTTAATCCATTGTTGTCACTTTTCACCACTTTAAATGTGGCTAATGCAAAAGTATTTATTTATTTTTTTTAACAATTTGGCTCTTTGGTTGAGCAGTTTTCAGTAACACTGGTCTAAATAGTTTACTTATTTTACTGCAGACTTTGATTCAAACATCTCATGCCGTGGGTTTCTTCTTATGTCTGTGGTCTCTAACGTCTTTAAAAATGTAGTTTGATTTTAAACAGTCAGACTTACTCTGTGAGCTGGTCCAGCATCCTCTGCTCGTCTTCGATCTGGTCTCTCAGTGGGCTCAGCTGTTTGCGGTGAACCTCTCTGTGGTTCTCCAGCTGCTCCTCCAGAGTTTTCTGTGCCACACAGACACAAAAACATTCAGCTGTTTCACATTTCTGTAACAGAGATTCTCAGTGACGTGTTTCCTTCTCACCTTTATGTCCCCATCGTGTCTGCCGATGCCCTCCTTCTCCTTCTCCTCTCCTGACATGTCGTTTGTTTTCTCTGATGAAAAACAAAGAAGACAATTCCATCAAGTTAACCTGTTTTTACTTGAGCTAAGATGTTTTAATGGTTAATATAAATATGCGAACCGTGAACCTGTAGCTCAGAGAGCTCCTCGGTCAGAGAGTCCTGGCTCTTGGCCTGGTGCTGTCCAGACAAGACGTGCATGTGTTTCATTGTCAGTCACACTGCCAGCTACTGGCCTGGCATGCATACTACAGCAGTTCCCACATTAGTGGATCTGATTGACATTTAAAAACCAAACCTTAAAAAAAAAAACAAAAAAGGAGAAGAATTAAAGGGATTATGTTCTCAGAGGATAGTTTTTGTGTAAAAATGGCTGTAGTGACAATCATGCTAAATGTGCTGCTTTATTTAACAAAAATAAAAATGGGAGACTTCCTGTTCCTGTTTTTTTAAGGTTCAAAATCCTCAGATAATCCTGCTGCCAAAAAGCCACGCTCACCGACAATCATCCTATCAATCATCTAGTTTTGCTACTGGGTGTTTTTCTGCCAAGTTTCATGGCTTTACAAGTTTTCTACTTCCTGTTACATGGCGAATGAAAAATTGTCATCGCCACACCATTTTAGGTAAGGACTCTTGACCTTCAAATTTGAGTAATATCAACCTTGAGGGATGTGCCTGGGCTAATTTCAAGATGGATTTGGCCAATCTTGTAATAAATGGAAGTTTTTTTAGTGAGCACCAGCCACTTTTATCACTTGATGAAGCATTTTAATTTAAGGGGCTGCCATGGCCATGCCTTTTGACCAATGAGAAATTTCCGAATAACTTTGGACCTAAGACATCTCTTCTTGCTCTACACCAAAAAGTAGTTTGGATGAACACCCTAGGATGAATTCATTCAAATACGACCCCTGAATATGCCTCATTTTACCAAAAAATTAAAAACATCCGACTTCCTGTTTGACTTACAATATGGGTCCAAGAGGATTTTTTTTTTTTTTTTTTTTTGCGTCCTGACATGACACATCTGCCCATGCATTTTCAAAATCCTGAGTCAAACCTGCTGGGGGGGGACTGAAGTTTTGAAATGTTATTGGGGGTGCCATTGAGCCAATAGGCCACGCCCACCTACAAAATGAACATCATCCAAGAATGCCAATGAGATTTTTTTTTTTGCAAAGTTTCATTGCTCTACATGTCTTATAACCGTTTGAAAAATCTATTTCCTGTTTTATGGCAAACTAAAAATCGCCATGGCCACGCCCTTTAACGTAGACATTTTGACCACTGTATATGTGTTAGGCCAACCCCTTGGGAACTGCCTGAGTGAATTTCAGAATGATTTGTCCAACCAAGTAGGTACTGCGACGTGAAACTCAGGAGTAGTGACTTTCTGTTGCCAGAGGGTGGGGCTACATAATTTTTTAAAATATCCAGCATGGATGTGTTCTGGCCTGGACTGCTATCAAGCACATCAAATCAGATATGACCATGTATACCAGAGTTATGACTGTTTAAACATTTTTTGCCGGGACAAAATGGCGACTCTTGAGTTTGTCACCCCGCCGAGTCCATGCCCTCTGACGAAAAGTCAATTTTATTTTTCACAAAGCTAAATCCACAATTGGAAGATGATGCTGGGGTGGAAGATGACTCACAGGTGGATTACATGGTATCAGACTTTGGAACGGACACGGCTATACGTTGGATGAGCGATTCAGTGGAGGACGGGGGCATGGACCTATCCTCTGGGGTCAGGACTAGAGCTAGGAGTAGAATGAATGCACCAGTGGAGGAAAGGAATAGAGTCATAGATGAAACAAAGCTCCAGATTTGTCCTTGTGTTTGCCAGAAGGTAACATCAGTCAAAGGCCTTAGAACGCATCAGGGGCGGATGAAGTGTTTGGCGAAAGGAGTGCAGGGTCGCCGCATTGATCAGTTCTTCCTGAGAAGTCAGTCGGCTGAAGTCCAGTGGCAGGTAGAAAACCACAGTCCGCAGGATGTCAGTAACTCTGGCACTGCAGAGGAGGGGGATAGCCTGGGCAGAAGGGATGTGGATGGCGCTGAGGACAGCCTGCCAATCAGAGGGAGAACTTTAGAGCACAAAGCTAAAGTGAAACAGCCTAAGGCGAGTGAGAGGACAGAGTGGGAGACAGTTAATAGGGCCCTTGCAATGTTGTTAGAAGGGATCAAGGGAACAGTGGTGAACAAGCTAGAGAAGATAGGAGATGTAATATATACATATGGTGTAGAAAGGTTTGGAGTGCAGGACAGAAACAGGGTTGAGAGGGTGCAGCCAGAAAAATCTAGAATGACAGAAGACAGAAAGAGATAGATAAGTTAGTAAATGAGAGGAGACAGTTAAGGAAACAGTGGATAAAGGCTACAGAAGAGGAGAGAGAGGGAATTAATGTTTTACAGGAGGAGCTAAGAAATAGGCTTTTGACACTTAGAAGGGCAGAACAACTGAGGAAGAAAAGGAAGCAGAAGGAGCGGGCTAGGACAGCATTTTATAGGGATCCTTTTAAGTTTACTAAAGGGTTGTTCATTCAGGAAAGGAGGGCAGCTTAGAGCATCAAAGCAGGAGGTAGAGGATTATTTAAAAAGAACACATTAAGCTCCAGGACAGAATAGGGAGTTGGGCCTCCCACCCACATGCCACCACTAGGGGAGATAGAGTTTAGTATGGATGTTAAACCACCAAGGTGGAAGGAAGTGAGCCAGTTTCATACAATCTCACTCCTGAATGTGGAACGGAAGAACTTCTTCAGTATAATGGCAAAGAGTTTATCTAGTTATTTATATAACAAACTGGTTATAACAGCGTGATACGGTGTCCTTCTTTGTGAAAACTCTAATGAGAAAATGAACCATGAGTGTTACACCACATTTTTAATCTTTATTGAAGCCAAGCTCAAATGATCAAAATCAGGACATAAGTGATAAAACCAGACCAATTGTTATATATATATCAAATTACAGAAAACTTAACTTTAAATCAACAAAAATATATAAAAACTTAAAATATTTAAGAGTAACTAAGCCCCAGGGTTTCAGCCATCAAACCTGAACTTTCAAAATTGCCTTTTAAACTTCACAGATAGCAAAAACAATTACCATTATGTGACCAAGAAAATCTTCAAAATATTCACATATTTACAAAAAAAAGTCCTCAAACTTCCTTGAATTAGCTGATTTAGCTGATTTATGTCATTATTCAAAGCAGCTCTCTGTCTTTCTTCCTGTCTATTATTCAGGCACTCTCCTGCATGATCTGCACAGTGACGAGCTGTTCATGTTACAATCAAGCTTGACGCTACAACGAATAGCCTGCTATTGTTTGTCACAGATAGTCACACAGCAAATATGGCAGTTAGCATCAGCTGCCAGTGGCAGAAATTTTAAAAAACAAAAAATAAAATAAAATAAAAAATAAAAAACAGATAAAAATACATTCAATATCGGAGTTCCTGGTATGGATTTAATCTTTACAAACTGCTTTTACACGCAAAAAAAGTAAAAATGCATGTGATAATGAAGCTAATTAGCTTGTAGAATAAGATTATATTACACAACACTTCATCACAAATATGTGGTTGAAGGTCAAAGTTTTTCTCATATTTAAAATCCAAATCCAGTTAAAATCATGTGATTTAGGCCGTTATCAGCGACTGTCTAACATTTTCCATCAGCTATCTCTGCTGCTGTCACAGTCAGCAGACAACAGCAGAAACAGCCATTACCACCAATGTTATGAAGGCCAACCACCATGGCAGCGCCCTAAAATCAGCCGTAGCTTTCACCAATACTCTAACAGAATGTACGACTCTTTTAAACGACACTGTCCACCATGATGGTGCTTTGAAACTGATTTCCATGTGAGAGGCAGGAGGGTAAAGGGAAGATATGAGTCTCAAAGTAGAGAAATAGGAGGATCAGTCTGAGTTTCAGGCCTTGATGGTGAACAGTAAAGAACAGAAAAGTATCGGCAGACACCTCTGTGACTTTGAAGCTGATATTTGAGGAATAAAGAGGGCATTATCCTTCTATTTATCCATCATCTATACCACTAATCCTGTTTGGACTCACGGAGGGCTGTGGCCAATGAGAGGTCATTATTTTAAGCTTAAATGTTTGCAGTGTTGACAGCAGGAAGATGACCAGTTTAATGATGTTTGACAGATATTTCTTTAGAATAAATGAAGCCAAACAGCACTAATAGTTCACTAGATGTAGGATAGGACATAGATGGAACCCTTTCTCTTCAGACGTGAAGTTCAGGTGAAGGAGGTCAGTGGTCTTATCATGCAACTATGGCGTAAAGAAATGAGGGACTGTTTGACTCTGAAGAAGAGAACAGATTTAGAAAAGAAAATATCAACATTTTGATAAGATTTGGGCTCTTTTCCCACAGATACCCACAATGTCAACAAATGTCAAATAAAAATGTCTCTGGCTCCACCGTCTTCACTGAGACAAAAGGCAGTCATCAAGAGAAACACATCAGTAGTCCCTGGGGATCTGTCTGGTTTTGAGCATAGACTGTAGAAAGAATTGGACAAACCCTGTGTGACGTCAGCCATCTGCTTACAGTAGGCGGACTCAAACAGATCTTGAAGCCAATCTGTGGCGGCTTCCATATTGAAATGGCGGTCTCACCTGAACTATGGATCAACCTAACGGCCCGCCCACTAAGCACGACTTCCTGTCAGCTAGCTAGCAAGCATTCTGGTTGACAGAAACGCAGTGGTTGCCTGTCGAGCTGTCAATCAAATGAAACACGCCAATCAGCGCGGAGTGAGGTTTATCCTAAATATACTCTAAACCATTGTGATACAACCCCCCCCAACACACACACACACACACACACACACACACACACCCACCCACACACACACCTACACACACACACACACACACACACACAGTGAGAGCACATGAAGACATTAGCTAATGAGACACGTTTGTTTTTTTGAACCAGGCTGTAAAACAGTTTAATTCTACTGTAAAAACTGGCTGTTTAACAGGTGTCCAGACTGGACTGTTTCTGCAGCCAGCCTCAAGTGGACTCTTGCGGTGTTGTAATTATTTGCATTTCCACATTGATTTCATTTCTCAGGACCGGAGGTTGCCGCTTGGTTTTGACCTGGAGAGAAATCAAAAAAACTCTTTTTAAATCAGTAAAATCACTGAGAGGTTTTTCCTAATGACATCATGCCAAACAGTCTGAATCCTCCTCTAAATAAAGATGTGTGCAGTACCTCATAGTAGCAGTAGAGGGCAGTGTCGTATATCAGCAGACCACCAAGCAGGACCACACATCTGATGATCAGGTCTCTCAGAGAGGCTGAAACAGATTTGACATCATCACATTTGGTCATAAGACTCATCTATCAAAGACAAAGTCAGCTCAATACCTTCAGACCACTGAACCAGAGTCAAGTTAATGTTTATGAAGCTTTTAGATCTAGAAGAGCCCTTCATTTATCTCAGCAGCCCTGAAGTCATAAAAACAGGAACATTTCTGAAATCTGACAGGGATTTAGTAAACATCTTCATCAGGGACGTCCTGATCAGGACCTCAGTATCAGATCAGAGCTGATGTTGGTATTTTAACTGATCAAGAATCAGAATCCTGAACTGATTTCTCTGCCCTCATCATTTCTATCAGCTGTCACTAACTGGGAACACTGGAGCAGAACGTCAACACACCAGTAACATAGCAGCATTAGCAACCCCATGGCTAACATGTCAGCAGTGTGGAGGAAGTTTTAATGTGACTAAAATAATAGTGAGCTGTTCTTGTCTGAGGAGATGATGAAATATTTAGTAACATGTGAGCAGAAATGAGTGAACACCTGCTCAGATAAGAGAGTCTGACAGGAGTGAATGTGAATATACTGGTGGAGAATGACAGTCACTGTTTGAGCCAGATAATCAGAGAAGTTACCTCCGACAGTGAGAGAGACAGTCTGGCTCACTGAGGAAAAGTTATGGGAGAAAGCATAGAGGTGATAAACACAGCTGTACTGTCCTCCATGGCTCTGGTTTGCAGGAGGAAACAGGAAATGGGCAGAATGGTTGACCGCTGTCAGGGTGTAGCTCTGTGTTGTGTTGGAGTCAGAGAAGATGAGCTGGAAATGTCCTCCTTCATACTGAGGTTTGATGGAGCATGTGATGTTGAAGCTAGTGCCAAAGAGGGCCTGGTAGCCCTGCGGCGTGGCCTCGGAGACCCCGTCAGTGGAGAAGGAGAAGGTGATGTTTGGCTTTTCAAGCAAATCTGGAGAAACAAACGGACATAATGGGAGGACATAAGAGGACATGTTACTTTATTACAGCTCCAAGACTTCAGGGACCGATGCTCTCAGACCTCTGATGTAAACATCACTGATTGATTCACATCAGATTATCAGAGAGTTTTTTACCCCATGACTCCTGATTTAATTCTGCTACTCCAAAAATCTTCAATCTTCAGATCTTCAATGTTTTAAACAAGCAGAGGTCAGTTTTTATTGTGATAGATGGCTCCTAATTATGGAACATTCACGTCTACCTGACAAAGGTGTTCCTCTGTAAATGTTATAGTTGAGGTCTAATCATAATTGTCCTGCTGTTCTTTAACTGATGCTGTCATTGATGTCTTGCAGCTCTGAAGTGATTCCCTCTATGTTAGGTGGATTTTGTAGTCTTGTTGCTCTGGTTTAGATAAAGGTGTAATGGTTGATGTTGCACACTGACACATCCACATACAGGTACCCATAATCCTCATGCATTCAGAGTTTTTATTCTTGTTACTCTGCTTTGATTGTGTTTGTTACTGCATGTCTGCTCCTTATTATTACATCTACATGATTATGTGTTCAGAGTTTTTCTGAGTTTTGGTGGTTCAGTAATATTCTAACATTATTTATTAATCTCTTCCTGCACATCATATTTATCTATGCATCTTCTTTTAATGGTGAAAACATAAAACTGAACTGAAAATCAAATAGGACGTAGGAAACTGAAATCATACATTCATAGAAGGACTCAGGATACCAGATTCAAGATGTTTGGTATTACCTGAGCAGATCACCTCAAGGACCTCGTAGCTGTGATAAAGTTCATGCTTTAAACACTGAAACAGAGAAGACGCAGTCTGGACACAGGAACCTCGGATCCTCCACACCCCGCTTCCATTCTCGTGTCTCACTCCTCTTGTTGAAACAGCAGAACCACATTTCAGAACTGTACACACTACATCTGCAGATCTCTGGTCCCAGACAGAACTCTCCTCTGCCAAAGGTATCCACCTTTCCAGGTGTGTCATCTCCAGTGTTCCTGCACACCGGCTGGGCTCTCCCACCAACCTGAAATAATCTGGATCTGAACAGACAAGAACAGAATCATTAAAGGAAGTGAACTAGTGAGTCAAATCAAAGAAACGTCTGCTCTCTTACTTTCACAGGAGAGTCCAACAGCTTTACCAGGTGAGCTGGTGTTTCTACCTGAGCCAGATCCTCCACAGTCCAGGAGAGCAGACTCGTTACCTCTACACTGGAAGTCTCTGGTCCAGAACGGAGCCTCCACTTCTCCAAACATTCCCCCCTTGAAGACTGAAGGAGCCCCACAGCCCAGCTCCCTGCAGACCACCTGAGCACCCTGCAGGTCCAAGTCCTCCTCACACACTGGGGACCAGCGCTGGTCAGACCTCACCTCCAGTCTGCCTGAACACAGACCAGTCCCGTTCACCAGTCTGACAGAGTCTGTGGAGATTTCAGGAGAGAGACAGAGAACTTGATCACAATCTAAAACCAGTCCTTTCTCTTCACTGGTTCCTGTCCAAACAGATCATGTCAGAAAGGTCAGAATGTTGAAGAACTCTGTGGGAGGGCTCAAAGAACAAATGTCTTCCTAAGAACGCTTGGTGAAGGAGGAATCAGAGCTTTCATGGATGATGATACCAGAGCAGCTGATTTCCAGGCCTTCATCACTGGACCATCCCATGTTCCACACATTCCTCTCATTAAAAAAAGCTGTTTGAGCTCCACAATGATGGACTCCAGACCACCTGTTTGATTATCAAATGTCTGTTTCTCACATTTGCTGTTAACAAAGTTTTTCTGAGTGAGCACAGCTCTTTGAATAATCTTTCTCTTTTTCAACTCTAACTCACAGTTTACCATTACAGAGGTAGAAACAAGGTCTAAAGGCAGCAATAGTTACCACTCATTCAAATGTCAATTTCTTAGAAATTTCTTTTCTAACATAGTGATGTGATGAAAAACATTCAGAAAGATCTGGGCACTGATGTGTTAATACTGATACCTGAGCAGGTGATTTCCAGCCCATAAAAGCCGGACCCATCCTCTGTTCTCACACATTCTTTTAATGTAGATGTAGACTCTACACAATCAGGGTTGATCAACCACATAGGTCTGTCAGAGGATTCCTCTATCATTCTAGATGAAACAGCAGAGCCACAGTTGAGTCTGCTACAAATCACAGCTGCATCTTTAAGAGTCCCGTAACTTGGATATCCTGGTCTCCACTCTCCATGGTGTTTGATCTCCAGTCTACCAGAGCAGGTGCTGGATCCTCCCACCAACCGGATTTCATCAGGGTCTGACCAAAGACAAGGAAATAGTTCAGAAAAGACAAAGGGGGTCTACTTCACCTCTCCTCCAGCAGATCTACAGTAAGTTGTGGAGTCCCTCAGAAGTCAAAGCTCAGCCCCGTTCTCTTCTCAGCTTTACATTTTCACATCAACTTCAATAATCCACACATACAATATCTTTACTACTGTAATGCTGATGACTTGTAGCTCCAACTACACACAAAAACTAAATCTGACTCTAAAGTAGGGTTGGACAGCTGGTGGTCGGGGGGCCACTGGCAGCTCTCCACCTCATTCAATGCGGCCCTGAAGTCAATATCAGTTAGCAATAAATTATTAACCCTAGGAAAACAGTCAAATCTGCCATGAAAGCATGAAAACAGAAACATTTCTAAGATTATCTTCTGCTAATGGTCTATGTTTAGATATTTTATTATGTCTGTGTTATTAAATGTAAAAAATTTCAAAGGTTTTCAAATTTCTTTAGATTTTTGAGAAAAAACACACATTTTTTTTAACTTATATTCTACTTTTTAATGTCTTTTTAAATTTGTTTTGAATATGCTTATATTCAGTTTTTTTAATTACACAAAAATTGAATTTTATTGTTTTAACTTCTAAATTCCTTTCATTTGTGAATTTTTTCATTTTCTTTATCTTTTATTTGTTTTTTTTATATTTTGAAATTAATTTTGTAATCTATTTTCTATTTCTGTTTTATGTAATCTATTTTAGTTTTACTTCATTATAATTAGAAATTTACTCATTAAAATATTTATTACTTTTATTTTTATTTCATAGTCTAAATTTGATTTCACTAAAACTTTAACTGCTCATCATTCAATTCCTTATCCAATTTTATACTCATTTAATGTTTTGATTTATTTTGTTATTTCATTAAATATTTGAAATTCCTCACATTTTAATGTCTTTTATTTCAATATTTCTCTTAATTTAGAATTTTTATTTTATCTTATTTATTTTTCTTATTTCATTTCTTAGTTATTATTTCAATTATTTTATCGATTTTAATATTTCTTCGTTTTTCGTAGATTCCATTGGCTGCAATTGTTGCTGTAAAGCTTTTATATGCATCACTAAATGCACTTGTAGAAACTGTGTGAGAAAAATACCAAGTAAGGATCATGTTCACTGAAAAAGCAGCTGGTTCTAGTTCTGTGTAAATCTCATGGAAAAACTATTTCTATTTGCACTTGAGTTTAAAAACATGAATGTTGGTATAATTAATCATCAGGAAAGCTACATCTTCTTCCTGTTGTTGAATGTTTAGAAATCATAGGGCTCAGATTGATCATAAATCCAACAATCTGGAACAATCTGGCTCTTTGTCATTGACTTTAAAATGAATGCAGCCCTCTTGGTGACCAAAGTTGTCCATCCCTGCTCTAAACAATCTAAAGCTGTACGACATTAAACTTCCTCCAATTCAATCCAAGCAACACTGAAGCTGTTTTTAGGTTGATTACACCAAACAGAGCCCTAATAAATGGAACCATCAGTCCACGTTCTCACAATGATGAAGAGTTTTTACACATCCTTCCTGATGTAAACCCTGGTCTTGGTTTCAGAAGCTCTAAAGTGGATATGACTGATTCAGATTTGGAGAGTTAGTTCAACTTCAAGCCAACAACTGGTCTGGTCTTCCTAGTCTGTTGTCTCTTCAAGTCTCAGCTCAGAATAATTGGTACGTCTATATCAGAGTCTACCTGTGCTCCTCCTCTCTCTTCCTGTTTCTTTCATATTCCTGTTCAATCATGCTTTCATCTGTGTGTGTCTCAGTCAGCTGCTCCACTTTCAAATGTGCTTTCAATCATTCATTTCACTCATTCATACTTTCATTGGGACAACAAAGGGAAGTCAATCAAAGCTCCAGCTCTACCTGAGCAGGTGAGCCCAACAGCTGTAGCAGCTGGACAGGTGTTCCCAGTCAACCCTGAGACTGGACAGTCCAGGAGAGCAGACTCGTGGCCTTCACACTGGAACTTCTTAGTCCAGAACGGAGCCTCCACTTCTCCAAACATTCCCCCCTTGAAGACTGAAGGAGCCCCACAGCCCAGCTCCCTGCAGACCACCTGAGCACCCTGCAGGTCCAAGTCCTCCTCACACACTGGGGACCAGCGCTGGTCAGACCTCACCTCCAGTCTGCCTGAATACAGACCAGTCCCGTTCACCAGTCTGACAGAGTCTGTGGAGATTTCAGGAGAGAGAGAGAGAACTTGATCACAATCTAAAACCAGTCCTTTCTCTTCACTGGTTCCTGTCCAAACAGATCATGTCAGAAAGGTCAGAATGTTGAAGAACTCTGTGGGAGGGCTCAAAGAACAAATGTCTTCCTAAGAACGCTTGGTGAAGGAGGAATCAGAGCTTTCATGGATGATGATACCAGAGCAGCTGATTTCCAGGCCTTCATCACTGGACCATCCCATGTTCCCCACATTCCTCTCATTAAAAAAAGCTGTTTGAGCTCCACAATGATGGACTCCAGACCACCTGTTTGATGATCAAATGTCTGTTTCTCACATTTGCTGTTATCAAAGTGTTTCTGAATGAGCAAGGCTCTTTGAATAATCTTTCTCTTTTTCAACTCTAACTCACAGTTTACCATTACAGAGGTACAAACAAGGTCTAAAGGCAACAACAGTTACCACTCATTCAAATGTCAATTTCTGGACAAGAGAACGTAGAAGAGAAAATAAGCAGGACATGTTCATATGAGACTCTGTTAACATAGTGATGTGATGAAAAACATTCAGAAAGATCTGGGCACTGATGTGTTAATACTGATACCTGAGCAGGTGATTTCCAGTTCATAAAAGCTGGACTCATCCTCTGTTCTCACACATTCTTTTAATGTAGATGTAGACTGTACACAATCAGGGATGATCTCCCACACAGGTCTGCGAAAGGATTTAACTATCTTTCTTGATGAAACAGCAGAGCCACAGTTGAGTCTGCTACAAATCACAGCTGCATCTTTAAGAGTCCAGTAAACTGGAAAACCTGGTCTCCACTCTCCATGGTGTTTGATCTCCAGTCTACCAGAGCAGGTGCTGGATCCTCCCACCAACTGGACTTCATCAGGGTCTGACCAAAGACAAGGAAATAGTTCAGAAAAGACAAAGGGGGTCTACTTCACCTCTCCTCCAGCAAGTTGTGGAGTCCCTCAGAAGTCAAAGCTCAGCCCCGTTCTCTTCTCAGCTTTACATTTTCACATCAACTTCAATAATCCACACACACAATATCTTTACCACTGTAATGCTGATGACTTGTAGCTCCAACTACACACAAAAACTAAATCTGACTCTAAAGCAGGGTTGGACAACTGGCGGTCGGGGGGCCACTGGCAGCTCTCCACCTCATTCAATGCGGCCCTGAAGTCAATATCAGTTAGCAATAAATTATTAACCCTAGGAAAACAGTCAAAATCTGCCAGAAAGCATGAAAACAGAAACATTTCTAAGATTATCGTCTGCTAATGGTCTATGTTTAGATATTTTATTATGTTTGTGTTATTAAATGTAAAAAAATTTCAAAGGTTTTCAAATTTCTTTAGATTTTTGAGAAAAAACACACATTTTTTTTTACTTATATTCTACTTTTTAATGTCTTTTTTTAATTTGTTTTGAATATGCTTATATTCAGTTTTTTTAATTCAACAAAAATTTAGTTTGATTGTTTTAACTTCTAAATTCCTTTCATTTGTGTCTTTTTTCATTTTCTTTATCTTTTATTTGTTTTTTTTATATTTTGAAATTAATTTTGTAATCTATTTTCTATTTCTGTTTTATGTAATCTATTTTAGTTTTACTTCATTATAATTAGAAATTTACTCATTAAAATATTTATTACTTTTATTTTTATTTCATAGTCTAAATTTGATTTCACTAAAACTTTAACTGCTCATCATTCAATTCCTTATCCAATTTTATACTCATTTAATGTTTTGATTTATTTTGTTATTTCATTAAATATTTGAAATTCCTCACATTTTAATGTCTTTTATTTCAATATTTCTCTTAATTTAGAATTTTTATTTTATCTTATTTATTTTTTCTTATTTCATTTCTTAGTTATTATTTCAATTATTTTATCGATTTTAATATTTCTTCGTTTTTCGTAGATTCCATTGGCTGCAATTGTTGCTGTGAAGCTTTTATATGCATCACTAAATGCACTTGTAGAAACTGTGTGAGAAAAATACCAAGTAAGGATCATGTTGACTGAAAAAGCCGCCGTAAACTGATTTATTTCTGTGTATATCTCATGGAAAAACTATTTCTATTTGCACTTGAGTTTAAAAACATGAATGGTGGTATAATCAATCATCAGGAAAGCTACATCTTCTCCCTTTTGTTGAATGTTTAGGAATCACAGGGCTTAGATTGATCATAAATCCAACAATCTGGAACAATCTGGCTCTTTGTCATTGACTTTAAAATGAATGCGGCCCTCTTGGTGACCAAAGTTGTCCATCCCTGCTCTAAACAATCTAAAGCTGGACGACATTACACTTCCTCCAATTCAATCCAAGCAACACTGAAGCTGTTTTTAGCTTGATCACCAAACAGAGCCCTAATAAATGGAACCATCAGTCCACGTTCTCACAATGATGAAGAGTTTTTACACATCCTTCCTGATGTAAACCCTGGTCTAGGTTTCAGAAGCTCTAAAGTGGATATGACTGATCCAGGTTTGGAAAGTTAGTTCAACTTCAAGCCAACATCTGGTCTGGTCTTCCTGGTCTGTTGTCTCTTCAAGTCTCAGCTCAGAATAATTGGTACGTCTATATCAGAGTCTACCTGTGCTCCTCCTCTCTTCCTGTTTCTTTCATATTCCTGTTCAATCATGCTTTCATCTGTGTGTGTCTCAGTCAGCTGCTCCACTTTCAAATGTGCTTTCAATCATTCATTTCACTCATTCATACTTTCATTGGGACAACAAAGGGAAGTCAATCAAAGCTCCAGCTCTACCTGAGCAGGTGAGCCCAACAGCTGTAGCAGGTGGACAGGTGTTTCCAGTCAACCCTGAGTCTGGACAGTCCAGGAGAGCAGACTCGTGGCCTTCACACTGGAACTTCTTAGTCCAGAACGGAGCCTCCACTTCTCCAAACATTCCCCCCTTGAAGACTGAAGGAGCCCCACAGCCCAGCTCCCTGCAGACCACCTGAGCACCCTGCAGGTCCAAGTCCTCCTCACACACTGGGGACCAGCGCTGGTCAGACCTCACCTCCAGTCTGCCTGAACACAGACCAGTCCTGTTCACCAGTCTGACAGAGTCTGTGGAGATTTCAGGAGAGAGACAGAGAACTTGATCACAATCTAAAACCAGTCCTTTCTCTTCACTGGTTCCTGTCCAAACAGATCATGTCAGAAAGGTCAGAATGTTGAAGAACTCTGTGGGAGGGCTCAAAGAACAAGCATCCTGTTCTTCACTGAACAAGATTCACAACAGAGCAGATGGTAGGGGGAAGTTATCCAAATGCCCGAGTGAGTACCAATGCTTACATTTCAAACTGTATTTAAAATCCATTCAAAACAGTTTTCTTTAAATTTGTTTTGTTTCCTCAAAAAGCTGCTTGAGTTCTACAATGATGGACATCAGACCACCTGGTTGATGAAAAATTGTCTTTTTCTCACATTTGCTGTTATCAAAATGTTTCTGAATGAGCACAGCTCTTTAGATAAAGTTTCTCTTTTTGAACTCTAACTCACAGTTTACCATTACAGAGGAAGAAACAAGGTCTAAAGGCAACAACAGTTAGCACTCATTCAAATGTCAATTTCTGGACAAGAGAACATAGAAGAGAAAATAAGCAGGACATGTTCATATGAGACTCTGTTAACATAGCCATGTGAATAAAAACACTCCAGAAAGA